>NC_041234.1:25362523-25381239 GCF_002837175.3 Physeter macrocephalus | reverse complement strand
AGATGTTTTAAAAAAAAAGAATAAAAGCTTCCTTTTGCTTCTGAAAAAAAAAAAAAAAAAAACCCATGTCCGATCATGTCTGTTATCTGTTCGAAATGTCCAATGGCTTCTCAGGTTGACCCAAAATAAAAGCCAAAGTCATTACAATGGCCTCTAAGGTCACAATCTAGTTCCTTATTGCCACTCTGATCCTTACTCCTACTACTCTCAATCTTTCTTTCTCTACTCCAGTCATACTGTCTCTGTTGATGTTCCCTGAATATGCAGACATGTGCCCCCATCTAAGAGCATTTGCATAACCAGTCTCTGCCTGAAACAGTCTTCCCTCAGATATATACACGGCTTTCTCATTCTTTAGGTTTTGTTCCACTCTTACTTTCTCAGGCTTTCCATGACTATCTTATGTAAAATTACAACACCCTTTCAGTACTTTCTTATTTTATTTTTTCTCAGTAACACCTATTGTTTTCAAATATATCCCTTATTTCTCTTATTTTCCTTATGTCTTCCTGTACTAGAATTTGAGCCCAATGAAAGAAGGGATATTTTACTTTTTTGTTTAGTGATGTATCCCCAACACCTAGAATAGAGTCTGGCACCTAGTAGGCACTCAATAAATATTTATTGAATAAGTGAATGTTTAAATGTGCTAATAAATAAATAAGTGAATAAATGAGTTAATGGAAAGAGCTTGGAGCCTCTGGATGAATCAGAGTAATCAGAATTTAGTGGCATAAGGCTGGTGGACCCTGACAACTCACTCCCGGGGGCTCCCACAGTCTCTGCTCATATCCATGTTTATACACACACTCTGCAGACTCTTTTTTAGTTATTTCCAATATTTGTAGATCTGTATCTCCAGTGGCAAAAAAAGTTTCTGATGACTTATTTCCAAACCCCATTTGTTTTAAGCAACATCTGTTATCATGACAATTTTGAATAGAGGAAAAAATCAGATCATGGCCATGGAAGACAAGTATAAGGTAGAGTGTTTAAGAATATAGTCATACCATAATTTAAATCCCGTTTCTGCCACTTATTAGTTATAAGACCTTAGGCAAAGTATTTAGTCACTGTTAACCTCAGTTTCATCATGTGTGACTAATAATACTTAACTCACAGGGTTATTGAAGAAACTCGATCAGTTAACACATTTAAAGCATTTAGTGTAGTCCCAGCACATAGTAGGTATGCAGTACCTGGTAATTATTATTGTGAGCACAAAAATGTTTTTCATTCTTGATCACCTCAAGCTCTGCTTTACCTTTGGTGCGAATCATGTATTCTACCTTTGAGCAGACCTACCATCTGACACAAATATCTGCCTCCTCTTACCACTATTATGCCTACTCTTCCCCCTGATCCTAAACTAAAGCTGCTGATTGTTTCCCTTAGAAGTACAGAGGCAGACCTGGGCCTGAAACTCTACCAAGTCCTGGAGGAAGCTTGATCAGAGAAGCCCCTAGAGACACAGATGAGAGGGCTGGTGGTTGGTAAGATCTTATGGTCCAAGTTGCATTTTTATATTTCCTTCTCTTCCCCTTCTCTCCTCTGTTCTACCCACCTACACAGGGGGCTAGGAGGCCAGGATCCCCCTTTATTATACATAGAGAGATTCTTACTAGCATTACAGGAACAGATCACAGAGCAGAGAATGTTAGAGACAAAAACCTCCCCACAGTATCAACCAAACAACCCCTTCTTCCCATGGGTGAATCAGTTTCACAACCATTCATGGAGGAAACAGGACTCAAACCCAGATCACAGTTCTGCCAGGAATGCTTCTTAGACACTCCCAGTGCAGCAAACAGGAAGAGACCTCATTCATTTCTACATTTCCCAGAGCTATATTAACTGACCTTACCCTACACTGTTCTTTTTCTATTACCTTGGAACAGGAGTTGAGGCATAGAAATGAAAGGAAGTAGCAGAGTTTTTTCAGAAGAGAACTTTAATAACTCACTTTTCAAGACCCAAGCTACTGTGTAATCTCCTCTGAATTAAGGCCCAGCTGTTGTGTCGGACAGATTCCACTTTCAAAAATGAGTGGCTTGAATTTAATCAATTTATTCTCTGACTCATAGAAATTTTTCCTTCTTATTAAAACATTCTCTTTAGTATCTAAAGGTAAACCAGACCATTGGACAGGACAGGAGAAGGTGAATGACTCAGTATGACGTACCATGACTGCTTAGACAACAATTCAAAAATGTCTTGCTTATTGTTAAAGGCTGTGTTGTGTTAGTAGAGTATGAAGGACAGGATTTGCACATACACACACACACCCCACAAGTTAAGCCAACATAGCAAGCCCTCTGTAGCATTTTTGGATGAGGCAATATCTTTAAAGTTTTCAGCAGTTAAAGTTTCAACAGATCCTGGAGAGTCTACAGGCAGGGCTCAACCTACAGAAGATTTGACAATAGAATTTAAGAGGCTGACTCCTAAACCTCTGGTGATGCATGAAAATGGTTATAATCCCAATTTGGTTAAAAATAAATGTTTCCAAATCACCATCATAGAATGCAGCAGTGGCCTTCCATCAGTAGAAAAAACTGTTATTTTCATAGCTTCCACTTTCTCCAAGAAAGCAATTTTTTTTCAAAGGGACAGTCTTTTCAGCATCTAGGCATAGCGGTTTTGTAACTCTATGTTCTAACTCTGTACTTGGTGGGGTAAGAAATTCAGATATACACAGATGTAGAGAACAAACGTATGGACACCAAGGGGGGAAAGTGGCGGGGGTGGGTGGTGGTGGTGGTATGAATTGGGAGACTGGGATTGACATACATACACTAATATGTATAAAATAGATAACTAATGAGAACCTGCTGTATAAAAATAAATAAAACAAAATTCAAAAAAAGATATACAAGACAGTGTTTTTATAAACCAACTTCAATTTATAGAAATAACTAATTGATCATGCCCATGACTGTTCTGTTTACAAATAACACACTGTAATTCATTCCAACTCAATCCACTTTTCAAGGCATAAAGGCCTGGGAAACTATGCAAAAGGGCATTGAATTTATCTCACTAGCAAAGGAGAGCCATCAAAAGTTTTTGAAAAATACAGTCTCAAGATCACCTTGGAAGCTCTGTGGTCATGGGATTAGAATGTTAATGCAAAAGTCTAGGCAAGAGATGATGACTAGATAGTATCAATTTTATTAAAAAATGAAAGGTGAGATTCAAGAGTCAGCTTTGAGGAAGAAATGACAGGTGTTGGTAACCGATTAAAAGAGGGGTCATTTAATTTATACTATTATCAGGGAATTCCCTGGCGGTCCAGTGGTTAGGACTCTGTGCTTTCACTGCAGAGGGTGTGGGTCCAGTCGCTGGTCAGGGAACTAAGATCTTGCAAGCCACGTGGTACTGCCAAAAACCAAATTTTTTTATAGTGTTATCAACTGCAATGATAATGTGTGAGGCCATTAAATGTGAGAGGCACTGATTGTCAGATGAAAACCCTTTTTCTATTAAGTAAGAGAAATTCAAAACAAGGGTCAAAAGATCATTAGACTGGAGGAAACCTTGAGTTCCCTCTCAGGTAGGACTATCTTTTAAAAAGGATAGAGTCTGTGGTGAAAAGTCTCAGTAGAAGGAAATTTCACAGGCTTCTTTAAGATACCAATTTTTAAAAATCTTTCATGGTAAGAAAGATCAGACAAACTAAGGAACTGAAAAGATATCCATTACGTAGCCTGAGAGTCATATTTGTTTCCAAGAGAGGGGACCAGCATTTCATGAGTCTCCTCAGCATCTCTGACCTGGAAGTTCAGTTTCGTTAAACAAACTAACACATTGAGCACCAGTCATGTATTAGGTGCTGGGGATACAAAAATAAGTAAGACAAGTTCTCCTGTCCTCACAGAACTTACAGTCCAAAGGCATCACGATGATGTGTCCAGTTGGCCTTTGGGGCTATTGTCAGTCAGGACACCTCTCTGACATATTGCAGGCCAAGGTACATGTGTTCTCCAAGCCCTTCTACATATCTCTTTCACTACACTAACCACATTGATTTATCACTATCTGCTTATGTGTTCATCTCCTCCTAAGGACTGTGATCCCACGGTGCAGGGGCCACGTCTTATCCATCTTTGCATTCCCAGCACCTCGGACAGTGCCTGGCATATAATATACTAGGAACTCAATAAATAAGCAGATCTTGACTTTATTCTTTAGGTGAGTTTATTTCTTCTCATTCTGGAACAGAACTCTGAAAACATTTAATAATTACTATCACCTCTTCACAGACTTCCCTTATTGAAGTTTAGAGATACTAGAACTTATAACAATTTATTCTGGTTTATTTTTCCAGTAACTTACACATATTGATATCTCTTCTCTTCAGAATGGTATAGAGCAAAAAAGCATGGGAATTGAAATCTGAAGACATGAATGAAATATTAGCTTTGTCATTTACTATCTGATAATGATGGGTAGCCCTCAGCTTAGCCATCTGGGGATAGCAGGAGAGGATAAAATGCTGTCTTCATAGGATTATTCTGAGGGTCAAATTAGGTAATGCATGTCATAGACTGTAAAGTGACATGGAAATATTTGTTGCACATTGGTTAACTGGGATGTCCATCAAGAAAAGGGCATCTTTTTTTTTCTTGCCTTAAAATATTTTCTTAATTTAGTACATATGGAGGGTTGAAAAAACAGTTGGCACTTTTAATTCTGAAATATGATAAAGATAATATTTAATAATTCCAAATATTTTCAGTAAGAACATATCATTGAATGTCTAAAATGTCATAAGTTTTCAGGATTTATGTTAGAGAAATTTTACAAGTTCTTAAATTCAGTTCTTTTTTGGTTAGACAGAGTTTTCATAGCTCAGTTGACAAAGGATTACTCTGAATGGGAATGAAAACCTTAATCTTATTTTGAAAACATCAATTGTCTAATTATTATGGGCTCCGTATATTCTTTTTCAATATCTATGGCAAAGAGAATTTCATAGTCAATGCCTTCTGCAAATATGTTTTTGTGGTAGAGAGAACAAATACATTTTGCAAAGGAAAATAAGCAGATTTAGAGAATTAGACTGATTTGTTGACTTACTGAATTAAATAATTCCCCCCTCAGACAGTTGGCAGAGTGAAAAATCAAGCCCTTCAACTTCATGGCTGCTTCTGTTTGCTTTTTACCTAGTTCATTTTCTCTTAGGTCCCAAAATGCGAATTAAAATTGTTTTGCTACCTGATGACAGTTATAGATGATAAACTTCTTAAGTTTTAACTCCATAAACATAGAAGTCAGTATTCTGTCTGTTTACGGCTTGTGTTTTAAATGAATACTTTCATTACTGTCTTCCCTATGGTGATAAACAACTCAATTAAAAAAAACCACCTTCTATAGTAGACTACACTCTACTGAAGGAAAGAAATGATGCAAAGGTAGAGGATACCATAACTGTGCCTAAATTATTTGCAATGACATTTAGAGTTTTTATAAAATAACCATACACTTAATTATAATTAATAATTAATTAGTTTCTCAAGAAAGTATTTGCCTCATTTAGTAAACATTTATAGTGTTTCAGTTATAACTCAGGCATTGTGCCAGGTGATAGTGAGCAAAAGAAGATATTCCCTATATTCCCTGAGCTAGTGGAGCTGTTCATTTCAATGAGGAAATAGACATTAATCAATTGATCACGCTGATGTGAATACATAATTACAAATGGAGAAAAATGTTGTGAAAGAAAAGGGTGTGAGCCTCTTAAGTAAATTGCAAAAAAAAACTGTTGCAACCTGGGAGTGCGGAGAGGGTGGGCTTTCTTGAGGAGGCAGCATGTGACCTAAAAGTTGAAGGAAGGGTAAGAACTCATTAGGTGAAGGAGGGCTACAAACTCAGACTAAGGAGACAGTGTGTGCAAAAACCCTTTGGTGAGAGGGAGAAGGATTTGAGAAGCTTAAAGAAGCCCAGTTTGGTGGCAAAGAGTTACTTTGTGTGTTACAAAGAGTAAGAAGCCTCCAGGAGGGACACTGATGAGAGATATTCTGGAGCACTGGGCAGGAAAAAGTGATGCAGTATCGTATAGGCCATGTCAAAGATATTGGTCTTTAACGAAGGAGGAGATGCTCATTTATGTTTTCAGCAAACAGAGTGCTTCCTATTGCCAGGCAGTCTTCTAGATGCTGAGGATAAAGTAATAAATTTTAAAAATACATGATCACATTTGAGTCCATCCTGTTTTCAGGATAAAATAAGGATTGGATGGGGGTCAGTATTGATGTCTGGAGACTAGTTTGTAAGCTTTTGTAGCAGTTCAAATGAAATATGATAGTGTTTGGTTTGGGGCAGTGGGTAGTAGAGACAAGTGGACACAGCTATGAGATGTCAAGAGGTAAAATCAACAGGACTTGGTGATAAATTAGAAGCTGGCTTAAGAAAAGAGAGGTATCATCTCTACTTCTGTGTTTCTTCCTTGGGATACTGTGTTGATAAAGGTAAAATTTACTGAAATAGGAAAGTCTGGAAGAGAGAGAGTTACATTTACTTTTCTTCATTGGAAGATAGTGGGGAGTGACCATAAATTCAGGTTGATAAGTTTAGTCTTGGACATATTGACCATGAGGTGATATTCAAGTGGAAATATTGAGTAGATAGTTGGAAATACAACTTTGGGACTCAATAAAGAGGTCTTGGCTAGATAAATTGAAGATAAGATTAGCGATGGAACTTGAAATCACCAGATTATAAGCTCCATGAAAGGAGTGTCTACATCTATCTTTGCTCACAATTGGAATTTTAGAATAGTGTATCTGACACATATTAGGTGCTCAATAAGTATTTGTTAAATGATGACTACTCAACGGATGAACCTAGAATTCTTAAAATTTGTTACATAAGCTTATGAAATCACTCTCGTCGGGGTTCCTCTAGAAATATTATAGTACATTTTGCCTCTCCTGTGCCAAAAATGGCGAGTAAAATATCAACATAATTAATTTCAGGTAGTACACAAAATAAATGTGATAGAGCATGAATATGATTTGACCTTGGCAAAGATGGGTTTCTCCTTTGATCGAGTAGACTTTCAATCATGTATATTTTACTATGTAATAATATTAGACACTGACTGAGAGACATAAGAAGGAAAACAACTAAGTAGGAGAAGAACAAGAGGAGAAAGTGGTGGACGTGGTGCAGGAGGAGGAGAAGGAGGAGGAGGGGAAGAGGGAGGAGCTAATGATACAAGGGTTGTACAGAACAGAGGCCTCTGAAAAACAAGCCAAGAATTTTTGTTTGCAGTTGGCTGTATTTGATGTAAATTCCTCATGCCTGACTCTAAGATCAGGTGAATGCATTCAAGCCAAAAAAATTGTGTGTGTGTGTGTGATTCCTTTTGTTTGAAGGATTTAAACTAAAAGCTTGCTACCTTTCTTGTCTTAGTCTGTGGGCTACTATAACAAAATATCATAGACTGAGTGGCCTACAAACAGCAGAAATTTATTGCTTACAGTGCTGGAGCCTGGAAGTCCAAGATTAGGGAATTAGCATGTTCAGGTTCTGGTGAGGGCCCTCTTCTGGGTTACAGACTGCTGACTTCTTATTGTATCTTTACTTGGCAGAAGTGGCAAGGAAGCCCTCTCAGGCTTCCTTTATAATCCCATTTGTGAGGGTCCTCCCCTCATGATTCTATCACTCCCAAAGGCCCTGTGTCCTAATTCATCACCTAGGGGCTTAGCATTTCAACATATTAATTTGAGAGGGACACAAACATTCAGACCATAGCATTCCTTAACTCCAGTCCTTCATTACAGCAAATTGCTCTCAGCTCCTCAGTGGAAAAACAAAGGTGAAAAATCTGGAAAACTTTTAGGCACGAGCATCCAGCATATATTGAGTTCTTCTGTGTGTAGAGTTGTGTGCTAGACTAGAGGGCAACATATAAGAAGACATGGGCCTTACCACTGATATTTAAAGACTCATATTAGCAGTATGATGCTTAAAATACATTTTAAGAGAACTAGGTGAGGGAAATTAAGATGTACAAACTTCCAGTTACAAAATAAATGAGTCACAGGTATGAAATGCACAGTGTGGGGAATATAATCAATAATAATGTAATATCTTTGTATGATAACAGATGGTAACTAGACCTATCTTTTTCTCAACAAAATTTTTTAAAAATATATTATTTTAATGTATGTATCTAGTACTATGTTTCGTTAATACTAATATACAATGTGTTGTATTTTAACATCTCTGAAATCAGGATACAGCCTATAAAATGACATCTTACAATTGTTGTCAGACAGGCAGCATTCATGATGTAGTTGTCAGTATCTGCATATGGGAAAACTTAGTTATTTTCTTAGTGATGTGACTGGGCAACTACAACCTTTTGACATCTCAAACAACAGACCACTGAAGGACCATTTGATAAAAGAATATGAGTCCTGAGATTGGGATTGACATATATACACTACGATATATAAAATAGTTAACGAATGAGAACCTACTGTATAGCACAAGGAACTCTGCTCAATACTCTGTGATGACCTATATGGGAAAAGAATCTTAAAAAAGACTGGATATATGTGTGTGTATAACTGATTCACTTTGCTGTACAGCAGAATCTAACACAACATTGTAAATCAACTATACTCCAATAAAAATTAATTTTAAAAAAGAATATGAGTCCCGGTTTTGTCATATGAAAATATTCCATGGACATTGTGTTGTCAAATCAAAGCTTATAGAATGTGCAGAACGCTTTGGAAGAAAATTCTGAAGACACTAGAGCATCACGGTTTTAAAAAACGTTTGCACCATCAACATGCTAGCTGTCATAGAAGATATTACTATGTAAAGAAAAAAACACGGGCATCAATAACTTTTGAGCCAAGAAGTGAGTCAAAAGATCAGACTTTCTCTAAATGTGAAGATGTTTTAGGAATACATTAATCAATTTATTTCACTCATGTTTCCCTTTTTATAAATGAACAAGTGTGATACATGATAAAATCTATATTCACATAAGTCTGAAAGAGCTCTTTCAGATAGTACCAATACAAATTCCAGGTGATAAGAAAGATTTATGCCATAGTTTAAAGGGCAGTATTTTACTGTTACATAAAATAATGGCATATCTGACAATCAACGGCATTGTAGAGTCAATGAAATACAATAGGATAACCAACACAAAGCACCAAACCAGTGGCCATGACAACAAATAGACATCAGCGCTCTTTACAATGTCACCAGAAAAGCTGAAGATAAATCCAATTTAACAAAAATGAGATGCAACTCAGAACAGACATGTTTGCCTTTAATTTGAGGTTAATTCTTTTAAAATGAAATAAAACTTTTCAAAAAAAATTGGAGTCAATAAGGTTTATCATAAAAGATGTTCATAGAATATTGCACTACTATTTTTTTCACTGCTGATACCTTTCCAGTCACACAAGAGCCTTGGAGAGATTTTTGCCCAGTGTTATGCAAGGACACTTGTTACTCTAGGGCTACTTGTTAACCAAAAAAAAAAAAAAAAAAATTGTGTTCCCATCTCCAGAAGTACTGTGTTGATTCACATACATTAACCTTGAAAGTATTTTCTATAAATTGTTTTCAGTATCCTTGTCCACGAGGAAAGATCTTATGATTGGAGAACATAGTTTAACAAATGCATAATATAACCTAGTAAATTTAAATTGTAAATTATAATATGCTCCTTTTGTACACTTGAAGCAAAACTTGACCAAGTTAACATTCCTGGGATACACTGCTTCTCCTCTATGTTGGGTATTCTAAATGTTAACCGAGATAACTAAGACCACTAACAGGACATAGTAAGAGAATTTTTAAAAGACATTTTCTTGCGCAATTATATAGCCAGGCAGTATACTAAGAATGTTTCACATACTATCTCACTTAAACATCACAGTTTCCTAGGAAATGCATGATTATACTTGTTTTAGTTGAGGAAACTTAGCCTTTTGTGGATTAACTTGCACAAGATCTCCTTGAAGGTAAAAGGCAGAGCTGGACTTCACTGCAAGACAAGTTCAAGTCCAGGTCTGGGGACCTTAGATGCTAGGCAGTTCCACACCACATTTTAGAGCCCAGCATCTAGTTTCTTGTTGAATAGCACTCGCTAAATTATTATTTTTAAAATTATGCTTTCAACTTTTAGCAAAAGTGACTATAAAAAGTTATCTTGTGACTCTTACTTCTCCATGAGTGGCTTATCACTTAATACTCATACACAATGTCACCTGTGAGGCACTGTTCCCTGAGACTGGCACCAGGGGAAAAAAATTGTTTCCTCCAAATAATTTAAAGCATATTATCTCAACACACAAATTAATCCATTTCCCTACTCATCAGATTATCCCCTATTATTAATTACATTTTCCTTACCTAAACCCTTTCAAGTACCTTTGGAATAGGCGAGGAGTGAACAAATAGTAAGTTTAACATCTTTTTTCCTAGATATTGACAAGCCCAGTCAATATACTAAGGAGTCCACAATAAATCTGAAACTGATAAACTTGCAAAACAGTACTTAGAGTTACGGTGGATAAATTAAATTTCCCTTTCCTAGAATTCTTCCACTCTAGATTCTTTTCCCAACTGCCCAAAATTTCAAGCATCACAAGATCAAGGATTTAACCCAGCTGCTCAATCTAGGATCATGTAGGTCCTGGGAACTTTTTGTATAGTTCTTGACAGCCCAAACCATTTGCAAGGTCTCTGCATGTTTTCCTCCCAACATTCTTTCCTTCATTTATTTATTTGTTCAGCTGATACAAATGTTCTTATTGAGCATCTTCTAAGTGGCCGGCTCTGGGCTATTGCCTGGCATTATAGAGATGAATGAAATACACCCCTATCTGGAGAAGTTCACAGTCTGAATAGGTAAATACATAAAAATAAAGTTACATTTAGAAGAGACCATACTTCGTATCTGATTGTTTTTTCTTTGATTTACAATTTTTGATTCCTCAAGTCTGAAACTGGAGTTTCAAAACCCATCATCACCATAAACCCAAACTAAACTTCACTGAAGCCTAGATTTGTTTCATTTGTCAGGGCACAATCAGGGCAAATGGGATTGATCCTTTACAGATCACAACTTCTGTGCAAGGATTAATGACCTTGGGAAGTGGCTCGGAGCTTATGACATCCTGAATCCTCTTAGGCCCAAACTGACTTCGACTTCTCATCTTCCCATTTTACATCCCTCTCTCTACCAGCCTGATATGCTGAAGCCCTCATGTATCTGAGGTTCCCTCTCTAGCAGTCTCTTTTTTTTAATGAAAGAAAGGAGCTACACTGGTTGCATAGAAGCTGAGTCATTAGAAACACAACTCATTATAACTGCTACAGGACACAGGCAGTGCTGGCTAAGCACACAGTGGGTCTCGTTCTGATTCCGGCCTCCAGATTATCTTGGTTCTCTCTGGTTGGAAGTTCTCATGGAAGCCTGAATGTTTGTTCCTGGCACATTTCTGCCAGAGGAGCCCCGTCTAACAAGGTGTCATTCTTCAGAAAGCTACCTTGCAAAAACACATAAATGATAGTAGCAAGGTGATATCCCAGGAAAGGACAAAGAATAAGAAACGCAGCACTTAAAGTATTTACAAAGCAACCCCCAATACCCAAACACCTTCACCTGCTTGTTTTATCTTTCTGTAGCTTAATTTATTGGCTCTTCTGAGAAAGGGAACTGTGCCTGCCCAATGCAAGCCTATAAAACAACCCCAGCCATTAGTTGCTTCTACTCCTGCCCTCCTGGCATTTCACAGCCTTCATTGATCTTTTTTCTGCTCCCCTTTCATAATATATAATTTGCCAATTACACAGAGTACAACAATGTCCTTGAGAAAGGAAAAACAAACCCAAGAAAGCTTCCTTGAAATAGTTCTTTAAAATATTCAGCTCTAATACCTATTAGTTATTTCCAAGAAGAGATAGTCAAAATGAATCCCTTGGGGGTGGTTCTGAATGCTATGTGCATTTATTTTTAAGAGGTACTCAAACGCAAATAAAAATAAAGTGTCATCTGGTATCACAGTCTGGGCCTAATTTGCATGCACACCTCAGGAAGCCCTGAGGTGCTTAGGCAGGCCCTGGGGCTCCATGAGTAGAGGAATTTCTAGGCCCCAAAGGAAGGGCTGTGTGTAGAATTTTGGAACTTACATTTTACCACCCCCCCCAATACACACACGGCAATCTTAGAAGCAGATAGCCGAAGAATACCACCTGCTTCAAATTATGCAGCCAGGTAGGGAGTAGAGAGAAGTGAACTTGAGCCTTCTCCAGTGCAATCTCTGAGGACATGAATAACTAAAACCCAAAGAGCAACTGTATGAGATAAGGGAAGGGGGGTACAAACTATTTGGAAGATAACGCATCTTACCAGCAGAGACGATCTAGGGGAGACGTAACCAGTTGGCTCTGGTCAGTTGGTGGCAAGCAAAGGGCTTGAGTGCTCAGGAAACAAATTTTGGTTGAGGAAGTGAAAGTAGCACTAGCAGTGTTTATGACCCCATAGACAGATCTGAGAGCTCAAGGTTGCTGGTTTCCCTGCTTTGAAAATTCTAGCTTACCTATCATTCCATAAACACACATGCATATTTCATCTGCATGTCTCCTGGCTGAAACATCCTTTGGACTATAATCTGAATCCTACCAGCCTTCCTCAGTCTACCTTTCCCAGACCATTCCAGTCCACTGGGATTACTCAGTCCTCTGAGTTTCAATAACCCTCATATTGTACTTCTTTTATCGTCTTTTGGTACTATCTTTCATCGTTGTTCGGTTTTTTAATATACGTGTCTCATCTTTCAAAACAATTTAGAAGCCCCGTGAAGGCAGCAGAGTCAGACTGGGGTGCCCTGTATTATTTTCTTATTTATCTCCCATAGCACTCAGCATAGTGCATTGCATATAGCAGATACTCAATAAATGCAAGTTGAAGAGATGTGTAAATCACTCAGAAAAGTACTATCAGTACATTGCATTCTCATGTGTATACTCCTGGGTATATAAGAATATATAGGAATTTGCATTTCTCATAAGTATTAGGTGATACTTATACTGCTGGTCTAGGAACCACATTTTGAGACACACTAGGTAGGTAACAATGAGACTTAAGAATCTGCTGCAAGTAGTTCCAGGTGGCCTGCTTGATTTAGAGCAAGACAGAAGAACTTGGACATACAGGAAGTAAGGTGAAGTCCTTCAGTAAGAGAACATCAGTAGAAGCCAGGCAAGATGGGCAGGTCCTAACCAGGCAAGCTGGGTCCAGGACAGGACTGCAGACCCAAAGAAACCTCAGTGCATTAGAAAACGAAGGCAAGGGCTTCTCTGGACCTGGCTGTCTGGGATCAAAGTCATAGAGCAGGGAGGAAATGAGGTCAGACAAGGCAGGGCTGTCAGCTAAGGCAGCACACAGTGGCTCCTGAATCTAGCCAAAGGGGCAAGTTACCAGAAGTGTGATTTTAAAAAAATGCCAGAATGAAACAACAGCAAGTAAGGGTGTAAGCTAGAGCACTCAAACATTGTGGATGCTAAATGGGAGGACTTGAGAAATCAGAAAGTAGGAAAGAGATGAAGCAACAGGCTAATATGCAACATAGAAGATGTGAGGCTCAGATCAGAAAGTCAGATTCCAGCTACAGCATGGGCATGGGTCAGTGTGCATTTTCTGCATCTTGCCTAAGTCTTAATATAATGTGGTTGGGTTTCAAACTAGCTAACGGCAAGGGTCAAAGGGAAAGAAGACAGCTCAGTGAGCACATTCTATGGCCAAAGGGCTAAAGGAGAATTAAATTCCTTAATTCCCCAGGTTTGCTGAGCATTGACTTGGCAAGGGGCAGAACTAAAACTGAACATCAAGACTCTCAGTGCCCACAAAGCAGAGTGGAGATGGAAAGACAAGGAAGGAAAGGCATTACGGAGGGAATTAGTTTCTGCCCACCAGGAGTTTACAATTTATGTCTAACCCAAGTTTTTAAGTTATACTGTCTTATTGGTTTATCTAGTTACACATGTAATGTATAAATATCTTCTTGTAAACATTTCAAACAATAAAGATATATCTAGGAAAAATAGGAAAATTTCTTTTTTGCCTGCTCATCCCCAATCAAGTTTGTGTGTAAATATTTAGATGTACATGCTGACGCTTATGGGTTTTTTCCCCTAACAAAAATAGGATCATACTTTATATATTGATCTGCAACTTGGGTTTTTTTGTTTGTTTGCTGTTTTTGCACTTTTTTACATGACCATACATTTTGGACATGTTTCCATATCAGCCTATATGGATTCTATCTTATTTTTCCTAATAGCTACATAGTATTCCATGATATGAATGTACATTTATTTAATCTTTCTCCTATTAATGAAAATTTAGATCCTTTCCAGTTTTTCTCTATTGTGAAGAAATGCTACACTGATTATCTTTGAAAACCTGTTGGAATATTTCTTTAGAGAGCATTGTAAAAATAGGATTGCTGAGTCAAAAGGTATGTGCATGTGCTAGATGTTTTATTTGTTCCTGAAGACCCACTCTCCATCCTTTAGTACCCTGCCCAAGGAGGATGACCCATACGGACTGGATGCATGGCCTTCTTTGCCTCTGGCTTCTGGTCAATTTTGCTACTGGGAGATGCTAACCAGAGATTAAAAGAAAGGAAGAGAGTGAGTTTGAAGTATTTGTTTCTCCCAGCACTCCTACTGCCAGCACACCCTTCTACCAAAGGTCACAGCTCTAGGTGGGGTACCCTTCCATACAGTGGTTCTCTTAACCCCTCCCTCCTCCTTCCCCTTCAGTCTTAGGGTGGTAGTGGTTACTCGCTCTGGCCAGCCTCAGGTACTGTACCCTCCCTTGCTGGTTTCCCTAAACTCTTACTGCATGCATGCTCTCAATACCCTGTTTGAAAGTGCCATCTGTTTCATGCCAGGACCCTAACTGAAAGCATGCTTTTCAACTTTTGATACATATTCCTAAATTGTCTAGCAGAAGAAAATAGTCAGTTTTCCTCCTGCCAACAGTGCATTAGAGTGCCCAGTTAACCCATTTTGTGCCTCCTGGAGAGGGAGTATTGTATTAATAAGAGCTCTCAAACAAATGGTTTGAGAGTCAATGATGTATATGATGATGGTCAATTCATCATGTGAATAAAAGGTCAGAGCTGCTCAAGATTTCCCTCTCCTTGTACCATGCAAGAACAATTCTTGAGCTGACCAAGGACCTTCAGGAAAGCTTTCTATGTGACTTTTGCCCTCAATTGAAGTTCCTTCTTTAAACTCCAGTGCATCATTCCTCTATTGACAGGCTCAGCCAACATGTGTTAAACAGAGCTATTACTGAGCCAAAAGGAACCTCTCTCTTGGCATCAGTTGCCAGGTTGATGTGTTGGCTTAATCACCAATTCCACAGGAATCTCAAGAAAGGCTCTGAATAACCAATATAACCAGCAGTGTCTACTTTACGGCGCATTCCTCAGAGTATCCTGGAAATAGAGCAAACTGTGATGGACCCACAAACTGTCAAGTCTCAAAACTCTTTGTGGTATTTGGCCTTCTCTCCAACTACGCTAATTCTACCTCTCACCTTCAACTTCTCCAAATGCTTTGTCTCACAATAAGTAATCAACAAGTCCTCATAGCTGGTAATTACAAATTAGGCTGTAGAAGTTAAAACAAAATTCAGGGGAAAATGTTGTCTAACATCTTATTGGGGCTACTGCTTTTCTCTGCCATGGCAGAGAAGTGAATGGCACTGAAGAGAATTTTCTCAGAGTCCCTGTGAGTACAGACTTTCATCTAGCAGCTTTAAAGCCAAGGCTCTTCCCTTAGACCCCTTATTAATGCAGAATTCTTCCTCATTCTCTACTTAACTGGAGTCTGAAGTCCAGAATCTTCCCATCTTAAAATCCCTGTTCAGCTTGCAGAATTCTGACAGAACATGATAATCTTTTTCTCCAGTCTATTACAATTGCCTATCATCTATTCATACATATATGTTAATATTACATGAATTTTTTGAATCAGGCTTATGAGAGGAAAAGAATCGCTCATTATAAAGATTCTTAATTGGGGTACTGCCTTATACACATTTTCCTGGATTTAAAAAGCTATGGGAGGGGAGACCTTCAAGATGGCGGAGGAGTAAGACGTGGAGATCACCATCCTCCCCACAAATACATCAGAAATACATCTACATGTGGAACAACTCCCACAGAACACCTACTGAACGCTGGCAGAAGACCCCAGACCTCCCCGTGAGCCACGGCCGCCGAGCCTGCGCGTCCGGAGCCTGTGCTCCGCAACGGGAGAGGCCACAACAGGGAGAGGCCCGCGTACCGCAAAAAAAAAAAAAAAAAGAATAGGGACGGGACCTGCACCAGTGGGAGGGAGCTGTGAAGGAGGAAATGTTTCCACACACTAGGAAGCCCCTTCGTGGGCGGAGACTGCGGGGGTCGGAGGGGGGAAGCTTCAGAGCCACGGAGGAGAACGCAGCCACAGGGGTGCAGAGGGTAAAGCGGAGAGATTCCCGCACAGAGGATCGGTGCCGACCGGCACTCACCAGCCCAAGAGGCTTGTCTGCTCATCCGCCGGGGCCGGGAGGGCAGCGCTGGGAGCTGAGGCTCGGGCTTCGGAGGTCAGATCCCAGGGAGAGGACTGGGGTTGGCGGCGTGAACACAGCCTGAAGGGGTTAGTGCACCACGACGGCTAGCTGGGAGGGAGTCCAGGAAAAAGTCTGGACCTGCCTAAGAGGCAAGAGACCATTGTTTTGGGGTGCGCAAGGAGAGGGGATTCAGAGCACCGCCTAAACGAGCTCCAGAGACGGGCGCAAGTCGCAGCGATCAGTGCGGACACCAGAGACAGGCATGAGATGCTAAGGCTGCTGCTGCCGCCACCAAGAAGCCTGTGTGCGAGCACAGATCACTCTCCACACCTCCCCTCCCGGGGGCCTGGGCAGCCCGCCACTGCCAGGGTCCCGTGATCCAGGGACAACTTCCCCGGGAGAACACATGGCGCGCCTCAGGCTGGTGCAACGTCACACTGGTCTCTGCCACTGCAGGCTCGCCCCGCAGCCGTATTCCTCCCTCCCCCCCGCCCCGGCCTGAGTGAGCCAGAGCCCCCTAATCAGCTGCTAATTTAACCCCGTCCTGTCTGAGGGAAGAAGAGACACCCTCAGGCAACCTACACGACAGGTGGGACCAGATCCAAAGCTGAACACCAGGAGCTGTGGGAACAAAGAAGAGAAAGGGAAATCTCTCCCAGCAGCCTCAGGAGCAGCGGATTAAATCTCCACAATCAACTTCATGTACCCTACATCTGTGGAATACCTGAATAGACAACGAATCGTCCCAGAATTGAGGCAGTGGACTTTGTGTGATTTTGTATGTATAGCTTTGCTTTTACCATTTGTCCTAGGGTTCTGTCTGTCCGTTATTTTTCATTTGTTATTTTTAGTATAGTTTTTTAGGGCTTCTTATCATTGGTGGATATCTTTTTTGGTTTGGTTGCTCAATTATTTCTTTCCTTTTTTTATTACTTTTTGATAATTTTTTTTAATTTTAATAACTTTATTTTATTTTCTTTCTTTCCTCCTTTTTTCTCCCTTTTCTTCTGAGCCATGTGGCTGACAGGGTCTTGGTGCTCTGGCTGGAAGTCAGGCCTCTGCCTCGGAGGTGGGAGAACCGATTTCAGGACATTGGTCCACCACAGACCTCCCAGCTCCACGAAATATCAAACAGCAAAAGCTCTCCCAGAGATCTCCATCATAATGCTAAGACCCAGCTCCACTCAATGACCAGCAAGCTCCAGTGCTGGACACCCTATGCCAAACAACTAGCAAGACAGGAACACAACCCCACCCATTAGCAGAGAGGCTGCCTAAAATCATAATAAGGTCACAGACACCCCAAAACACACCACCAGACGCAGTCCTGCCCACAAGAATGACAAGAGCCAGCCTCATCCACCAGAACACAGGCACGAGTCCCATCCACAAGGAAGCTTACACAACCCACTGAACCAACCTTAGTCACTGGGGGAAGACACCAAAAACAATGGGAACAACGAACCTGCAGCCTGTGAAAAGGAGACCCCAAACACACTACATTAAGCAAAATGAGAAGACAGAGAAACACACAGCAGATGAAGGAGCAAGGTAAAAACCCACCAGACCAAACAAATGAAGAGGAAATAGGCAGTCTACCTGAAAAGGAATTCAGAATAATGATAGTAAAGATGATCCAAAATCTTGGAAATAGAATGGAGAAAATACAAGAAACGTTTAACAAGGACCTAGAAGAACAAAAGAGCAAACAAACGTTGATTAACAACACAATAAATGAAATTTAAAATTTTCTATAAGGAGTCAATAGCAGAATAACTAAGGCAGAAGAACGGATAAGTGACCTGGAAGATAAAATAGTGGAAATAACTACCACAGAGCACAATAAAGAAAAAAGAATGAAAAGAATTGAGGACAGTCTCAGGACCTCTGGGACAACATTAAATGCACCAACATTCGAATTATAGGGGCCCTGGAAGAAGAAGAGAAAAAGAAAGGGACTGAGAAAATATTTGAAGAGATTATAGTTGAAAACTTCCCTAATATGGGAAAGGAAATAGTCAATCAAGTCCAGGAAGCACAGAGAGTCACACACAGGATAAATCCAAGGAGAAACACGCCAAGACACATATTAATCAAACTATCGAAA
>NC_041234.1:25358360-25361903 GCF_002837175.3 Physeter macrocephalus | reverse complement strand
AGACAAGCAAAAGCTAAGAGAATTCAGCATCACCAAACCAGCTCCACAACAAATGCTAAAGGAACTTCTCTAAGTGGGAAACACAAGAGAAGAAAAGGACCTACAAAAGCAAAACCCAAAACAATTAAGAAAATGGTAATAGGAATATACATATTGATAATTACCTTAAATGTAAATGGATTAAATGCTCCCACCAAAAGACACAGACTGGCTGAATGGATCCAAAAACAAGACCCATATATAATGCTGTCTACAGGAGACACACTTCAGACCTAGGGACACATACAGACTGAAAGTGAGGGGATGGAAGAAGATATTCCATGCAAATGGAAATCAAAAGAGAGCTGGAGTAGCAATTCTCATATCAGACAAAATAGACTTTAAAATAAAGACTATTTTTTTTTTTTTTTGTGGTATGGGGGCCTCCCTCTTTTGTGGCCTCTCCTGTCGCGGAGCACAGGCTCCGGACGCGCGGGCTCAGTGGCCATGGCTCACGGGCCCAGCCGCTCTGCGGCATGTGGGATCCTCCCAGACCGGGGCGCGAACCCGGTTCCCCTGCATCGGCAGGCGGACGCGCAACCACTGCGCCACCACGGAAGCCCCTAAAATAAAGACTATTAAAAGAGACAAAGAAGGCCACTACATAATGATCAAGTGATCAATCAAAGAAGATATAACAATTGTAAATATTTATGCACCCACCATAGGAGTACCTCAATACATAAGGCAAATGCTAACAGCCATAAAAGGGTAAAAAGACAGTACACAATCATAGTAGGGGACGTTAACACCCCACTTTCACCAATGGACAGATCATCCAAAACGAAAATAAATATGGAAACACAAGCTTTAAAAGACACATTGGACCTGATAGACAATAGATACTACCTAGAAACAAATGGCAATGAAAACACGACGACCCAAAACCTATGGGATGCAGCAAAAGCAGTTCTAAGACGGAAGACTGTAGCAATACTATCATACCTCATGAAACAAGAAACACCTCAATAAAATAACCTAACCTTACACCTAAAGGAACTAGAGAGAGAAGAACAAAAAACCCCCAAAGTTAGCAGATGAAAAGAAATCATAAAGATCAGGTCAGATGGCTTCCCTGGTGGCGCAGCGGTTGCGCGTCCGCCTGCCGATGCAGGGGAACTGGGTTCGCGCCCCGGTCTGGGAGGATCCCACATGCCGCGGAGCGGCTGGGCCCGTGAGCCATGGCCGCTGAGCCTGCGCGTCCGGAGCCTGTGCTCCGCAACGGGAGGGGCCACAACAGAGGAAGGCCCGCATACTACAAAAAAAAAAAAAAAAAAAGATCAGGTCAGAAATAAATGAAAAAGAAGCAAAGGAAACAATAGTAAAGATCAATAAAACTAAAAGGTGGTTCTTTGAGAAGATAAACAAAATTGATAAACATTAGCCAGACTCATAAAGACAAAAAGGGAGTAGACTCAAATCAATAGAAATAGAAATGAAAAAGGAGAAGTAACAACTGACACTGCAGAAATACAAAGGATCATGAGAGATTGCTACAAGCAAATATATGCCAATAAAATGGACAACCTGGAAGAAATGGACAAATTCTTAGAAAAGCACAACATTCCAAGACTGAACCAGGAGGAAATAGAAAATATAAACAGACCAATCACAAGCACTAAAGTTGAGATGGTGATTAAAAATCTTCAACAAACAAAAGCCCAGGACCAGATGGCTTCATAGGCGAATTGTATCAAATATTTAGGGAACAGCTAACAACTATCCTTCTCAAACTCTTCCAAAATATAGCAGAGGGAGGAACAGTCCCAAACTCATTCTACGAGGCCATAATCACCCTGATACCAAAACCAGAGAAAGATGTCACAAAGAAAGAATACTACAGGCCAATATCACTGATGAACATAGATGCAAAAATCCTCAACAAAATACTCACAGACAGAATCCAACAGCACATTAAAAGGATCAAGACTGAACCAGGAGGAAATAGAAAATATAAACAGACCAATCACAAGCACTAAAGTTGAGATGGTGATTAAAAATCTTCAACAAACAAAAGCCCAGGACCAGATGGCTTCATAGGCGAATTGTATCAAATATTTAGGGAACAGCTAACAACTATCCTTCTCAAACTCTTCCAAAATATAGCAGAGGGAGGAACAGTCCCAAACTCATTCTACGAGGCCATAATCACCCTGATACCAAAACCAGAGAAAGATATCACAAAGAAAGAATACTACAGGCCAATATCACTGATGAACATAGATGCAAAAATCCTCAACAAAATACTCACAGACAGAATCCAACAGCACATTAAAAGGATCAACACCATGATCAAGTGGGGTTTATCCCAGGAATGCAAGGAGTCTTCAATATATGTAAATTAATCAATGTGATACATCATATTAACACAGTGAAAGATAAAAACCATATGATCATCTCAATAGATGAAGAAAAAGCTTTCAACAAAATTCAACACCCATTTATGATAAAAACCCTCCAGAAAGTAGGCATAGAGGGAACTCACATCAACATAATAAAGGCCATATATGACAAACCCACAGCCAACATTGTTCTCAGTGGTGAAAAACTGAAACCATTTCCACTAAGATCAGGAAAAAGGCAATGTTGCCCACTCTCACCACTATTATTCAACATAGCTTTGGAAGTTTTAGCCACAGCAATCAGAGAAGAAAAAGAAATGAAAGGAATCCAAATCAGAAAAGATGTAAAGCTGTCACTGTTTGAAGATGACAAGATACTATACATAGAGAATCCTAAAGATGCTACCAGAAAACTACTAGAGCTAATCATGGTAAGGTTGCAGCATAAAAATTAATGTACACATATCTCTTTCATTCCTATACACTAAAATGAAAAATCTGCAAGAGAAATTAAGGAAACACTCCCATTTACCACTGCAACAAAAAGAATAAAATACCTAGGAATAAACCTACCTAAGGAGACAAAAGACCTGTATGCAGAAAACTGTAAGACACTGAGGAAAGAAATCAAAGATGACACAAACAGATAGAGAGATATACCATGTTCTTGGATTGGAAGAATCAACATAGTGAAAATGACTAAATTACCCCAAGCAACCTACAGATTCAAGGCAATCTCTATCAAACTACCACTGGCATTTTTCACGGAACTACAGCAAAAAATCTCACAATTTGTATGGAAAAACAAAAGACCCCGAATAGCCAAAGCAATCTTGAGAAAGAAAAATGGAGCTGGAGGAATCAGGCTCCCTGACTTCAGACTATACTACAAACCTACAGTAATCAAGACAGTATGGTACTAGCACAAAAACAGAAATATAGATCAATGGAACAGGACAGAATGCGCAGAGATAAACCCACGCACATATGGTCACCTTACCTTTGATAAAGGAGGCAAGAATACACAATGGAGAAAAGACAGCCTCTTCAATAAGTGGTGCTGGGAAAACTGGACAGCTACATGTAAAAGAATGATATTAGAACACTCCTTAACACCATACACAAAAATAAACTCAAAATGGATTAAAGACCTAAATGTAAG
>NC_041234.1:25333837-25358044 GCF_002837175.3 Physeter macrocephalus | reverse complement strand
GTCATATACCCTGAGAAAACCATAATTCAAAAAGAGTCATATACCACAATGTTCACTGAAGCTCTATTTACAATAGCCAGGACATGGAAGCAACCTAAGTGTCCACCGACAGATGAATGAATAAAGAAGATGTGGCACATGTATACAATGGAATATTACTCAGCCATAAAAATAAACGAAATTGAGTTATTTGTAGTGAGGTGGATGGACCTAGAGACTGTCCTACAGAGTAAAGTAAGTCAGAAAGAGAAAAACAAATACCGTATGCTAACACATATATGGAATTAAAAAAAAATTGCTTCTGAACAACCTAGGGGCAGGACAGGAATAAAGATGCAGATGTAGAGAATGGACTCGAGGACATAAGGAGATGGAAGGGTAAGCTGGGACGAAGTGAGAGAGTGGCATGGACATATATACACTAACAAATGTAAAATAGATAGCTAGTGGGAAGCAGCCCCATAGCACACAGAGATCAGCTCCATGCTTTGTGTCCACCTAGAGGAGTGGGATAGGGAGGGTGGGAGAGAGATGCAAGAGGGAGGAGATATGGGGATATATGTATATGTATAGCTGATTCACTTTGTTATAAAGCAGAAACTAACACACCATTGTAAAGCAATTATACTCCAATAAAGATGTTTAAAAATTTTTTTATTGGAGTATACATGTAGATCCTTGGGTTCATCAAATCTTAACATTTTTGTCAAATGTGCTTCAGATTTTTAAGTTATGAAATATTACTGGCATAATTCAAGCCCCTGGATTACCCTTCCTGATCTCATGCTACTTCCTCCCTCCCATGAAAACCATTCTTCTAAAATTTTATGGGAACAATACCTTTGCTTTTGTTCCATTCTTACTGTTAAAAAAATCATGCAAAAAATATTTGCTGAGGGCTTATGGAATGATGATTTTAGGTCCTAAACTGTACATAAAACATATAACCACCCACGAAAATATAATTTTTTTGTTAATATCATAGACATACAATTCTGTACCTCTCTTTTTTTTCATTCAGCATTATGTTTTTGAGATCAATGAGTGTCAATACATACTCCTGTTCAATGATCTTGATTGCTGGCATAGTTTGCTACCATGTGAATATATGACCATTTACATATTTTCCTGATGATAAACAATTAAGTCATTTCCAAAGTTTTGGTATAAATAATGCTATAAAGAAAATTCTTTTATTTATTACATTTCTCCTTGCACACATGTGCTTGAGAAATTATACGCATCGAATCGGAGTCTCTGAAATGAAGAATACATATACCTTGAAAGCTAATAGACCCTGCCAATTTGCTCTCCTGAGTAGATGTAAGAATTTACGCTACAAAGGTAGCATATGAGCATTTCTCAGAAAAATTTGCTAAACTTGGGAATATTTGCCTGATGATTGAAAATGGTACCTAATTACTGTGTTAACTTGTATTGTCCTTGTTATTAACAATGACGAGCATAGATTACACATTAAAATATATTATTGCCTATTCAATTTTCTTTGTCTGAAATTCCTCTGTGACTTCTTTGCCATTTTCTTTAGATGTGTTTTTGGCTTTGCTTTTATTACTGATTTTAAGAGCTCTTTACATACTTTAAATATGATTGCTTTGTGGATAACACATGTGGAAAATACCTTCTCTCTATTTGATACTTATCTACTAATTCTGTTAATGATGTCTTTTGTTGAGTACAAAATTTAATATTAATTTAGTCAATTCTATCAACCTTTTTCTTTCTGCTCTCTGAAGTTTGTTTAATATATCCATCCATACCTGGAGCTTATTAATAAATGAGCCTAAATTTTCTTTTAAAGATTTTAATATTTCAATTTTCACATGTGGATTTTAATGCCCTTAGAATTTGTTTCTGCAAAGAATGCTGACCCAGCATGATTTATTAAGTATTCCATTTATTCCCACCAATATTTAAGTGTCCCTCTTACATTTCAAGTTTTCATAACTTTGGTATGTTGTTATTTTCTGATCTCTCTGATGTGTTTGTTTAATCTATAAGTGTCTCTGCATCAATGCCATCTTGTCTTAATTAGATTTACTTTTTAATGTGTCCTAACATTTGGTAGAGTGAGTCTCCTAGCCTTATTCTTCAATTTGTTTAGTAGCTGTCCCTTTAGCTTTACATAGGAAATTTAGAATCAGATTGTAGAATTTACAAAATAACTAGTTGCAATGTTGGTTGGGAAGTTTTTTAATTTATAAATTTACTTTGGAAGCTTGATATATTTACAATATTGAGCCTTCTTATCCATGAACATTATCTACCTCATTTTTAATTTAGAGCTTCCTGAATGTCTTATAAAAGAGCTTTGTAATTTTTTTACATTAGAGGTTTGCACATTTATTACAGATTTATTCCTGGCTATCTTAGAGTATTTGTTGCTATGGCACTTTTGTTGCACTGTCATATGTACTAATCATCATACTAATTTCCTTAGATCATCCATAGACAATTATCTACATGTAAAGACAATTTTGCCCTTTTTCTTTTGATTCATAGAACTCTACTCCTTTTTCTTATCTTATTTTGCTGCCTAAGATGTCTGGAACAACACTGAATGGGATTAGTACCAGAGAGCATCCTTGTCTTTTTCCTGAATTTAATGAGAAGCCTCCTAATGTTTCTTCATGAATTTTATGTGTGCCTAACATTTCTAAAAATATATACTCTTTATCAGATTATGGAAGATGTCTTCTTTCCTAGTTTTCTAACTCTTAATCTGTTTTTGAAACGTCTGTTGCATCTATGCATGTATCTATCTATGTTATGCCCTCATTCTGTCATTAAATGTTTCATTAAGTGAGCCGGGACATCAGCTCTATCCTGATATTATCTATGAAGGCACCACTCCCGGGAACTATAATTACTACTGGGAACGTAACAAGAAGAGGTCTAATACTAGTTATTCATTACCTACCACAATCATGAGAATCCTGCTAACTGACCTAAGGAAAGTGCCTGATCATCTGAAGACTTAAAGAAATATGATACTTATTATTATTTATCTTCAGTATTAGCAATACAGTTTTGTGATATATTTTGCTTCCAGAAACATTCTGTTGCTTATGTAGGAGTTTCTGTGAAGAGTAAGCAAATATTTTTTTCCAGGTTAGATTTCATATTCAAGTTAGAAAGTATTGAAGCAATAATGGCTTAAAACTTAATTCATTAGGGAAATTTTTTAGGCATCTCAGTCACTAAAAGGACTTAGAATTAGCAACTTAGAATCACCCAATAACTATAATTTATTATGTAAGTAACTCAAAGAATATAATTATTGCCCTTATGAAAAAAACTGGTGAAAACAGCATACCAGTAAGCTGTCATTATGGAATTATCCCGCATCTTCTCATAAACAAGAGTAATAGTAGAGGAGTCTTTTATGTCAGTCAAGCTAAGATGTTAATTTATATTTTATTAATAAAGGGGTAATTTGATTCCTTGGATTAATAAAGGGATTTGACATTTTGGGTTCATATCATTCTGCAGTATTTCTTTTAGGAGACTCTCTGCAGATTGCAAAAGGACCTTGTTTGAGTAAACTGAGTATGTGAATGCCCTACAGAGCCACCATTGAAGAAGGGGTGATTTCCCTTTGCCCTTTTCCACTATTCTTTTTATTATAGCTTTATGGGATGTTATAATATTCCTAAAGACAGAGAAGGATGCTCTGAATACCTAAAATTACTGAGCACATAAAGATTTAAAGGTTAGCCTTGAGGGACATTATTATACTTCAGGTCAGTAATACCTACTAAACTGTCCCATATCTATTGAGAATAAATAAAAGTTCTATAATACTGAATTTCGCTCAAACTAAAAGTTTCTAGAAAGTCTGATTTGAGGTTAGGAGTTTAGGAAAGAGTTCCTGGAGAATTTTATATAAGGAGACCAAGCACATATGGAAAGCCAACAGTTTCCCCTCACAATGTCTCTGGCTTTAATTTAGAAAGAAGGTGCTGATGAGGCTATTTGCTCCCAGTGAAACTTTCCAGGTAAATCAGCTGCCAGACTGGTTCCTATTGCCTTTTAAAGTGGTCCATTTTGGAACAGGCTGTTGATAACATTGCTTATTTTATGAGCTTTTTTGAAAAATTGGTTAGGTAAAAAGGAATGTTATTATATCTCTGATGAGCTACTCTCTTCTCTATTACAAGAGGCTAGCAAACAAGCCATGTCAGGTCTCACAACAACGTGACTTCACCTTATTGACTGTGAAGTCACATCAGGCCCAACAGGAGCTGTTACACCAAATGGAGGATCTCGATGCTGTCCAAAGCACTGAGCAGGGAAAGATTAGAGACTGCCCCCCTGCCCCTTTGACCACCAGCTCTGCGCCCTTCTGAGCCTCAGTTTCCTCACTGGTAAAGTATGTTGCTGGATGAGAAGTATTGATAGTTTGGAGACACTTGTTATTCTAAATTATGATTATGTGTTCACGTGAATACAGTGCTTTTTCAGGTTTCAGTATTCTTACACGTACACCTGTGGTTATTACAGCAGTTCCATGTGATGGGCAAACTATAGCCCATGGGACAAATCTGGCCTATGGTCTGTTTTTGTACTGCTTGTGAGCTAAGAATGGTTTTTTACATTTTTAAAAATTATATACATATATACACACATATAAAATATGTTACCGAGATCATATGTGGCCCACAAAATGCTAAATTATTTACTATCTGGCCATTTACAAGAAAAGTTTGGTGACTCCTGCTAGGTAATAATAGCTTAGTTACCAACTAATTTATCCATTTATGCCTTCTTGTTATTTTGGTCAACTTGTAATATTTAGGCTTTTTAAAAAAGAAATGGATATATTTTTTTCACTCTCTGGTTTATCTCTTTTACTCCCAGTTTTGTGTCCCTTGGTGAACAAATCATGTAGTAGACTACTTATGTTTATTTCCTTTATACTTTTCACTTTTTTGTCTCTTAAGAAATGTTCTTGGCCTGAGATAATAGAATTATATTCCTATAGGGTCTTCTAACATTTTTATACTTTTGCTTTTTACATCTGAGTCTTGAATCCACCTGGAAATGATATTTGGTTTTGGAATGAAGTAGGGCTTGAGATCCAGTCTGATCTTTTTCTCACTATGGCTACCAATTATCCTGCACCTTTTATTGATCTGCAATGCCTTCACTCTCATAAATCAAGTTCCAATGTTCACACAGATTATTTTTCTGGACTTTCTGTTCAATTAGTCTGTGTATCCTTTGCCAGTGCCGAAGTCTTTTAAGTACTATTGCTCTGTGGGAATATAAACAGATATATTCATGTCGGAACATAATTTGGTATTATCTAGTAAAGCTGAAAGTGTGCCTATTTTAAAACCCAGCAATTTCATTCAAGAAATATATCCTAGAAAAACTTTGTGTGTGTGTGTGTGTGCATATGTACATATAAATAAATATACAGATATAAATGAGACATAAACAAAAAATGTTTCTAAAAGCATTATTTGTTATGGTAAAAAAATGTAAAAAAAGTCATATGCTTCCATTTATAAGAAATATTAAAAATATGCAAAACTAAATGATGCATTTTATAAAGATACATTCATATGTGCTTTAAATAAAAAGGAAACCAAAAAATGAAATAAAAATAAAACCAAACCAAAAAATTCAGGATTATGGTTACCTCTGGGGATAAGAGAGGGCTACGGATTCAGAGAGAAAACACAGAGCTTTCCAAGGAATTGTTAACATTCTATCAGTTTTATATATATATATATATATATATATATATATATATATATATATAAATAAATTTATTTATATTTTAAATGAATATAAATAAATAAATGGACAATAAATTAATTATAGGCAGACAGATTTTAAAATTCACCAACTCCAAATCCAACACATTCACCTTTACATTAGATTGATTTTATAGTGATTTAAAGTGTCATAGGGATTATCAAAATACAAAATATTTCCTTTCCGTTAAACCACCATAATATCATACTTCGCATTTCTTCTGTCTGTATTATATACCATGCACAATGGAAAAGGCATTATAAACATCAACTCTAATCTTAACATTAGACATGCAAGGCAAGTATTATTACATACATTTGGTAAATGATGAAATTGCAGCTAAGAAAAATTAAGAATTTGCTCCAGATTTCACAGCTAGTAAATGGCATAATTGTCTTCTAGACCCCAATTTATCTGGTTCTCAGTACTGTGCTCTACACATTTCAAATGTGCAGTTCTGATGCATTATAAGACACAAAGTACAAGATTTGAGTAATACTGTAATATTTAATTTGAAATATCAGCAAAATTATCTCCATTGGCCATGGGGATTTGAGAAAAGAATGGATTGAGATTGGAGTCCAAAACTTGGCGATGTTTGTTCTGATCTGGTCTTCGTTTGTTCATTTTAAAGGGATTTTTAATTATCTCTAGTAGCTCAGGTGAAATAAATGCAAACAATCTGAACTAATTAATGTTTGGTTGTAGACTATAACCTTGATTTGTGGTCAGGTCAGCCTCTCTACAACTTCCTTCCAACTTAAATCTTAGAGTTAGGAAAGTTTATCAATTCCATAGTCCCACTCTCCTTTGGTCAATCATGATGATCTAAACCATGAGATAAACTCAGACTGAATATACAATTTATGAAGCTAAATGTGGCCTCATCTCCAGCTTTTTTTTTGGAGAAGTCTTGGTGGTTAAGCTTTTGGGCTCCAAAGGACATCCTTACAGGAACATAATCTATGAGCAAAAGAGGCAAACAGGGGGAGAACCGTCCTATTTTCTTTTGATGCCTACTATGTGCCAGGTCATCTGCCAAATCTTATCCATCAAATCCTAAATTATCCCTCCCAGCTTTATGAGTTAAGGAGTATCACCCAATTTTTACATTTCAGGGAAAAGATTCAAGTTAAGCTACTGTCCAGTAAGCTTCAGATCGCAAGTGGTAGAGCCAGGGATCAAAGAGCCTTTGAATCTTATGTTGCTCCATAACTTTATTTTTGAACTTTAATGTAAACAGACCTGTAGTATCAGTACAGTAGCCACCAACCAGTGGTGGCTCCTGACCACTAGAAATGGGGCTAGACCAAACTGAGTTGTGCTATATTAAATGCACACTGAAGTTCAAAGGCTTAGTAAGAAAAAAGAAATGTAAAACAGCTCATGAATAATATTTTGTATTGATTACATGTTGAAATGGTAATTTTAGGATATATTGGATTAAGTAAAAAATATTACAATAATTAATTTCACTGATTTCACTTTACTTTTTAGACTACGGTTACTGGGAAATTTTTAAATTACATATGTATCTTGTACTATATTTCTTTTCGGCAGTGCCGATGTAGACCTTTCCATAGGGAGCTAGGAAAGTTTAGTTTGGTGAAACACATAGGCTCCTTACTGGCTGAAATATCTTGAGCAAAATCTTAGTTTAACTGAGCCGTACTTTTTCATCTTACGAATGTGGATGCTAACATATGCCCTGCAGGGCTGACGTTAGTAGTGGACACAACGTATGTAAGGCATTCTCCAAGTATCTGGAACATGACAGGCACTTGGGAAAAGGTAATAGTATTGTATTCGTGAATTTTATAGAATCTCAAAATCTTTAATATTTTAATAATCTGTATGAAAGTTTAAATACTGCATTTTGAAGCCTGTTGGATATCAAAAGCTGTACTTTTTCCATTTCCCACATTGTTTCCGGATAAAAAGACTGACTGTACCTTTAGCATCATGAGACCTCAAGAGGGAGGGGAAGATAAGGATGCTAACGTTTCAGATAAGCAAATGGTTATGCAATGTGGATGCTCAAAAATGAAAGATGACAAGAAGAAAACTTTGAGTTTGCTATGTAGACCTTGACACCAGCCACCGGTGGCTCTTGAAATGGGTCTAGACCAAACTGAGCTGTGCTGTAAGTCTCAAATGCACATCGGAGTTCTCCAGAGCTTTGAATGTGTATTTACGGTTGACAGTAGATCACTGTTTACCATAGATAATCTGTCCACAGATAATCACTATTTAACATTTCCCACATATGTTTATTAATTACCTGCAAAATTATTCAAGTGGTGGTTCTGAACTCTTGCTAATGAAATATATAGCTATATGTTTCATAACAGGTCATAGTCCAATAGGCAGAACAACACAAAAATCTTGCCTGAAAGAGCCAATTGGGGCTATCACCATCCTTGTAGTGGTCCTTGAAATTCAAGATTGGTCATATAAATTTAAACCCTGAGTAAAGTAAGTCAGAAAGAGAAAAACAAATACCGTATGCTAACACATATATGGAATTAAAAAAAATTGCTTCTGAACAACCTAGGGGCAGGACAGGAATAAAGATGCAGATGTAGAGAATGGACTCGAGGACATAAGGAGATGGAAGGGTAAGCTGGGACGAAGTGAGAGAGTGGCATGGACATATATACACTAACAAATGTAAAATAGATAGCTAGTGGGAAGCAGCCCCATAGCACACAGAGATCAGCTCCATGCTTTGTGTCCACCTAGAGGAGTGGGATAGGGAGGGTGGGAGAGAGATGCAAGAGGGAGGAGATATGGGGATATATGTATATGTATAGCTGATTCACTTTGTTATAAAGCAGAAACTAACACACCATTGTAAAGCAATTATACTCCAATAAAGATGTTTAAAAATTTTTTTATTGGAGTATACATGTACATGCTAAAAAAAAATCTATGGGAGGAGGGCAGTGTCTAACCTTCAATTTTCAAGAGAAAAACATTGTCACTTAGCTGTTAAAATAGCTGCTTCAGCTCCACGCCGTCTTTGTGGTGGGAACAGTGATGGATCAGGCAGCAAGGTTTGTTTATTTCAAGTAAAATAGCAGATCTTATCACAAAAATGCAATGGTCTGAGTTTCATTTATAAAGATGACACTATTGACCTACTACAAGGAGGCATGTGCTGTGAATTGTTTTTTTCCCAAATTGGGCTGAAGTATCCACAGTCACCTTTTTATACTTCCATATGGTCAAAAGCCAGCAAGATGGACGACTAGGGCCACAGAGGCTATAAAAAATTAGATTTGGTTAGACCTCACAGCTGACAAGTGCCACCCTATGCTACTCTCATAAAAATTACTAACATTGCTGAGTTTCAACAATGTTCCAGGCACTATGCTATGCACTTTCCAAACACTGATCCCTTTAATCCTCACACAACTCTAAGAGGGTCAGTTCTATCATTATCCACATTTTATTGAGGCACAATAGAGGGATTAGTGACTTGCCCAAGGTCACACAGCTAATATATGACAGAGCTGGGATTTGAATTCAAATATCTTAAGTCAGGTTCACCAGAAGCAGATCCTGAGATGAGATTCAGGTGCAGGTTATTTATTAAGCAGATAGTACCAGGAGAAAACAGTAAAAGAGTGGAGGAAGCAGTATGTATTAGCTTTGTATTGCTACATTAAAAAGTACCTCAAAACTTGGCTTAAAATAACAACAAGCATTTTTATCCCACACATGTTCTGAGGGGCAGGAATTCAGGAGTGGCTTAGATGGGTGGTTTTATCTCAGGGTCTCTCGTGAAGTTGTAGTTGTAGCAGAGCAAAATATGCTACCCCGAAATATTTCTTTGGCATGTGGATTATTTCAAGCTGAAAAAAAACCAAGGTCCAAAAGACCCAGGAAGAAAATTTGACCTTGCCCCTAATTGCCAAAAAAAAAAAAATTTAGATAGAGGGTCTGTTCCCAGAACAGAGTTATCACCAGAGATACTGTAAAGCACAGGGGATGGTGTGGTGGGGGAAACTCAGCAGAGCCTAGAGATCAGCATCCACTCTGTGTCCCATTGTCTCTGCATGGTCCAGCTAACGTTCGTTTATCAAACATTTACTTTTCTGTCTTCATGTGAATTGCCTTCCTCATATTTGAAATCCCAGACCACTACTCCCAACATCCTCTTTGGTTTTTAGCTGAATTGATATTTAAGGTGAGAGTTTCAGCCATTTTGGGGAGTTACTTATTTTTCCTGGGTCTCTCCCTTGTATAAACATGTTACTAAATTTTTGTGTGAGACTGTGCACAAGTTTTTGTGTGGATGTATGCTTTCTTTTCTCTTGGGTTTAGAGCTGAGAGTGGAAGAGCTGGGTCATAGGGTGACTCTATGTCTAGCATTTTGAGGAACCGCCAAACTGTTTCCCAGAGAAATTGTGCCATTTTACAAGCCCGCCAGCAACATATAAGGGTTCCGTTTTCTCCACATCCTCACCAGCACTTGTTAATTTCTGTCTTTTTATGTTAGCTGTACTAATGGCAGTGGTGTCTCACTGTGGTTTTCATTTGCATTTTCTTTTCTTTTTTTTTTTTTTTTTTTTTTTTTTGTGGTAATCGGGCCTCTCACTGTTGTGGCCTCTCCCGTTGCGGAGCACAGGCTCCGGACGCGCAGGGCCAGTGGCCATGGCTCACGGGCCCAGCCGCTCTGTGGCATGTGGGATCCTCCCAGACCGGGGCACAAACCCGTGTCCCCTGCATTGGCAGGCGGACTCTCAACCACTGTGCCACCAGGGAAGCCCCTCATTTGCATTTTCTGATGACTAATGATATTAAGCATCTTTGAATATGCCAGTGGAACATTTGTATATTTTATATGGATAAATGGATACAAGTCCTTTGCCCATTTTTTTTTAATTTTTATTTTATATTGGAGTATAGTAGATTTACAATGTTGTGTTAGTTTCAGGTGTACAGAAAAGTGATTTGGCTATACATATACATATATCTATTCTTTTTCAAATTCTTTTCCCATATAGGTTATTACAGAGTATTGAGTAGAGTTCCCTGTGCTATACGGTAGGTCCTTGTTGATTATCTGTTTTATATATGGTAGTGTACGATATATATGTTAATCCCAACCTCCTAGTTTATCTCTCTCCCCCCCTTTCCCCTTAGGTAACCATAAGTTTGTTTTCTAAGTCTGTGAGTCTTTTTTTGTTTTGTAAATAAGTTCATTTGTATCATTTTTTTTAGATTCCACATATAAGTGATATCATCTGATATTTGTCTTTCTTTGACTTTCTTCACTTAGTATGATAATCTCTAGGTCCATACATGTTGCTTCAAATGGCATTATTTCGTTCTTTTTTATGGCTGAGTAGTATTCCATTGTATAAATGTACCATGTCTTCTTTATCCATTCATCTGTCGATGGGCATTTAAGTTGCTTCCATGTCTTGGCTATCGTGAATAGTGCTGCTATGAACATTGGGGTGTGCGTATCTTTTCAAATTATGGTCCTTTGCCCATTTTTGACTAGGCTATTTGTCTTTTTATTGTTGAGTTGTAAGAGTTCTTTATATATTGTGGATACAAGCCTCTTATCAGATACATAATTTACAAATATTTTCCCCTATTATGTGGGTTGTCTTTTCACTTTCTCCATAGTGTCCTTTGAAGAACAAAAGTTAATTTTGATAAAGTCCAATTTATCTAAAAAAAATGTTTGTGATTTTCTCCTGTTAATCTGTCCCATGTCAATTTAATTCTTAGACAAGCCAGAAAAAGCTCGAAGGGTAGAGAAAAATTTCTTCCTCCCCAACACAGTCAAGATGTCAGCCAGGGCTGCAGCCATCTCGAGGCTTGACTGGGGCTGAATGATCCACTTTCAGGATGACTCATCCATGTGAATAGCAAGTTTGTGCTGCCTATTGGTGAAAGGGCTCTGTTCTTTGCCACATGGACCTTAGAGTTATTTGAGTGTCTGCCTCACATGACAAATGGCTTCCCTTGGAGAGGACAACACAAGAGAGAGCACAGTGGAAGCCACAATGACTTTTATGATCTAGCCTTGGAAGTCACACACCATCACCTCTACAATATCCTATTGGTTACATAGGTCTACCCTATTCATTGTGGGACACGACAATGACCATTTTGGAGGCTGGTTAAAGACAGGATGAGAAGGGGTAAGAGCTAAGCAAAGATAAGATTTCAGGCAAAGTCCCAGCCTCGGCCTGATCCTGCAGGGAAGTTGGAAGGTGTTGATTACACCTCAAAGTTTGTCTTACCCCAAGAAAAGGGATCTGACCTTTTATAATCCCACACAGGAAGGTATTGAAATGGTATGTGAACTCCCAAGTATTTCTGGCTCTCTATGCAAAGGAAACAGCTCCAGTAATCTGAAAGATCGCACTAGGAAGAAGGTCACAGACGTTAGCTGTTTAAAACACACAGAAGCTGGAGAATGGGCTCAGACAATCAGTAAATGGAACAGAAGGAATCTAGGTGGGGTCCTAACAGTGTCCTTCTATTTCAGGTATGTCCTACTCTAGAATTCTCATTCGTAATGCTTTCTATCTTGCAACATTTGGCTTTTGGCTTTGTCAAGATCCTCTGCTTTGCAACTGTGACCAAGAAATGTACACCTTTGTCAATTATACCTCAATAATATATTGTGGATACAAGCCTCTTATCAGATACATAATTTACAAATATTTTCCCCTATTATGTGGGTTGTCTTTTCACTTTCTCCATAGTGTCCTTTGAAGAACAAAAGTTAATTTTGATAAAGTCCAATTTATCTAAAAAAAATGTTTGTGATTTTCTCCTGTTAATCTGTCCCATGTCAATTTAATTCTTAGACAAGCCAGAAAAAGCTCGAAGGGTAGAGAAAAATTTCTTCCTCCCCAACACAGTCAAGATGTCAGCCAGGGCTGCAGCCATCTCGAGGCTTGACTGGGGCTGAATGATCCACTTTCAGGATGACTCATCCATGTGAATAGCAAGTTTGTGCTGCCTATTGGTGAAAGGGCTCTGTTCTTTGCCACATGGACCTTAGAGTTATTTGAGTGTCTGCCTCACATGACAAATGGCTTCCCTTGGAGAGGACAACACAAGAGAGAGCACAGTGGAAGCCACAATGACTTTTATGATCTAGCCTTGGAAGTCACACACCATCACCTCTACAATATCCTATTGGTTACATAGGTCTACCCTATTCATTGTGGGACACGACAATGACCATTTTGGAGGCTGGTTAAAGACAGGATGAGAAGGGGTAAGAGCTAAGCAAAGATAAGATTTCAGGCAAAGTCCCAGCCTCGGCCTGATCCTGCAGGGAAGTTGGAAGGTGTTGATTACACCTCAAAGTTTGTCTTACCCCAAGAAAAGGGATCTGACCTTTTATAATCCCACACAGGAAGGTATTGAAATGGTATGTGAACTCCCAAGTATTTCTGGCTCTCTATGCAAAGGAAACAGCTCCAGTAATCTGAAAGATCGCACTAGGAAGAAGGTCACAGACGTTAGCTGTTTAAAACACACAGAAGCTGGAGAATGGGCTCAGACAATCAGTAAATGGAACAGAAGGAATCTAGGTGGGGTCCTAACAGTGTCCTTCTATTTCAGGTATGTCCTACTCTAGAATTCTCATTCGTAATGCTTTCTATCTTGCAACATTTGGCTTTTGGCTTTGTCAAGATCCTCTGCTTTGCAACTGTGACCAAGAAATGTACACCTTTGTCAATTATACCTCAATAAAAACAAGAATAGAGGCCCCCTAAATAAAGCATTTTTAGACCAGAAAAAAAAAAAAAAAAATGAAAAGAAATGCACACCTTTTACATACCTCTCTAGGGAGAATTTGACTTTCTAAAAGTCCCAGTTGATAGAATGCTGATAGCCAACATTCTCTCCAACTTGGTTTCCTAGGTTTTCTGTTTTTTGTGTTTTTTTTAATATATATTATTTTACAGTCTGAGTTGAGCCTCAGTGAAATAGTTCAATAGACAAAAGTTGCTTTGGGCAAACTTTGTCCTTCCTTTCGTCTCTCCTTTGGGCCCCTCATCCTGTCTTCTCACCAATTATTTATTCTCTGTCCACTTCTAGCTCTGAGCCAACCTGCAACTAATCTAAACTATTACTTTCCAGGCTGAATAATATTCTAGAACATAACCCCTTTCAAGGCCATTTTCTTTCTAAGTAGGAAGTCTTGAAGATATATAGGTAGATGCTGCAACTATTCTAGAAATTAGTTAGAATCTCATATCTGTGGGTGTTAGAGAAATTCAGTCCTAGCAAGTCCCAGCCTAAGCTCACCAAAATTGGTAATGAAATTAAGTGATGCAATGGCTGAAACTAAGAGGAATAATTTAAGGAACCTCAGCACTCTCACCCTCAAACTGCATAGAGTCAAATGTAGAGGTCTCCAAAATCAGCCTTCTTTTTCTTTGCCTCTTTTTATATTTTTTTCCTTAGTGTTTGTGGGAAGGATATAAAAAGCAATCCTCTAATGACTTGGCTTTGTCACAGGAAATTTAGATTCATTAAAAGTGAGTCAGGGCTTCCCTGGTGGCGCAGTGGTTGAGAGTCCGCCTGCCGATGCTGGGGACACGGGTTCGTGCCCCGGTCCGGGAGGATCCCACATGCCGCGGAGCGGCTGGGCCCGTGAGCCATGGCCGCTGGGCCCGCGCATCCGGCGCCTGTGCTCCGCAACAGGAGAGGCCACGGCAGTGAGAGGCCCTCATTCCGCAAAAAAAAAAAAAAAAAAAAAAAAAAAAAAAGAAAAAAAGTGAGTCACTCATTCATCTACCCAGGTCAAAATTGACTTGAGACTTTGGTATTTACTTTTCTTTTCTTGTGCTTACTTCAGTAGTTCAGCTCTGGTTCTCTTTTATAACCCACAGTACCTCGTTATATTTGTTAAGCTGTTTTAATATAGTGTAGGGCATGCCTATAGCACTCTCACAATAATACTGCCAAGCTGTCTCCAGATTTACTCAGAAATCAATTGAATTCAAATTGAAATAGTAATTAATGCTAAAGTTCTTTCCTCTGTTTTCAGCAAGCTGGCGTCTGTTTCCATGGAAACAGGCTTCCCTGCAACCTGTAGTAAAAACGCCAGAGACTGCTTATCAATTTTGGTGAGCTCTGGCTGGTACTTGCTCGGACTGAAATTCTCTAATACCAACAGATAAGAGATTCCAACTAATTTCTAGAATGAAGGGTGTTTTTTCACAAAAAGAAACAAAATGTATAACCAAGGACTAGTTATCTGAGGCAAGGAGTATTAACTAAAGACTGCTCAGCCAAACATTTAGCTGCAGCATCTATTTATTGGTAATTGCCCAGTGCCTCCTTCCATAATTTTAAGTTGATTTGTGTTATAGAAGTTACCTATTCGAATTTCCACCAGTGAGAGGGATAGGATGTTTCCAGATTTCTTTAATCATTTTAAAAGTCTTATCAAATCTGCAGTGATCTAACAATTCCAATATGCTTCATTTCCCACATTTATCATAAGTAAGCAGGTCCATTTAATTCAACAAATGTTTATTGAGTGATCTAAATTCTAGGCCAGGAATTTTCAAGCTGTATAATAATTCCCTGGTTACTTTATCTAAAATGCAGAATTCTAGGCCTTACCCCTAGAGAGTCTGACTCAGTGCATCTGGTGTGGGACCCATCACTCTAAGTTTTAACAGCCTCTGTTCTCCTTTCTGCAGGTAATTTTGATTTCAGTGGTCCCCAGACTACAATTTGAAAAACACTCCCCTAGGCACATTCACTAGGAGCTAAAGAAAAAAAGAAAGCTAAATAAATGATTATTAATTAATTAATTAAATCTATGCTCTCAAAAAGGTAATAGTCTACCACATATGGCAAACATACCAAAAATACATTACAATACACAGTCCTAAAATGCCTGGTACTCCAGGGACACACAGAGCCCCCATATTAAAAGGAAACCCTATGGCTCCTTCTATCTTGTTGCTCAAAATTGCATCACAACTTTGTTAGTACATAAGACTTGCAGTTAATATAAACAAAGGGAAATATTGAGACATATGTTCCTGGGATTTAGGGGCCATTATTAGCCTAAGCAAAGTAGGAAAAAAAAGGAGATCTCAAAAGTAAGGGACAAAAGGACAAAATAGATCAATCTCAATGGAAGAGAGAAAGACAAGGAAGAAGGTCTATCAAGAGTGGATGTGCTGGGTGAAGACACCTGGATGCATCAGTGGAGAGAGAATTAGCTAATCTACCTCTATCTGCCTCTATATCTTGGGCTTTCCCAACTGTTGGTATATCAAATCAAGATCCTCAAAAGTAGACCATAAGATGAGGATTCATATGCAAATAATTTATTAAGGAACTTTTTCCCAGGAGAAACCACTAAGGGAGTGCAAAAGCAGGTCAGGGAAGAGGAGGAAACCAAGCAAGGGACAATTCCAGGCAAAATCCTATAGAGGGTAACTTCAGCCTGATCCTGAAGGAAAGCTCCACAGAGCAAATTATGCCTCAGAGTTGTTGCCACCAAAAGCAAATGAGCTGAGCTTTTATACTCCCATACTCATTGGCCATTGGCTAAGGCAGCCATGAGCTAACATGTACTCCTAAGTACTTCCAGCTGCTAGAATTGAAGGCAGAGCCTCCTGTAGCCCAAGGACAGGCCTCTAAAGAAGGGTGCAAGGTGTTGAGTTTTCAAAGCTAAAGCATACCAAAGCCAAAAGAGGGGAACCTAAAAAGGATAAAAGGGACCCGAGGAGATTTCAACAGAGCACCAACAATATCAACTACAGTTATCTAAATGCTTAGAGCAGATTGTAATCAACACAATGAATTCTAATGAGCTGGATTCTGAAATTTGAGAATTACTCAACACATCAGGGCTCCATGACCTGGGGAGACGGGGAGTCACTACAAGTGGAAGCCAGTACCAATTACAGGCAGACCTCGGAGATACTACGGGTTCAGTTCCAGACCACTGTAATAAAGTGAATAATGCAACAAAGTGAGTCAAATGAATATTTTGGTTCCCAATGCACCTAAAAGTGATGTTTACACTATAGAGTAGACTATTAAGTGTGCAATAGCATTATGTCTAAAAAACAATGTACATATCTTAATTTAAAAATAATGCTGTTGTGGGGGCTTCCCTGGTGGCGCAGTGGTTGAGAGTCTGCCTGCTAGTGCAGGGGGCCCGCGCACCGCGATGAGGAGTGGCCCCCGCTTGCCGCAACTAGAGAAAAGCCCTCGCGCAGAAACGAAGACCCAACACAGCCACAAATAAATAAATAAATAAATAAATAAATAAAATTTTTAAAAAAAAAAAAAAATAAAAAAAAAAAAAAATAAATAAAAATAATGCTGTTGTGAAAATGGCACTGATAGACCTGCTCAATGCAGGGTTGCCACAAACCTTCAATTTGTAAAAAATGCAGTATTTGTGAAGCACAACAAAGTGAAGCACAATAAAACTGGGTATGTCTGTATCTTACAGTGTTATTAGTACCACGTAAGAGAAACCAAAAAGGAGGAAATTATCAATCTGAGTGTATGATGGTAAGTGGAATGGACAGAGGATGGCCAAGGGAGGAATTCTGCAAGGAGTATTGTCTAAGCAGGAGTTTCAAGAATGAATAGGAAAATTCTGGACAAGATGTGGACAGAATCAAGCTCATATTGTAAGTTACTCCATCTGCTCCAGTGTGTTGCATAACTGATAAACTATAACAACCAAAATTAGTTATAGCCAGGCTTGCAAACAAAATACATATCTCCATATCAGAAATTGAACAGAAACACAAAATGGTGACTAGAACTTAGGCCACAACCCAAGTAGGTTTGCTGGGCTCTGAGACTAGAAATAGGCTATGGTGGCTAACAGTTCATCTCTTGTAGGGTAAAGGGAGTAAAAGAACTCCATATGAAATAAGGAAACAGAGCCAGCCTCAACAGTTGAAACAAAGGACTGGAATATACTTCCCCAATTCCTGGAAAATGGATGAAAAACACAGCAGTGCCTGAAGTTAATGATAGCTTCATGCTAGCAAGGAGACAACAAGAGACAAAGAAGGTCATCATATAATGATAAAGTGGTCAATTCATCAAGATAGAACAGTCATAAATATATATGCACTCAATATCAGAGCACCTAAATATACTAAGCAAATACTAAAAGATCTGAAGGGATAAATAGACAATAAGACAATAATAGTAGGGGACTTAAATACCCCACTTTCAGCAATGGATAGATCATCCAGATGGAAAATCAACAAGGAAAAGTTGGACTTGAACCACACTTTAGACCAAATAGACCTAACAGACATATATAGAACATTCCAACCAACAGTAGCAGAATACACATTTTTCTCAAGTGCACACAGAAAATTCTCCAGGATAGGTCATATGATAGGCTACAAAACAAGTCTTTGCAAATTTAAGAAGACTGAAATCATAACAAGTATCTTTTCCTACCACAATGGTATGAAACTAGAAATCAACAAGAGGAAAGCTGGAAAATTTACAAACATGTGGAAACTAAACAACACACTCCTGAACAACAGATGGGTTAAAGAAGAAATAAAAAGAGAAATTTTAAAAATATCTAAAAGCATTATTACTGAAACTGTACTCATAACAGTGGCACCAAATCAAATGATAATTCAAATGCAATAAGTCTTTGTTTACATAAATGCTATAAAAGAGAGGCCTTCATTTAGAAATATGATTTCTAAAGTTTGAGAAAACAAAAGTGCTAAAATGTTAGAATATTTGAATAACTATAAATCAGAATAGCATCAAAATGGAGAAGAGAAACTAAGACTTCTGAAAAATGAGATAAATATAAATAAGCCACATATTTAAAGTTTGTTTTTAATGAAATCTTTGTTGAAGATTTTTTAAACCTATTCTGCATTCCCAAGACTTTATGTTTATTGTATTTTACATATAAAATTATGTATTTTTTCTTTGGTTGTCCCTATAAAGACAAAGGTATTTTAATTTAAAAAATCTAAAAACAAATGAAAATGGAATCACAATGCACCAAAACCTATGAGATGCTACAAAAGCTGTTGTTAGAGGGAAGTTTATAGCAATACATGCATATATTAATAAAAAAGAAGGATCTCAAATAAACAACCTAACTTTACATTTCAAGCAATCAGAAAAAGAAGAACAAACTAAGCCCAGAGTCGGTAGAAAGAAGGAAATAACAAAGAACACAGCAGAACTAAATGAAAGAGACCAAAAAAAAAAAAAAAAAAAGAACAATAACAAAGATCAATGAAACTGAGAGCTTATTTTCTGGAAAGATTAACAAGGTAGACAAACCTTTAGCTAGACTAATAAAAAATGAGGGAAGACTCAAATAAATAAAATCAGAAATAAAAGAGTAGACATAACAACAGATACCACAGAAATACTTAGGATCGTAAGATACTACTATTAACAATTATATGCCAACAAATTGGATAACCTAGAAAAAAAGCATAAATTCCTAGAAACATACAACCTACCAAGACTGAACCATGAAGAAATAGAAAATCTAAACAGAACAGTAATGAGTAAGGAAATTGAATCAGTAATCAAAAACATCCCAACATAGAAAAGCCCAGGACGAGATGGTTTCACTGATAAATTCCACCAAACATTTAAAGAATTAATGCTAATCCTTCTCAAACTCTTCCCAAAAAATTGGAGAGGAGGGAACACTCCCAAATTCATTTTATAAGACCAGCATTACTTTGATACCAAAGCCAGTTAAGGACACTACAAGAAAAGAAAACTATAGACCAATACCCCCAATGAATATACATGCAAAAATTCTCAACAAAATATTAGTAAACTGAATTCAACAGCACATTAAAAGGTTCATACACCATGATTAAGTGGTATTTATTCCTGGGATATAAGGATGGTTCAACCTACACAAAGCAATAAATGTGATACCATGTTAATAGAATGAAAGATATAAAACCTAATCATCTCAATCGATGCAGAAAATGCATGTAACAAAATACAACATCTTTTCATGATAAAAACCCTCAACAAATTGGGTATAGAAGGAATATACCTTAACATAAAACAGGCCATATATGACAAACTCACAGTTAATATCATACTCAATGATGATCCATTTTGCATTAATTTTTGTATATGGTGTGAAGAAAAGGTCCAACTGCATTCTTTGCATGTGGATATCTAGTCATCCTAGCATCATTTGTTGAAAAGACTATTCTTTCCCCATTGAATAGTCTTGGCATCCTTGTCAAAGATCAGTTGACCACTAATGTATGGTTTATTTCTGGACTCTCAGTTCTATTCCACTGATTTATATATCTATCCTTGTGTCAGTACCACACTGTCTTGATTACCATTGCTTTGTAGTAAATTTTGACATCAGAAAGTGTGAATCCTTCTAATTTGTTCTTTTCCATAATTGTTTTGGCTATTCCTGGTTCCTTGCAATTCCATATGAATTTGAGAATCAGCTTGTCAATTTCTGCAAAGAAGGGAGCTGGGAATATAATAGCGATTGCATTGAATCTGTAGACCAGTTTGGGGAGTATTGCCATCTTAACAACATTGTCTTCTCATTAATGAACATGGAATTTTTTTCCATTTATTTATATCTTTTAAAATTTTAACAAAGTTTTATAGTTTTCAGAGTATAAAGTTTTATCCTTTTGTTACATTTATTTCTAAATAATTTATTCTTTTAATACTATTATAAATGAAACAGTTTTCTTAATTTCATTTTCAGTGTATAGAATACAATGGAATTTTGTATACTGATCTCGTATCATGCAACTCTGTTGAATTTTTTTAATCAGATAAAACAGTTTTTTAGTGAATTCCTTAAGACTTTCTATGTACAAGAATCTGTCATCTGTGAATAGAGATAGTTTACTTCTTCCTTTCCAATCTGGATGCCTTTTATTTCTCTTTCTTGCCTAATTGCTCTGGCTAGAACCTCTAGTAGAACGTTGAATAGAAGTTCAATTTTTACTTTGATATGTCTGTTTGTGGATCCCTTTATGTTACCCAACTTGAAGCTCATTGAGCTTCCTGGATGTGTAGATTAATATTTTTCAATAAAATTGCATCCATTATTTATTTAAATATATTATGCTCTTTCCTCTTCTTTCCTTCTGACACTCTCACTACACATATGTTGGTGTGCTTAATATTGTCTCACATGTCTCTGAGGCTGTTTTTATTTTTCTTCATTCTGTGTATTGTTCTGATTGCACAATCCCTGTTGATCTATCATCAAGTTCACTAATTATTTCTTCTGTCAGTTCAAATCTACTATTGATTCCCAAGGTGTATTTTCATGTCAGTTATTGTACTTTTTAAAATTGTACACCAGAACTTCCACTTGGATCTTTTTCACAATTTCTGTCACTATTTGATTTGACATTATCATCATACTTCTTTCACTTATTTAATCATGATTTCATTTAGTTTATTTTAACATAATTGTAATGTCTACTTTCATTATCTGTCAAATCAGACATCTGATCACTGACAGTTTCTGAGGCCTGTTTTTTGTTTGTTTGCTTGTTTGTTGTCATTTTTGTTGTTTTGCAGTATACAGATCATACTTTCCTGTTTCTTTGCATGTCTCACAAATTTTTGTTGAAACAAATATTTTAGATAATATATTGTAGCAACTCTGGGTAATGGTCACTCTTCTTCCATGTTACTGTTATTTCCTTGTTTACTCATTTAATTACTGGCTGAATTATTTCAGTGAAGTCTATTTACTCCAACAGTGTGAAGTCCTCGATGCCTCTTTTCAGGAGATGCAACCTTAGATATGCCCACAGTCACCCTGAGATGACAACGGTTCTGGCAAGGCTCTTTTTACTGTCTCTTTCCCTGACCACAATCAGCAGTTATGCTCCACTAATTGCCAGCTGATTGCTCTATTTTTTTCCAATAATGCCCTGGGATATAAATTGCTTCACCCATTAATTCAATCAAATTTTGGCTGCTTTGAAGAAATAGTTCCCAAGTTTATAGTTTGAACTTTGTTATGATCCTAGTACGGCTCTTCCCACCTTTCTTATTTCCTGTTTCTCTCTGGCAAATTAGCTACCCCACAGTTTATCCTATATCTCTAATGAATCTATCAATCTCCACCCAGTTGCTTTTTTGCCACAACTTCCACTGTTTTTGAGAGCTCCCTTAGGCTTGAACTCTTCCACACTCTGTTGCAAATAATGTCAGTTCCTCTGAGGAGGGATTGGAGCTCTCTGTTCTATGGCTTGCTTCTTCCCACAGGCAAAATCTCTGAGCCAGAGTTCTCAAGCTAGGTGTGAGGACACTGGTGCACTTCTCTCTGAGTGACAGCCACACTTTAGCTGCTAAGCACTTGGTGGCCATAGGCCAGCAGCTCCAGGTCTCCCTGACTTGCCTCTCTCAGCATAAACCCCCCACCCCATGATCTGGGTTAAGGGTGATTGTGATCAGGGCCCCAGTATTCTCATTATCATCACACCAAGGGTGCTTACAAGTGGGGGCTAGGAAGAAGAAGGGATCCCCTACCTCTCACTTGTACTCGCCGAGAACTTAGTCTCAAGAACAGGTAGCTGGGGGCAGTATGAGAATAAATGATGTTGCACCTCTCCCAGGAAGATAGCTCTCTGACTGGAGCTGGGGGGAGAGGGAGCCCTGTGTTGTTAGTTGTACTAGTCTGGAGTAGAAGTTTCTGCCTTGCTGAGCTGGGAGAGGGGAGGGAGGTGCAGATTTTATTCAGATACACAGACTCTTAGAGTTCTTATAGAGTTTTCATAGATTTTCTTGATTAAATATTTCTTCATTTGTATTATGCCCTTAGGGCCATTTTCAGAGATTTTAAATACTTGTTGTGTGTGTTTGTGTTTTTAACTAATTTTCACCAATTTTTCTGGGGAGCAGGTCCAAAGAGCTCCTCAGATTCCCAGGCCAGAAGTGGAATTCCTCAGGAAGTTTCTTAAAGTAGAGATGATACAAACAGCATGCTCTTACTACAATACCATATAAACAGAAATTAAAAATAAAAGCAAAAAGACTCTTCGACCGAGAACAGAAAAACCATCTCTTAAGAAACTTTTGGAACATATGAAAAATATAAGCCAGAAGCACAGTTTGTCTAGAATATAATGACAATAAAATTATGTATTAGAATCTAAAAGGTACAACTAAAACATTAAGAGGAAAACTCATAGCCTTAAGTATTTTAAAACAATAAACATGAAAATTAGAAAACAAGTGAAATTAACAACAAATTCAAAAAGTAGGGAAAACAAAGGTTAGAAAATGAGTAAGAAAACAAAGCAAAAGAAATCAGAATGAGGGAAATTATAAACATAAAACCAGTTGGAACTAAGAAAATGAACAGCATTAACACAGCAAAATATGAAATAAAAATACTATTTGATCTGCTCAAGAGAAATAGGGAGAAAGCACAAATACATAAAATATGTGATGACAAAGGAGCAATAACCATTGAAACCAATGAAATTACAAGACATAGCAAGAGATTACTTTGTATACCTCTATGCAAATAAATAAATTTGAAAACCTCCATGAAGTGGGTAATTTTCTAAGAAAATGTAGTTCATTCTTCAGACTATACTACAAAGCTACAGTCATCAAGACAGTATGGTACTGGCACAAAAACAGAAATATAGATCAATGGAACAGGATAGAAAGCCCAGAGATAAACCCACGCACATATGGTCACCTTATCTTTGATAAAGGAGGCAAGAATATACAATGGAGAAAAGACAGCCTCTTCAATAAGCAGTGCTGGGAAAACTGGACAGCTACATGTAAAAGAACGAAATTAGAAAACTCCCTAACACCATACAGAAAAATAAACTCAAGATTGATTAAAGACCTAAATGTAAGATGGGGCACTGTAAAACTCTTAGCAACGGATACCATAAACAAGACCAAAAGACAACCCTCAGAATGGGAGAAAATATTTGCAAAAGAAGCAACTGACAAAGGATTAATGTCCAAAATTTACAAGCAGCTCATGCAGCTCAGTAACAAAAAAACAAACAACCCAATCCAAAAATTGGCAGAAGAACTAAATAGACATTTCTCCAAAGAAGATGTACAGATTGCCAACAAACACATGAAAGAATGCTCAACATCATTAATCATTAGAGAAATGCAAATCAAAACTACAATGAGATATCATCTCACACCGGTCAGAATGGCCATCATCAAAAAATCTAGAAACAATAAATGCTGGAGAGGGTGTGGAGAAAAGGGAACACTCTTGCACTGTTGGTGGGAATGTAAATTTATACAGACACTATGGAGAAAAGTATGGAGGTTCCTTAAAAAAACTAAAAATAGAATTACCATATGACCCAGCATTCCCACTACTGGGCATATACCCTGAGAAAACCATAATTCAAAAAGAGTCATGTACCA
>NC_041234.1:25309930-25333199 GCF_002837175.3 Physeter macrocephalus | reverse complement strand
TGGGGAGGGGGAAGGGTAAGCTGGGACAAAGTGAGAGAGTGGCATGGACATATATACACTACCAAATGTAAAATAGATAGCTAGTGGGAAGCAGCCACATAGCACAGGGAGATCAGCTCGGTGCTCTGTGACCACCTAGAGGGGTGGGATAAGGAGGGTGGGAGGGAGGGAGATGCAAGAAGGAAGATATGTGGGGACATATGTATATGTATAACTGATTCACTTTGTTATAAAGCAGAAACTAACACACCTTGTAAAGCAATCATACTCCAATAAAGATGTTTAAAAAAAAAAAAACTGATGCCAGTAGAGACATATCGTTTAAAAAGATCAGTTTTCATAGAGAAAGTTATCAAAGAACTTCTCTCTAAAAATCAGCAAACCAAGTGGTTTCACAGGGGATTTCTACCAAATCTTCAAAAGTCAGATATTCCCAATGTTATTTAAATAGTTTTAGAACTTAGAAAAGTTCTAGAACTTAGAAAAATGTTTCAGATGTATTTTTGAGATGGATATAACATTGACACCTGAAGCTGATACCAATCTCACTGATGCAAAAGTTCCAGATAATATATACACAAAACGAGTAGAGTTTTTTCCAGGAATGCAATAAAGTTTCAATATTTTTTAAAAATCTATTAATTTAATCTCCATATTAATATCTTTAAAATTATATTATCCTCATAGATGTTAACAAAATAATAGTCAAAACACATTCTTATAAAAACATTTAATAAAATAGGAATTGATCCTCCCTTATGATAAAATAAAAATAAATAAAGCCAGCATCTTACTTAACACGGAATCATTGGATGCTTTCCCTGTAAGGTTAGAAACAGTGCAAGGATCTCTCTATTTCTTTTTCTTTTCTTTTTTATCCCTCTATTTCTAATACCCTTAACACTGCATTGGAAATATTAGCCAGTGAAATTAGATAAAAGGAAACTTTAGGAGGCAAAAGAATTTTGGATGGTAAAATGTGATACTATCTCAGTTTTTAAATAATATAGAAATATAACGGAAATAATCAAGTGCATTAGTAACAACAAACTCTACTGTTGAAGCTATGGACAATAGAGTGGGAGAATAAAATGTATAACCAATATGAAAAGGAATATGGAAATGTCACATAAAATTACCAAATGCATTTACCTTTTGACCAAGCAACAATTCCACATCAGATAATCTACTCTAAAGTCACGCCTCACACCTCCATAAATACACACACACACACACACACACACACACACACACACACACACACACACACATATACAAACACGCATATAATAAAGGTTGGAATCAACCCAAATGTCCTTCAATAGAGGCTGTATAAATAAACTATATTACAGCCACAAAATGGAGTGTTATACAACTTTGCAAAACAATGAGGAAGATCTCTATGAGTTGAAGTGGAATAACTTCCAGGATATACTGTTAAGAGAAAAATGCAAGGCACATAATAGTATATATAGTAGGCTGCCATATGGATAAGAAAGGAAGGGAAATAAAAATACATATACGAAAATGAGCACTGGAAAGGTAAACCAGGAAACTAAAAAAGGCAGATTTCTCTGAGTACCTCTTTGCATATGTTTTGATGCAGTAACTGTGTAAATGTTCCACTGTATTCAAAAATAGAATTTAAAAAATCCTAAAATTGCAAACAAGTGGGAAAAAGTGATCCCGTGTGTCAGAATGGTTAAAAAAGAAAAAAAGAAAGGAAATTATTTCAAGTGATTATAGAACATAGTACTCTGATTGTACATCTTTACTGGCATAATAGTAAGAACAAAAAGAACTGCAAAGAAACGATGATAATCTTTCTTCACTTATAGTGGTATTGGAATAGTGATTTTGAAATCTTAAGTTAATGTTATCAGAAACCATATTTTCCGTGTAAGAGAAAAGAAAAACAAAAGTCAAGTCAAAGAAATTCAGTAAAAATTCTGTATTGTTAAATCTGGATTGAAAATTCCCATGTGGACTTGTGAAACTAGGCCACTAAAAGGGCCAAGAAGCAATCACACATCCAGTAGCAATGGGCACTTTTAGCTCTCACATCTCATTTTCCCTCTAAAATGAATCAGAGCTCATTGGAGAAATGGTTAATTTCAGGTCTGGGGCAGGGAAAATTTAAAGTTAGTCTGGTTCATCACGTGGCAAAAGTAAGGAAGTGCTCAAAACTAACGGAAGTATGACAAAAAGTTACAAAGTAAGCAGGTTTTAAAAAGTTCTCATTGGTCTGGAATATTACTCAGCTGTACAAAGAATGAAATAATGCCATTTGCAGCAACATGGATGGACCTAGAGATTATTATACTAAGGGAAGTAAGTCAGAGAAAGACAAATATTATATGATATCACTTATATGTGGAATCTAAGAAATAATACAAATGAACGTACTTACAAAACAGAAACAGACTCACAGACATAGAAAACAAATTTATGGTTACCAAAGGGAATAGGGAGGGGAGGCATAAATTAGGAGTATGGGATTAACAGATACACACTACATACTACTATATGTAAAACAGATAAGTAACAAGAATTTACTGTGTAACACACAGAACAATATTCAAGAGCTTGTAATAACCTATAATGGAAAATAATCTGAAAAAATAATATATGTATACGACTGAATCACTTTGCTGTACACCTGAAACTAACATAATATTATAAATCAACTATACTTCAAGTTTTAAAAGTTACCATTGGTCAATTTTGGGACATTTTAAGCATCAAAAATCTTAACCTTAAGTGATGGTGTCCTACTGATACCCCCTAGTCCTACTTAAGTGATGGTGTCCTACTGATACCCCCTAGTCAGTGGACTTCTGACTGTCAGCACCTGTATTTCTTTGCCTGAGGTCTTTTTCTGGATGCTGAAGCCCTTTTGGCTGATAATACCAGGGAATTATTGCTCCCTACCAGCAGTCTTCAAAAAATGACCGACAGAAGTTGGTGGATAAATACCCCTCAAATGAGATAACTCTGAGACACATGTACTACACTAGCTCTCTGAGTTCTGCAGCAGGATTAATTAATTAATTTCAGTGGTTGATCGCAGTGGTAAACAGCTAAGTAACACTCCCTGATTATCTTCCTTCTCTTCCCTGTCTCATTTCCCTATTCCCCTACCAGTGGTTTTGGAATCACCTCATATAACTACCTGTACTTGAGTCCTGTCTCAGGGTCTGTTTCTGGGAAAACACACACTTAGCCTATTATAATTCTCAAAATAAGAAAAAGGGGGGAAAATGAACTCACTTGCCATCACTGGAGATGATTTACTCTGAAAATTGCTAATTAAAGGGAAAGAATGAAGTAATCACCCTCGATGAAGAACTGAAATTCATTCCCAGTTGATCAGTGAATGTTCTTCTTTGCAGCAGAACGGCAACTAATAAACGCAGAGTAATTGACAGATTTAGAAAATTATCATTCTATAACCACAAATGATATCATTGATCCAGGCATCAATGTACATTAAAACCATTATGTAAAAGGGTGATGGGAAAGAGAAAAACTTTCAGTTTTCAGGAGACATATTAATAAAGGTAGATGTTAAATGAAAACATGAGGAAAAATTCTGAGAAGTCCAGATTATGAGATATGCCACTAGTCAACTGTCCTGATCACTTTAAAAAGTCAATATCTTAAGAATAAGTTGTAGGGATGACTATTCTAGGATAAGCGTTTAAGGAAACCAAACCAAATGTAATGAGTGAAACTTGATTAGATACTGTGTGGAAAAAACATTGTTATAAAAAGGACATTCGGGGGGAAATTGCCATTTTTATATGGACAGAGTATTACATAAGGTAAGGGAACCATTAACTTTCCTAGGTGCAGTAATGATGTGGAGGTTATATAGGAGTTGACCTTATCCTTAGGAAATGTATGTGGAAGCATTTAGGGGTGAATTGTCATGATGATGCCTGCAACTTAACTTATGTTTAAATGTTGTGTGTGTGTGTGTGTGTGTGTGTGTGTGTGTGTGTGTGTGTGTGTTTAGAGATAGAGGTGGCAATGGAAGAAATGAGAGCAAGAGAATAATATGATAAAACATTAACAACTGTTGGAACTCAGTATCAAATATATGGGAGTTCTTTGTACTATTCTTTCAACTTTCTATATATCTGAAAACGTTCATCATAAAATTGAAGAAATATACATCTGAGGTAAATATGGCAAAATATCAATATTTTTAAAACAGATGGTGGAGACATCCTTGTTTATTATGTTACTTTCTATGTTTCTCTTTATGGTTGACATGTTTCATAATATAAGTTAATAAATAAATAACCAAAACAAAACAAAGCACTAAAGAAATAAGTAGGAGTTGATGAGTTGAAGAAAGGGAAGACTGTATTTCAAGCTGAAGGAACAAAATGTGCAAAGCCTATGGCATAGAGGAGCATGTTTTCCTCATTCAATATGGCTGCCCGGATTACTGGGGAAGGGTCTGGAGGAATGCATCATGAGGCTAGATGGGCTGGCAGGAAGATCATGCAGGGCCTTGAGGACAGGCAGAAGGGCACAGAATTTAAGATGAAGGGAATGAAGAACTACAAAAAGCCTTTAAGCTAAGGAGAAACATAAATCAGAGAGGCATAGACAAGAGTAAGGAGAAGTCATGAATCTGTGGTAACAGTCAAGGTGAGAGGTGACTCAGGCCTAATCCCTGCCTGGAACAATGGGAATGGAGGTTTTGAAGAAGGAGAAATTTATTTTCAAGAATTGCCCATCCAATGCACTATTGCTCATAATACTTTCCAATTAGAGGAACCTAGAGACACTAGATCAACCCTAATGAGAAACCTCATTAGGAAGTGAATGCTTTCTAAATTCACTAAGATGAGCACCCAACTTTACAACCAATGAATATTTGTAGAACCTGTGTGGGAAGATATCTTGTCTTATCAAAAGAAGAACTTGAGCCAAGAGGGGATACTTTCAGTTGTGGTGGTTTATTTATCGAAATTTCTCTTTTCCAAAACCAGGCACATTCTAATAAATGTTATCAAAATGGAAGGAACTCTTATAAAACCCCACCATGATTACATTCTCTCAGATTTTAGTCACTTTCTGTCATTTGATAAATACACATCTGTCCCTTAGCTTATCATTTTAGCACTACTTTAGCCAGAAAAAGAAAAAGAGGAAAGAAGAGATGGAAAAAGAGCTGCTTCTAATCTGTGTGAGATCTTTGTGTGAATTAGAAGGTTCTCCTTCCTCGATAACTTCTTAATAGATGACTACATTGTATCAATAGCAGGTAGACGCTAAATGGCCCCACGATCCCCACCTCCAGGAGTTCACACCTTTGTATAGTTCCCTCTGCTTGAGTGTGGGCAGGGCCTATGACTTGCTTCTAACCAATAGAATATGGCAAAGGTGATGGAATATCACTCCTGTAATTACATTACATGACATGACTCCATCTTGCTAGCAAACTTGCTATCTTTCTGCCTTGTTGGCTTTGGAGAAGCAAGCTGCCATGTGGTGAGAGGGCCTTTGGAGAGGGACACATGGCAGGGAACTATGAGAAGCCTCTAGAAGCTGAGAGTGGCCTCCAGCCAATAACCAGTGCAAAGCTCGAGCCCTCGGTCTTACAGCCACGAAATGAATCCTGCCAATGACCCCCAGAGCCTGGAAGCAGATCCATCGCCACTAGAGCCTCCAGATGAGAACCCAGCTCTGGCCAACACGTGGATTGCAGCCTGGTAGAGGACCCAGCTAAACCATGCCCAGAGTCCTGACCCACAGAAACTGTGAGACAACAAATGTGTGTTTTTGTAAGCCACTAAATTTGTGGTACTTTATCATGCAGCAATAGACAACTAATACATATAGTAATACACAGTCTCAGCAATGACACACAGCAACCAGTTGTTGACCCACTTTAGGTGATTGTATCTGTCTCGAAACCCCCTCTGCTAAGAATACATGTGTTTGCATATAGGCCCGCCAGGATAATCCAAAATAAACTCCGCATCTCAAGATCCTTAATCACATCTTTTGCCTTATAAGTAATAATCACAGATTCTTGGCATTAGGGAGTACATATACCATGGGGGGTTCACTTTTCAGGCTACCACAGTGACCCTAGAAGTGGCCTATGTGTAAAGGATAGGGAGGGACAGGAGAGGAGGACAAGAAAGCAGTGGAACACTATCTTTAGGGCTAAAGCAGTAGCATCCAGTGATGTTGTAAGTGAAACGGCTTTGTAAGTTGTTGGCTAGAACACAGGCATCTCACTAAAAATTGGACAAGGCCTGTTCAAACTTATCCCACGTGAGTCTGAAGATCTTTTCAGAGCCTGAAAGCAGCAGCTGCTTGTGCCCAGGCATACCCCCCACCTCCATCACTGCACACTTCCACCCTCCTCAGCACGTAAGCCACACACGCTCCATCCCCAGGTGAGGTGACTGAGACAGGTGCAGAGCAAAGGGGACTGCTTACTGAGGGCATCCAGACACTCAAAGTACAGTCAGGGGCAGGCATTGACCGTGTACTCCAGGACGGACTCAGTCAAGAGGCCTGAAGTGTCTACACTCCCCTTCAGTGCTCTCGTATAAGTTAATTCTGTAGATGTCCACAGTGCGAATGGTACCCCCATAGATATGGGAACCTTGTACAGTGCACAGTCTGAAGGACTTTACACAGAGACTGGGGGCAGGAGGGTGTCATGAGGAGCAGTGCTCATTCTAGAATCCTGAAATCACAGTGCTCAATCAAATCTCCAGAAGACTCGGTTCAGTTGGCTGCCTCAAAGGAGATAAACATCTAAAAATAATAACCTCGATACGTGAATACCTATCCTATTTTAAAGCATTCCATAATTGCTAGTAATGTGCAGCATATGGCTACGCTCACATCTTTTCAGTGTTGCTGAGCTTTCATTGCCTACTGAGGAGCAGTGAGCTTCATCACACTTTATGTGTCTGTGAGAAGTAAAATGAATTCAAATATCGGCACTTCAGTCTATGGAAGACCCCTAGATATCATCACCATCTAACTGGAGATGTGAGTCAATCACCCACTTTGGCTAAGGTTCAAAAGGGCTCCGTGGTTTTTGACGTTGCATATATACAGCTTGATAACAGCCAAATCAGTAGAAAGAACTTGTCATGGTTAGTTGTGACCACTTAAGTCAGACTAAAAAGAAGACGACACTAATGCCATCTATGGAGATATCCTAAATTCACTTAGGGACCTATCAACCCATTCCCAAATACAGTCATGCTGACCTTGACAAATCATAATTTGTTTTATTCTTTTCATGTACACACTGACTACCTTGATGACCCTTTACTTCCTATTAACCTCCTAGTAGATATCTAAGAGGAGCAGATAAATCTTCCTGTCTTTTGGAAGAGATCATTTTAATATAATCAAAGCCGCACTGACGTCTGTGTAGATTACATCCATTGCTTCCTTTATATCTGCATGGCCTGTCTATCTATCAAGCAAAGACCATCATTGATTCTAGCATGATTGTCCCTGCTGCTTGAACTCATCTGATAATTGCAAATTTTAAAATAGTTTTATTATCATCCCAATTGTTGAAGCTAAGCTTACTCATCCATTAGAATCAGACTTAGCCACTTTCATATGTGTGCACTAGCCAGATGCATATCATTTTCTTTAAGAGCGGATGAGTCACAAGACTGATCAGTCAGTCTCCAGGTCCCCAAACATATGTCAGTACCCTGGTGATTTCATTCTAACTAAAAAAATAGCCCCAGGGAAAATGTTTTCCAAAATAGTATTCTTTCAGTATTCCACCTCATTCTCAACCATAGTAAAATCAAAATAAGTTATTCCAGCAATATTGGCCTGGATAGGGCACAAGTATGGGTTTTCACTAGGCCTCAGAAAACCCCATCTGACTAGAGAGAGGCTGATCCCAAATGTCTTCTCCCCTCAGAAGTCAATTCAAATTGCTATTAATCATATTTTTATATTTTCCCCAGATGATCTATTTTACTTGCATAGAGCTAACTTCCGGAGACTTAAAAGGTGATAGAACCATATACCAAAATGAGAACACAGTCTTAGCCACACCCTTTTCAAAATAAAGCAGAGCCAAGCAAACTTGTAGAGTTCAGTTATTTTTATTTTCCTCTGTGTTAGTTCCGAGTTTCTTTCTCACCTTATTGCACTGTCAAAGACCTCCAGTACAGTGATGATGGCAGGCAACCTTGTCCTGTTCTCAGTCACAAAGTAAAAGCTTTCAGCATTTCATGATTAAGAATAGTACTTGTGGTAGCTTTTTTCTGTAGATAACTTTATCAGTTTAAAAAAGTTCTCTTTTATTGCAAGTTTGCTTATTGGAGTATTTACCTCCATAGATGGATATAGAATGTTATCAAAATTTTTTCAGCATCTATGGAGATGATCATATGACTTTCGTCCTTAATCCTGTTATTGTGGTGAATTACACAGATTAATTTTCTAGTATTAAACCAACCTTGCCTTTCTGGAATAAACTCAACTTGATTCAGACGTATTATATTTTTTATATATTGCTAAATTTGAATGACTATTAGATTGTTTGGATATTACATACATGTTCTCAAGGGACATTTTCCTGAAGTATTATTTCTTATGATATCTTTTTTAGATTTTTATTATCTTAGTTATGCTGGTCTCATAAAATGACTTGGAACATGTTCCATTTTTTTTCCTATATTTTAAATGAGGTTTTGTCAGATTGGCATTCTATTTTCCTTAAATGTTTGGTAAATAGAATTTACTAGTGAAGTCATTTGGGAATTTTCTCTGTAGAAAATCTTCTAAATTCCATTTTTTAAAATGTTGTATTAATCAGGCTCTTTTTTCTTGTGCAGGCTTATAAAGTTGTATCTTTCTATAAATGTGTCTGGTTAATATAAATTTTAAAAATTTATCTGCATACAGTTGTATATAATAGCTTCTAATATATTTTTATATCTGTAGAATGTACAGTGATATTTTGTGATTTTTTAATCTATTTTATTTGATTGAAAGTACCAATTTTATCCTTGCTGATTCTCTTGTACTTTTTTTCCATTTGATTAATTTTTGTGTTTTATTATTTTCTTCTTTCTACTTCCTCTGAGTTTAATTTGCCTTCCTTTTCCTAATTTCTTGAAATGAATGCTTAGCTCATTCATTTTCAGCCTTCCTCATATGATACATGGGTTAAAATCTCCAGCTTCCAGCTGAAGGCCAGCAAGAACTGAGGCTCTTGAATGCTGCCAACAACCATATGAGCATGGAAATAGATTCTTCCCCAGTAGAGCCTCAAATGAGAACCCCATTCTGGCCAACACCTTCATTGCAGCCTTGCAAAGGACCCAGCTAACCCGTGTCCAGTCTCCTGATCCACATAAACTATGAGTTAATAAATACCTGTTATTTTAAGCCACTAAGTTTGTGGTAATATGGTTATGCAGCAGTAGATAACTAAAACAATGTGTTCGTGTCACCTTTATTACTGAAGGAAATGATTGCTGAGTACAGAATTCTAGGATGGTGGTTGTTTTCTCTCAACATTTTAAAGATGCCATCCCAAGGTATTTGGGCTTGTCTCCTTATGCATCTGGCTAAGTTTCGTTTGCCAGATATCGTATTTATAAAATATTTATAGAAATAATATGAGGCATAGGATCATGTTAGCCTCCTCCAGAGTAGGTTTTCATTTGCTTCTGCCATGGTCTGGGGACTTAGGTAACCCAAGATCACTTGAATCCACTCAGGGATTGAAACAAGTTGAGCTGCAGTATCTGTGAGGGTGCACCCTCACTCCTAGGATATAGCCTGTCTATAGTGCCAAGGCCACAGAGTCCTGAATTCCATACCTTGTATCTCTATCCTTATAAAGCTATCAAAAGTGGCATTCAAGGCTGCTAAAATTCAAGCGTTTTAGGCTCTCAGTCACCTGGTAAGGAATTGGCAAATGCCCCAGGTGAAAAGTGACCCCCAACTCTGGTTCACTCCCTAGGTAACCATCTTCTTTCCTATTGCCCCTGGCCCAGTGATTCTTCACTCTACTTTTAGCTATCTGAACTGGCACTTTGAAGAATATTTTAAATATAATATTATATTATCATGTATTAATATGTATTATTAATATCATAATATTAATATATGCTATAATATAATTATATACCATTATATATTATGTATTAATAATAATATATTATATTCAATATAATACATATTATTATATAGTGTACTCATTATTATGTATCTATATCTATATCTCCCAGCTTCTTTTTTTTTTAGCTGTCTTCAGCAGGAGGGTTGGTCTTAATTAACTGGTCCACCCTTACCAGCAGAGGAAGTTCTATATCCAGGATCAGCACAATCATCACATCAGTCCATCTGTGACCCTCTTAACCCAGGTTCTCTGCTCTTCCCACTTAATCTGCATCACTACCCTGATGGTGTCCCTTCTACTCCATTCTCATTCTGCTTCCAATCTGCCAGAGCCTGTGTAAGATACAGGAATGCTAAGAGCATCATCCACAGTGCAGTTCATGCATTTATTTACACTGAAGACTATCTCAATTCCAAACTCCAAAGAAGAAAACCTTAATTTTCTCTTCACTGGCTCCACATCCAGATTTTATCAATTATCCAATTTAGCTAGCACTCAGGGACAGAACTTAGGCAGAACTAATCTAGTTCTATTTTTATTTTTTCTGTGAAATGGCAGGCAGATATCCAGCTCTCTGACAAGTGAGGAACTGGATGTAAAAATGTCTTTAAAACTGCAATGCTCTATACAGAAATGAGGTTGCATATGCAATTCTAGGCCTTTTACATTGACTACTTTTTTTCCTCTGTCTCTATCTGTACTCCAACAGTAGTATGTAGCCTCTAGTCTTTCCTTCTCTCAATGGAAACTTTTTTAAAGCACCTTACCCCAGCAAATAATTTAACACATTTATTCCTCCACCTTTTACCTCCCTAAATCTTCTTACTTCTTTAAATTTTAAAAAGTGGTACTTTTAATATTATAATCATCATCTTCTCAGGATTATTTTAAGCTATGTTGAAGCATAGAAAAAGTAGACCGAGCTCCAGGTAGGGAATTCATCTATCTACCAGCTAAACTCAAAGAAGTATAATTTAATAAATTTGCTATTCATTATCAAGGCAGATTCATATATAGTTCATATCATAAGCAAAAGAAGTTTTAAAGTCTCTCAGGTGTGATTTTTGAATATTTTTAACATGTTATTTCTTTCTTCATGGATATCTCTCAAGGTCCATAGGTATTGATCTAATTCATTTTTAATAGCTGATAGTATGAATATATCACAATTTATTTGATACTTTTCCTATTGATATATATTTGGATTGTTTACAGGCTTTTTTTGTCCCGACAAACAATGATGTAACAAATATTATTAAATGTAAGACCACCTGTTCAAAGAGAATCAATTCTCAAGTAGTATAGGAGTGTTCTTCAGTCGAAAGTATAAAGTAGATGCCCACTTTCGGTAGACCTTCAAACACACTCTTAACACAAGTTTGAGTAAACTATTTAGTCCTATATCCCTCTGGTCACAGGCAAAGTCATACCAACAAACTCACACATTATATAACCTTGTTACCCTTGCCTCTCAGAGATGCCCAACTTTAAAACAACATCATCAACGACAACAAAACCCCACATCATTTTAAATCAAAAACTCTAAAATGACTGTGTGAGATGCATTCCACAGCATGAACACTGACCTTTGTTTTCACCCTCATCTCATTTTCAACTAGGGTAGAAATTTTAGAAGGGGTCATAACAACTGTGGCTATGGCCTCTGCCTGCACAGGCCAGGTTTCATTTATCCAGGCCTGCTGCTGATTTCCTAGCACTGTCAATTCCCTGTTGATGTGATGATTTCAATTGGTTTCACATATCTAACACAGGTTGTCTTTTCTTAAGCAGTGAGTCAATTCAGTCACAAGCCAGTTATTGCTTGGCCCTGAATATCCTGTCTGGTGTTTTCCATCCTTTTTCTTCCCTCCCCACCCTGGCCCTCAACTTCAGTGCCTCTCCCTCATCACAGTACTGTTCTGATCGGAAGGGTTGCCATTTTTTTTCTTTCCAAAGAGTTGGTTCCATGACCCATGCCATTAGTGAATGCCAATCAGCTTCTGTTTTTTCACCACCATTAAATTGTTACTATTGAATTAACACTGAGCTATTGAGACAATAGCAGTAGTATTACCAGATCTTACACGCTGCCTTTGATCTGGGTCCTCAAATTGTGTGATAAGGCAGCATTTCAGCATCCACATCGCCGAAAGAGTCCAGAATACACCTCTGTGATATAAAAATTATTTTGAGCAGAAGGCATTTGAGTTCCTGAAATTCCTGCCTAAAAGCAGAGCCTCCTAAAAGAACTCAGCTGTCGTAAATTCCCTCCCCAGGAGCAACCGGGGAAGACTGACTCATTACTGGAGATAAAAAGTCTCCACACCGCACCTAAACAGACATTGTCACAAAACTATCGTGTCTCCCTCTCCTAAGGGCCAATTATCTCTCCACAAAGTCATTTGTTTCCCCATAATGCTCTTCATCCTCTCCCCCTTCCCCTATTAAGATGGTATACAAGCCCCAAATTCTAAACATCCCTTTGAGTTACATTTCTTTGTGAACTCCCCCATGTACATAATTGAAATCTGCCTTTTCTTTAGCTGATCTGTCTCTTGTCAGTTTAATTTGCAATCCCCAAACACTCAATAGAGAGAGTAGAGGAAAAGTTTTTCCTCCCTGATGTTACTAATGAAGGGGAAGATAAAGGTGAAACATGGAAAAAACAATGGTTTCATAGCAGAGGAAATAAAAGCTAAAAGCAGATTTGCTATATCCCCTCAATCTACTTCTATTATTATATTCCTGACATCCTTCTAAAACAGAAAATTTAAATAAATCTGAGTAGTGTAATTAGACAGGAAGAGAAACCAGAATGAATTATCAAAACTTCATAACTAGGGCTTCCCTGGTGGTGCAGTGGTTGCGCGTCCGCCTGCCGATGCAGGGGAACCGGGTTCGCGCCCCGGTCTGGGAGGATCCCACATGCCGCGGAGCGGCTGGGCCCGTCAGCCATGGCCGCTGAGCCTGCGCGTCCGGAGCCTGTGCTCCGCAACGGGAGAGGCCGCAACAGAGGGAGGCCCGCATACCACAAAAAAAAAAAAAAAACCTTCATAACTAAAAGATGTCACTTAAAAATACACTTTTTTTTTTCAGTTACACGTGTAAAGGAGACTTATGGCCTAGCTTCTTTGAAGGAATCAGACGGGACAAATCGCCACCTGCCTTGCTCTCTTCCAGATGGAAACTATTGTTGATTTTTTAATAAATTTATTTTTCGGGCTTCCCTGGTGGCGCAGTGGTTGAGAGTCCGCCTGCCGATGCAGGGGACATAAAAAAAAAAAAAAAAGAAAAGAAAAAAAAAAAAGTTCAACAAATATCATATTTGTTTGATTAAATGCCTCAATTATTCTCCAGAAATACTCTTGCCAGTTTTCCTTTTCTTAGAAAATTCAATTCTATGCTTACAGAGGGTCTATTAAGAGGGCTTGACCCAGACTAGGAACTAACTAATATGAACAAGTTAATTCTCACTGGGATAGAGCTTAACTTGGTCCCTTGTGGTGGCCATAGAGGTACACCATTTCAGCCTCCCTTTAAGAGACCCTGCTTGGGCGAGCATTGTTCATTGACAGTCCTCAGCTGCTGCACCTTTAGGACCCAGTGCAGCATTCCTGCCAAGACCACATGCTCCCCAGGCTGCCCCACCCAGCGACCGCAAGATGGGGGCACCAGAGCTGGGCCATTCTGCCAGACGTGGGACGTCTCTGATGGGCGGTCTTTGCTCCGGGGCTCCCCATCGGCCTGGTGCAGACTTCCTCAGAGCTACGCTCCTTTGAGGCTCTTCCCACCCCATCCTCTGTTCTTACTTCTCCTTTCTTAGGGGTTAGACCTGCATCACAGTCTGAAGGCTCTCCCTGCCTACTCCTGCTCCTTCCCCGTTTATCATGCACAGGTGTTTCTCCCAGTAAGTCTCCTTTGCATCTAATCCCATCTTCTAGGAGGACCCGAATGGACTCCACCCACAATCACCACAAATCCTGAAGTACAGTGGTTCATTTCTGCATAGCATCCGGTATAGCACAGGCCAAACATGTCTCTCTAGATACTATAAAAAGTCCACAGAGTAATAAAAGCTATCATTCATTCATCAATTTTCGTGTGCCAGACACTACATTCAATTCCTTTTGTAAGCAATTTCAGTTAAGCCTCATAGCAACCATATAAGTAATATTATCACAGTTTTATAGTGATATGCCCAAGCGCACATTGCTACTTACGTTTAAAAAACAACTGGGATTTAAATCCAATTCTATCAAATTTCAAAACACATGTTCTTCTCTATACTATACTGCCTTCCAGCAGTAAAAATAATAATTACTCTAATGTTAGCTTGTATGAGGTACTGGACACTAGGCTAAGAATTTTACGAATGTTACCTCATGGAATTCTCACAACAGCCTTGCAAAGTAGATATTATTATTATTTCCCATTTTACAGATCAGGAAACTGAAGCTTAACAAAGAAATAACATATCACAGAGTATTGATTCCTGGGACAAACTGAAAGAGTTGTTCCATTAGAGTAAATCTTATGATAGATGTAAACTGATAAGATTTTACTGAACTGTGATTTTGCTAATGGCAATGACATTTACATGTTTTCTCCCAGATTCTGGCCTTGTTACTTATATTCTAAACATTCCAATGCCCTCTCTTAGCACTCTTGGGCCTTCTATGTTGAGCCTTCAACATTGTAGGTCAAAAGAACCTCTGACATTGTTTAGCCAATGTTACTTTCTAGCCCCAGGACACTTCATAAACACTAGGTTGATTCTGAAAAAACTTTCCCAGCCTACGAATCTGGTTTCCTAGAAAATACACCTCTGAATTCTTTAACAAAGGGTATGGTCTACGCAGAGTCGATTTTGGTTTTTGTGTAGTTTGGAAGCTATTCTATTATATTCTTTCCTGAGCTGCATATTAACTACAAAGAATGTACCACCATATAACAGTTCATCCATTTTTTTCCCTCAGAAACACGCTTGGATTTCTTTCTCTTCCCTCTGATGTGATCGCCACCCACACCCACCCACCAGTGAGATTAAAATTCTTTAACAAGAAAATAATAAAAGCTGAATAAATGCCCTCCAGCATGAAAAAACTGCGGCAGAAGCAGTAGGAAAAAAACTCTCTGAGTCCGGCTTTTGTGATTATGTTTAAGATGTGGAAGGAAGGCTGCTCTTGTTCCTCCAAGAGGCTTCTGGATGCTTTTTGTAAATCTAGCTCTCTGTCCTGCCCGGAAAGTGGCAGTGGGTGGATAAATGTGGAAAGGGTGGAAAAAAGGAACAAAAGTATATTTCAAGACTGGGTGGTGTTGGGAGGTCTAGTCAAGGGTTCCAGAGTCTCTGTTCACGGGCTACCATATTCCTGGTAGCTACAGAGCACCTCACATTTTCCATGGCTCAACACATCTCAAAACTGTCTACACCAAGTCTCGGACCAGGGTTTCATAGACACCACAGGAGGCAGCCTGATCCAGCCAACCCACAGAATTGGGAACTATAGAAATGGTTGTTAAGCTACATAATCTTTTACTTTTGGTAGGGAGTGGTTGCTCTTTAGCAAGAGGTAACTGACAGGCAGATGAGGTGAGATGGGGGGGGCAGGGCGACCTTCCAGGTTGAGCAAAGTTGAAAGCTATGGAACTGCAAAGTAGCCTTCTGTCTAATGAGAATGCTGAGAAGTGATAGCCCTCCAGTTCACCAACCTCTATGTGAGTCTTTTGGCAAATAATATTTACATACCTCCAAACCAATTAACCCAGAGGTTTTTATCATATTATTTAAGGAGATGATACCATTCTAAGGAAATTTGGTTTGGGCACAATTTCTTTCTTTTACAATGCTTTAAAACTCAAAATAATGTATATCTGAAGATATTAACACATTTTACCTTCAATATGTATTTATTATATTTCGTATTGATAGTTTTTTAGACACCACAGTGAACTTGAAGGAAGGGCAGGCACCTAACTGGATGAGAGGGCAATAAAGACAATATATGATTCATTAAAATATGATTGCCCATGGCTTTTCACCCCCCATTCAAAAATCACTGCTTACCAATGTAAATGTCCATCAACAGACGAATGGATAAAGATGTGGTACATAAATACAATGGAATATTACTCAGCCATAAAAAGGAACGAAATTGGATCATTTGTAGAGATGTGGATGGACCTAGAGACTGTCATACAGAGTGAAGTAAGTCAGAAAGAGAAAAACAAATATCGTATATTAACGCATATATGTGGAACCTAGAAAAATTGTACAGATGAACTGGTTTGCAGGGCAGAAATAAAGACACAGATGTAGAGAACAAATGTATGGACACCAAGGGGGGAACGTGGAGGGGTGGGGCGGGTGGTGGTGGTGAGATGAATTGGGAGATTGGGATTGACATGTATACACTAATATGTATAAAATAGATAACTAATAAGAACCTGCTGTATAAAAAAATTAAATTTAATTTAAAAAGAATTAAAATTAAAATTTTAAAAAATCACTGCTTACATCAATCCCAAATTCATCATGCTGCAATTTAAGCTGATTTTCTCTTCTGCTGTCCTCACTGGAAATTGAGCAGGTTTCATCTCCTTTCCTATGTTTTTTAAAGACATTTTAAAATTTCTCCTTCATCTTTCCTTTGGTTGACTAAAAAGCTCAGACTCCCCACCACGTTATCGTGTCTTATATATAACCTTTAAATCACCCTCTGGCTCTTGGTGACCTTTCTACAAGTTCTTCTTGCCTCTCCTTATGGCTGTCTATAGCTGGCTAACAAACCACCACAAACATATGGCATTAAAACAGCAACAATTATTTATCAATATTTCTCATGGGTCTGGGGAGCTGACTGGGCTCAGCTAGCTGGTTTCCCTTGGGGTTCTCCCACGTGGTTGTAGTCAGACAGCGACTGGGCCTGGAGTCATCATGAAAGCTTCCTTCCTTACCTGTCTGGAGAACAACGCTGGCTGACAGCTAAGGACCCCAGCTGGGGCTGTCAGCCACAAAACCCACGTGTGGCCTGTCCCTGTGGCCTGGGTTGGGTTCCAAGAGTGAGACTCCCAAGAGACACAGAGAGCCAGACCAAAGCTGTCTCTTCCTTTATGATACAGCCTTGGTAGTCATAGAGAATTGCTTTCATCACGTTTCATTTGCTAGAAGCAAATCACTCTGGCTGGCCCATGTTCAAGGGGAGAGGAATTTAGATTCCACCACTTAAAGGGAGGAGTAACAAAAAGTCGGCAGCCATGTGTTAAGACTGTAACATATCTCTTTAGTTGGGAAACCCAGTGTCCTTTCAGTGTGTAGGAAGCAGGTGGGGCTGGCCACAAGAGGCTAGAATCAGAACTCAGGGGGTCTGTCAGGGATTTTAGGGCTGTTTGTGGCCATTGCCAAAGAAAATGTAAAAAGGAGCCAGGGACAAGGTCCAGAGTGGGGAAGGTCAGCACAAGTTGCTGCAGCAAGATGGTGGCCCCAGAGAAAACCCAGATCTGAGGGTAGAGGCTGTTTAATGTGAGGGTGACCCATATATGCAGAGGGAGTGAGCCCAGAAGAGCAGCAGTCAAAATGAAAGAGCACTTAGAGAGCCACCCCTGATAGAGCGAGGTGAGTATTGTTTCCAGGGCTACAATTGTGGTACCACCCAGGCTCGGCTCAGGGCTCTTCCCAGGAACAGACCTGTGCTGAGTACACAGGAGGCTTGGTGTCACAGCACCCGCCTCTGATCACTACCCCTGCCTCACTGATGGGCACCATTGCCCAACCAAGAGGAAGGGCAAAACCACCCAGAAAGGTATAAGGCTGCTCTTAGAAGGCTGAGTTCTGAGAAGCTGCTGCAGGCAGTGGCGGGGTGATTGAGCACAATACGCCCCTGCTTTTCCATAGGAACAAACTGGAGTTCTGCTGAGATCCTTCTATTTATTCATCTAAAGAGAGAACGAGGTCAGGAAGGAGGCAGAGGCAGTGAGTTCTAACTTGAGAAGCAAGGAGACTGACTGGAGCCAGGGATGCTCATGGCTGGAACCACAATATCTGCAAGTCGACCTCCAAGAAGACACCTGTTAGATACACACGACTATATATAAAATAGATAAATAATAAGGACCTACTGTATAGCACAGGGAACTCTACTCAACATTCTGTAATAACCTATATGGGAAAATCTGAAAAAGAAGAGATATATGTATATGTGTAACTGAATCACTTAGCTGTACACCCGAAACTAACACAACACTGTAAATCAACTATACTTCAATTAAAAAAAGAACAATAAAGCTCCAAAATATGCTAAGTGAAACCCCCCCAAAAAAGGAATGAAATACTCATACATGCTACAACATGTATGAAGCTCCAAGCATGCTAACTAAAGTAAACCAGTCACAAAAGAAATAAAGGAAACACCTGTTTGCTTAAGACCTGGCACACAGCGTGTGCTCATTGAATGCTTTTGCTAAATCATACAGAACTGAGAGAAACCATCTTGACCCAGGCAATGCAGTGGCCAGCCCTGTGGCTTCTGTTGTGTGTAGTGAGAAGGGGCAAAGCAGGAGGATTTTAAAACACAAAATGTACCCTGCTCCTCTAAATTTCATGCTCACCCGAATAACAGAAATGACTCTTCACTGTGAGTTCACATCTAGATCGTAATCTCATGTCCAAAACTACACAGGCACGCACACACACGCGCGCGCACACACACACACATACACACACAGACACAACCACTCTGCCAATTCCTTTCCCTTTAACAGCAGCTCCCTCTGTGAAGTGTACACAGCCCCTGGGAGAACTGGTGCCATGGTTACCTCTATGTGTGAATGAGTTGTCACACTGATGGAACGTGGTGACACCGTCCCCTTATTTTTTTTCCCTTATTGTTCATTCAGACAGTGTTTATGAACCCCAGGACAGGCAGGGCACCAGGCAGAATGAAGTTGGCAAAGACGCATAAGGTAGAGTCCTGTCCCCCAGGAGTGACAATTGATCTACAGGACTTGACAGACAAATCATTCACACCACAACCTGCAAGTGCGGAGAAAATGTAGCTTCTTTGATCATGTCTACAGGTAATCTCATGCCCTCCTGTGAGTAAGCAGGAGAGCCAGTTAGTTAAGGGCCCAATCTGGTTCAAGTTGTAAGCCTATTCACCAGCGCCTCGACCTGCCATCCTCTCTGAGACGGTGCGGCAGCCAGGGTCCCGGGAGTAGGACACTATCCAGGCAGGATCTTTTAAGCGTGAAAGGAGGATGCTGCAACCATTACACTGGGACAATTGGAATCAACTGGGACCATCTGGGGCAAACCAGGACAGAAAGTCATTCTACCTAGCGGCAAGCCACATGCAAAGGGGGTTTGTTTAATTAAAGACTGTTGTCACAAATGTACTTATTTACAAACAGAAGCTGACTCACAGACATAGAGAACAGACTTGTGGATGCCAAGGGGGAGGGGGCTGGGGAAGGGAAGGATTGGGAGTTTGGGATTAGCAGATACAAACTATTATACATAGAATGGATAAACGATAAGGTCTTACTGTATAGCATGGGGAACTATAGTCAATATCCTGTAATAAACCATAATGGGAAAGAATATGAAAAGAATGTGTATATATGTGTGTATGTGTGTGTGTGTGTGTGTGTGTGTGTGTGTATAACTGAATCACTTTGCTGTACACCAGAAATTAAGACAACATTGTAAATCAACTATGCTTCAATTAAAAAAAAAAAAAGACTACTGTCAAAGGTGTTGATAGGGTTAAAAGAAGCCAAGGAGACACTGGGAAGCACCAAGGTTCATAAAAGCAGGAGAGTGCTGCCACCCTTAAGTCTAAAAGCGTAAAAAGAGGGAGGGGTTCTAGAGCCCGATGAGACTTCTAGATTCAGAAGAGGGCTGCCCTGGAGCAGGGGAATGCAGTCACTTCTAAGCTACTGCCAGATAGGGAGGTAGCAGAAGGAAAATACCCCACTCTCTCTTTCCACCCACACCCTGGCCTCCGGATGGTACCTTCCATTGGTGAAGCGCCCAGAAGCCAGAGAGCCCAGTTGATACAGCCTGTGCAGTCTCCTGAGGTCCAGAGCAAGATGGAAAAGGGTGGAAATGGATCTTATGTTAGGAGGTGGGGGGCAGAATAAATAACACAAGGTTCAGTGATGGAAAGAACTTATATATCCTCGTGCTGACAGGGGAGGCATGAGGTCCTCAGGCAAGGTGATCTCTGCTTCCAAGGCAACAAGGAGAGCACCTCAGTTCCCCTTGAATGTCCTGCCTGCCCTACCTGCACCATCCACTGAGGGTTGTGCGTGGTACAACCCCAGGCTGCTAGCCCTCTCAGCTTGTTTAGGGCTCAGTGGCGACCTGGCCTCACCTCAACCCTCACTGGTCACTGACTAATCCCTGGGTCTCTACCAAGTGCTCCATCCCACCTGCCGGCCCAGCCGTCCACCCTGAGACTCAGCTGAAGGGTCCCTCATCCTGCCACAGGATGAAAAGTCGATGGGTACTCAACTCTGAGTTTATGGCACATGGCAATTGAGAGCTGGCACTGCCAGCAAGTTAAACCCAGGGTCTTCCTCTGTCCAGCCATGCTGTGCCTGATTCATTCTTGGTGTCACCCTAATTTCTGTCTAAATCACCACCACCCCCATCTCCTCACTGAAGCCTAGAGGGATAAGAATCAGGGACCCACACCTGCTTGGTTTGTTCTCCTTTTTCTTTCTCTTTCTCACTTTCCTCCAGAAGGGAAAGGGGCTCAGCTGTCTCTTATTTTCCCTGGGTTGTATTCTTCTTGCACTGAAGCAGCAAGCCTCATCATTTTGCTGTATGGACTCGGTGTGTTTCTGTTCTGCTCTGGGTCCTTGAGGCTGGATATGCTGAGGTGCAAGAGGGGAATGAGAGAGGGGTCTGCTTTCAAAATTGAGCAAATCCTTTCTGAAGATCATAGCCGAAGTTACAAGGCTGTTTCCTGCTGCACAATGATATTTTGTGAACATCATCATGTTTTTCTGTATTTCTTCTTTAACACTTATCACTAGCGCGTGAGTACACACACACACACACACACACACACACACACAACCTCAAAATAGGTCTAGGCAGTTGAGTATCCTGGGCCAACTAGGATAAGATCACATGCTCAGGAAAGCAAAATAGAAAATGACATCAATATTTTAAAAATATTAATCCCCCTTAAAACTTTAATTTCCTTTTCCCAGCTGCATTCTGGAAGCCTGAGCTTTAAAGTGAAGGGCACTCATACCTGCGTGAACCTGGATTGGAACCCTGTCTCTGCCCCTCCTTAGCCACGTAACCTTGAGCAAGTCACTTCACCTCTCTGAGCTTCACTTTCCTTCTGTGTGAAATGAGGATGCTCACGCCTGCCCCCGAGTGTTGTGGCGAGGGATAAAGGAATTGGCAAAGAGCCTGGCCCATTGTGGGTGTTTCAGTGACATTCATCTCCTGCCCTGAGAGCTAACCCTGAGTAAAAGCAGAAGTACAGGCTCCAGAGTTGTTTGAAAACACAGGGGCTAGAATTTCCCAACCTAAGGTTCTTGATCTCACAGAACTGAGCCACGTGGGACAGGAACTAGAATTGATTGAGCGTCTCCTATGGGAAAGGCACAGGAGTAGAGCTCTGTTAGCCCTTATAAATGATCTCATCTCCAATGAACAGGAGAAAATGAGGCTCAGAGAGATTAAGTAATTTGCCTGAGTCGTTTGCTTCTTGTTAGTAGATGCGGAAGTACTTTTCGTTAGAAATATATCATTCTTAAAACACGTCTGCACTTTAGCGGATACTACTGCATGCTCTGTCCAGGTCCTCTTGTCAGGGCTAGTGCTCCCATCCCCAGCTGCTGGGATGATCAGCTGCAGACACGGCTGCGACCCTTAGCTTGAAGCGCCCTTGGCTCCAGGAAGCAGCCTTGCCCAAGTTTATGTCTCCTCCAGGGAGTTCAGCCTCAGCATCTGCTTTGGAGATTCAAAGGCCTGGTCCCTCAACCTCAATTTGGGATGACTCTGGAAGGCCTTCCCAGCTCCAGCACTCCCTGTACGATCAGCTGAGGCCTCTGCGGCAACCACATGGAGGGGTCAGCTTCTGCCTCTGTCCGATCCTGCCCCCTTACTTCCTCATGGGTATATCTCCCTAGAGCACTCCCCAATAAACCTTCGCACACAATGTGGTCTCAGTCAGTTTCCAGGGAACTCAGTCTAAGGTAGACTTAAACCTGAATGTTAGAGAAAACGAACAAACAAGCACCAACTAGGCCTCAAAACCCAAATCTTAACTCAACTATGTTGATCAAATGTAAAATCTTTAAATCTTAAAGCCTCTTAACATAATTATGTATATCTATGTATGAAACATACATAAATTTCACTTTATGTAAAACATATGAAAGAAGGAATTTCAAATCACACTAAACATAATAAATATAGAACTTGCTTTGTTAAAAATCTACAGTATACATTCAAGTAAAGGCTAAACTTCCAATGCCAAATATATATGAGACAAAATTAAACATTTATAATAATCAGTTTCCTAAAAGAGCTATTTTTAATACCTATAAGAGGAATCTCATTCTAGTGCTTTTTTTTCCACCCAAACATCTATATATTCCTTTATTCACAGAGCCAGATGCTTCTGTTACTAATAATGGTGTGACTGGTCAGAATGGCCATCATCAAAAAATCTACAAACAATAAATGCTGGAGAGGGTGTGGAGAAAAGGCAACCCTCTTGCACTGTTGGTGGGAATATAAAGTGATACAGTCACTATGGAGAACAGTATGGAGGTTCCTTAAAAAACTAAAAATAGAACTACCCTATGACCCAGCAATCCCACTACTGGGCATATACCCTGAGAAAACCATAATTCAAAAAGAGTCATAAGGGCTTCCCTGGTGGCACAGTGGTTGAGAGTCCGCCTGCCAGTGCAGGGGACACGGGTTCGTGCCCCGGTCCGGGAAGATCCCACATGCCGTGGAGCGGCTGGGTCCGTGAGCCATGGCCGCTGAGCCTGTGCTTCCAGAGCCTGTGCTCCACAATGGGAGAGACCACAGCAGTGAGAGGCCCACATACCGCAAAAAAAAAAAAAAAAAAAAAAAAAAAGAGA
>NC_041234.1:25309339-25309489 GCF_002837175.3 Physeter macrocephalus | reverse complement strand
ATATTACTCAGCCATAAAAAGAAACGAAACTGAGTTATTTGTAGCGAGGTGGATGGTCCTAGAGTCTGTCATGCAGAGTGAAGTAAGTCAGGAAGAGAAAAACAAATACCATATGCTAACACATATATATGGAATCTAAAAAAAAAAAAA
>NC_041234.1:25294363-25309287 GCF_002837175.3 Physeter macrocephalus | reverse complement strand
AAGTGAGAGAGTGGCATGGACATATATACACAACCAAATGTAAAATAGATAGCTAGTGGGAAGCAGCCACATAGCACAGGGAGATCAGCTCGGTGCTTTGTGACCACCTAGAGGGGTGGGATAGGGAGGGTGGGAGGGAGACGCAAGAGGGAGGAGATATGGGGATATATGTATATGTATACCTGATTTGCTTTGTTATACAGCAGAAACTAACACAACATTGTAAAGCAATAAAGATGTTAAAAAAATGGTGGTGTGAAAAGTGGCTGGTGGAAGTGGAATGGAAGTGGGCACTTCTGGAGAGGAGGCAGGAATAAGAGAGGAAAAAGGATGCTCGAATGCTCCCTATGCCAATGGTATGCTTAGGACTCTTGAAATTAATCAATGGCCTCCTGGATATGGCGGTCTCTGTCTGGTGTCCATATATAAAGGAGTTAATTCTAGGCAGGGTTCTCAGCCACAAGTTAAGAAAGAAATAAAAATAACAGTAACTAATGGCAATATTAGCAGTAACATTAAGAGCTAACACATGTAGTGCATTTATGTTGCACACATTGTTCGAAGTCCTTTACCCATATTAACTCATTTAACCTTTAAAATAACCCCAGGAGATAGTCACTACTATTGGCACCATGGTGAGGAAACTGAGGCATAGAAAGGCCTAGTAATTTGTCCAATGTCATGCAGCTAATAAGTTGGTCTTTTACCCAGAATATTTGGCTCCATGGTTTTTGCTCATAACCAGTAGGCCCTAAGGGGGAAAGGCCACTACCCTCATATAGAAGGGGGAATCACCCCAGAAGCCATACCTTGTCTAGAAGCCACCAGTCCCAGAAACTATAGTGGCAACACAAAGACATCACCATCAATCCTCATTTCCCGAGTCCATTGACAATTAACTACTTACCTACTGAGGGTATTCATTATACAACCTGGATTGTTTTAGCTAGAGATTTATTTATATTGGGTATAAAAATATTATTTTATATATAACAACGCCATTTTAAAGAAATGCCCTTGGTTCCCAGCCCTAGGTAACTGAGGGGACACGGTAGTAAATGGACACCTCATGCCACTGTTGAGAACATCACTTTGCACAAAATAAATAAAGGGCAAGTTTTCATTGTAGTTTGGGGACTCACCCATAATTGCTAATCATCTCCAGAAAGTCTGTCAATAACTCACAGATCATAGATCTTACATCCCAGTGGAGAGTGGTTGACCCATTTATCACTTATATCAGTTAATTTGACCAAAGCTTTCTCCATTAACCTCTGCTGAGAAGCCCAGGAGGAGTGCTACTCATCCAGCCTGTGATCACTTAATGGTATATTCTCCTTACTGCTGCTGTTCCTCTTACAATTTTGAAGTAAACATTGATTTGTCAAATGTCTGGAGCTAATTTTACATGTACCAGAATACTTCAGTGGATAAAAGGTCTGAGGTACTGTGAAATGGTAACTAAAGGTGTGTATCAGTTATCTCTTGCTGTGTAACAAACTTCTCCAAAGCCTAGTGGCTTTAAACAATAATCAATTATTTTGTTCATGAATCTGCATGTTGAGAAGCACTGGGGAGGGACAGAGCCTTTCTGCTTTATGCAGCATCAGCTTGGGAAGCTCAATCATCAGCCATTTTCAAAATGGCTCACTCATATGGCTGGTAACTTGGTGCTGGCTGTCAGTGAGAGCTCAGCAGGGGCTGGGGACAAGGGAGCTCAGTTTCTTTCCATGGTGGGCCTCTCCACAGGATGCCTGGGCTTTCTTATGGCATGGTAGCTGGGTTTCAAGCATGATGAACATCCCAAGAAGCAGAAAGTAGAAGCTGTCAATTTCTTAGGCTGGGCCTGGAAACTGGCACAGTATCACTTCTACTATATTTTATTGAATAATCAGTCACAGAGCCCACATTCAGGAGCAGGGAACATAGACCCCACCCCTCAATGGGAAAACAGTCGGAGGATGTTTGGGTAGTATTTTAAAATCACCACACAATGGTAGTCACAGAATGTCAGGCATATAACATCTCTATTCCACATTGTTTTTTTGACATATGTGGAAAAGAGTTTAGAGAGGTTAAGTTATTCCCCAAGAACACACAACAAGATAGTTACAGAGCCAAATCTAGAACACAGGTCTTGATTCCTGGCTTTGTTCATCTCACTGAAAAACAGAATACTCTATTCAAATTGCCCTGACAAAGTCATCCATAGAAGTTCTGAAGATAACTCTTGAAAAATTACAGCTAGTGGCAAATGGCTAAATTCCTCAAAGATACACATTTAGCACTATTTTAGAGTATTGACATGGTAATATATTGTAATAATATAATGGCCATAAAAAGAGAATGATACATTAATCAACTTTCATCAGACATTACAGTGGTGCAGAGGCTACAGCAATGAGCAAGAAATAGCCTTGCCCTCCCAGAGTGTATAGGCCAATGGGAGCTACAGACAATTAAACAAGAAAGCACAATACAGTTTGATTGTGCTGTGATGAGGGAAGTCTATCTTGTTTTGAAAGCACATAGAAGGGATGAAGCTAAACCTTTGCTTGTAGGACAAGAAATTCTTCCTAAATAATGGAATGTCAAAACCAAAAGCAGAAAGATAAGTAGGGATTATTCAGGACAGAGATGAGAATATTTTAGGCAGAAGGAATAACATGTATAAAGACAAATTAAGAATAAGACTTGGGGCTTCCCGGTGGCGCAGTGGTTGAGAATCCACCCGCCAATGAAGGGGACGCGGGTTCGAGCCCTGGTCCGGGAAGATCCCACGTGCCGTGGAGCAACTAAGCCTGTGTGCCACAACTACTGAGTCTGTGCTCTAGGACCCGTGAGCCACAACTACTGGGCCCACACGCCTAGAGCCCGTGCTCCGCAACAAGAGAAGCCACTGCAACGAGAAGCCCGTGCACTGCAACGAAGAGTAGCCCCCACTTGCTGCAACTAAAGAAAGCCCGCACCCAGCAACGAAGACCCAGTGCAGGCAAAAATTAATTAATTAATTAATTTTGAAAAAAAGAATAAGACTCTAGATTGTTTAAGAGATTGAATAGACTCAGACTATCACAGTGTCTAGCACTTGGTAGATTCTCAATGAATAGTAGTTGAAGTCAAGAAAATACAGGTGATCCCTTGAGTATCTCGAGTCACCAGGAAAGAATTAATCTTTCTTGGTTCTTTCTCAGACCCGACATAGGACTAGAGATTGTTGGTTAAGAAAAGCCAGGAAGACATGGTTAATCCGCCCACATGGCAACCATACCATACCACATATTATTGCCTGGTGTCCATGGATCAGGGACAGCCTAAGAAAGTCTGTTTCCTTGCTTTTTACCACCAATGCTAAGGCTACTTGTTTCCCTTTGTAAATGCTTAACACATCCTGGGAAGGGTGTGGACACTCTTGGTGCCATTATGCAATCTTTGTTGTCAGAATGGAATAAATGTTTCTCCTTTCTGTGGTAACTGCTAATTATAAACTAGCTGATATAGTTCTCCAATGGCTTTAATTTTCTCTAACAGCCTCTGTCTTTTCTGAACCCTGCAAAAGTGATTCTCAGGAGTCTCAGCTGACATTCTAGCTTCCCCAGGGAGTTTCCCATGATTACTACCGAGGACTTCTGGAGAACACATATTTGACTTTAAGAGGAGATATTTCTTCATTGTGTAGCACCCACTGCCTCCACCCCATCCACATATACTGTTTGCGTCTCATCTGAGCTCTTCAATTCATCTCTACAAATATATGAATCATTTATGTAAAAGACACTGAACTGGGTACCGTGAGGGTCCTGAGGATGAATAAGACACAGATTGTAAATTCCTTGAAGTTAAGTACCCTTGAGAAAGAAAATATATGTGAAATAATACATCGTAACACATGACAGAGTGTGGTACATGCTCTTAGAAGAAAAATGTCATGCCACAGTAGAGTTTGTTCATTTTCCAGCAAGAAGAATCCAGGAAGACTATGGTGGAAGCAGCATCTGAGTTGAAACTTAAAGGATAAGTAGATAGGATTACATAAAAGGCTTTCATATGAACAGATAATTATATGATCAGACATTCACTATCTATGTTTTTTCTGGAGAGTTCAGGAAAATAAGCACTCAGCTGGATCAACCCTATGGTAAACTGCTATTCTTCACCAATATTTGTTGCTTGTTCATATGGAAGGATTATACTTGTCCATTCTGCTAAAACTATGTATGGCCAAGTCACTTACCTTGACCAATGAGTGAGCAGAAGTGTCCGTTCTGGATGGAGGCTTTAAGGGCTAGCACCTTCCTCACCACGTTCTCCTTTCTATCTGCCGCAACTATTGGCAATGTTCCAGAGAGAGGCTGCTCTGATACCTTGGGTCCCAGAGAGAAGATGATATGGAATAGAAGCAGGGTCAACCTACAGTGGACAAATAACATGAGTAGGAAGTCAACCTTTGTTGTTATAAGACAGTGAGATTTTAGCTTTGTTCATTATAACAGTATAACCCAGCCCATCCTGACTAAACAGACACCAAACTTGTCCTAGTCAGCTCAGTGCCCGAAAAGTGTAATATAGAGCTCAAAAATGGAATAGCAAGATATTATTTTACTGTTCCCTAATGTTCCAGGCATTCTATGAGGCACCTTACATACATTATTTCACTTAATTCTCACAGCTTCACAATGTTTAAATCATTACTCCTTTCATACAGATGTAGAAACTCAGAGAGGTTAAGAAATTTGCCCAAGGCCACAAAGTAGGTAGGAATCATTGCGGAGAGTCTAATCTCATGTTGTGTAACAGGGAGTCTGATCCTTTTGTGGTGATACACAGCCTGCCACGTCACAAAGGTATCACACTCTTAACTTTCCCAGCAAACTATATCCCTTGTTCTGAACTTGATGGTCATGTTACCTAAGCCTGGACTTTGGACACAAGTGGATGAGAACCTTGATACCAGTCCCATTATTTGATATGTGTTAGAAATATGGACCCCTGACCAATAATAAATAATTTCATTTAAAGCAAGAGAAAGAAGGAGTTTCCTGGTGGTCTAGCGGTTAGGATTCAGTGCTTTCACTGCAGTGGTCCGGGTTCAATCCCTGGTCGGGGAACTGAGATCCTACAAGTCACACAGCTCAGCCAAAAAAAAAAAAAAAAAAAAAAGCAAGAGAAAGAGATTAATCTCAGAAACTATTTAAATCCATTGTGCCCCATCAAACTCAAGTGTGATCAAACTCAAGTGCCATCTCTGTGGTCACTGATAAAGTCACAAGGTTAGACTTCCTTTGGATACCATAGGATCACAAAAGATTACATAGTTCAGTAGAAACAGAGTGTTCCCCAAGACTTGGCTTCATCTTTGTGGATCACTCAGAAACATGGGACTGCAATTCTCTCATTCACTCTGCTTTCACAGGTGGAAAATTCTGCTACAAAAAGCCAGAAATGCACAAGCAGTGGAAACTACTGCAGTCAAGATACATATTAAACAAGTATGCAATAGGTCTAGGAGACTTGGTCACAAAAAAGGAGGTGCCCTGTTGAAGGCACAGGCTAAGATGGGATCAGAAGGGGAGAAGAGGCTTTGACAGAAACTCTTCTATAAATCGGCTTGGTGACCCAATAGTTTATCTTATTATCTATCTCCTTTTCCCTCCAGTTCACCTCCTCCTCTTGACTCTTTTGGCTACCTACAGTTGGTGGTCACTGGTAAAGAAATCTATATTTTTCTTTTTCAAGCATCTAGTACATTTTTGGTGTCTCCAATTGAATTTTTTCTTTTAAATTTTATATAACACCATTTCCTAGATAATAGTTATCCCAACAACAATGTTATGGGTTTTAGCTGATATTTGGAGGTATTTTTTATTTTTATAGTTTAGTTAGCAGTTTTTATGTTTTGATGCATACATATCTGTACCACACAGAAAGCACAGAAAGACACAAGAGTAATCGGACATAAATCAGACACAGACCATGGAGTCTCAGGCCTGGCAGCTGAGTAGTTGATGGAGGGCCAGGTAAAAGGCAAGAGATGACTGGTGAGACAACCCATCAATCAAGCTGAGCAAGTGATGATGTAGAAATAAGATGCTAGATGGACCAACATGCCGGTGAGCATCCTTCATGGTTTTACTGAAACTTCTTTTCAATAGTTTTGATTAAATGGCTCCTTAGCACCTTCCAAAATTTGACACCGAGATTCTTTATGTTGAGCAAGCCATTATACAAAGCTGGTCAATTAGATGCCATTTGGTCTTTTTTTTTGGTTGTTAAAATTTTAATTTTGAACTACTTAAAACACACACGCACAACATGAAGAATACTGTAGAAGACACCCAGTTACCAGTAGCCTTCCTCATCCCATAGCTCGCTTTGTGACATTTCCCTTACCTCTTACAGGAAAACTATGGTAAGACCCATAGCTTTTCTGCTCACTCTCAGATACACTGAAAAGTTCAATTCCCAAAACAACTTCACATCAGTAATCTCACTCTGGGATAATGTTAAAAATGTCAAACTCCCTTCAAAGTCAGATCTTCTCCCTTCTCCCGGCTGAGCCCTTACCCAGGTGGAAAACTTGCATTGAGAAAGAGAGACAGGTTTGCTTCTTCTCTAGTTTACCACCTTGAATATCTACCCTTCTTTACCCAGCTTACTAACCACAGTTTCTGACCACTCTGGAGCCAAATTTGTGGGCGCAAGAAGGAGAAATGAAGGGAACAAAAAAGGCTTTGTGAGTGAGTGTTCGTTTCCTCTAGCTGTGGTGAACTTTTCATTTTATTCCTCTTGTGGGATGCTCCATGGGTTCTTTGGAAAACTCATCCACACTCATCAGCAAGGGTGTTCCACCCGCTGTCCCTGACATGGGTGATGCATTCTCCACCTGGCCTTTTGTGAATCTACCCTTTATCCACTGTTTTTTGGCATTCTTCCTCCACATATATCTTCTGCAATTACACCTCTCAAGGCTCTGTTGGGCAAAGTCCCTTTAAGTAGTTTCAGGCTCACCTACTCTCTCCACCCATATTTAGTCCAACAGAAATGCAAACCTTTGACCAGTCATGAATAGTTATCACTTTACTCCCCAGCCATAAGGGCAGGTTGCTTCAGCCAGGCCCTAGAACTTTAGATTCCTCAGAAGTATAATATATACCAGTCTACAGTGCCTCCCAAACTCCAGAGGACACATACTAAAATCTTGAAGTGAGCTCACTGATGGCTTTCTCAAAAGAGACTTGAGATGATGGGCAAGGGCCTCTATACCCCTTTTCCAGGGTGACAGGGCACTCACAATGCACAACAGCATTCTCTCAAGAATGATCTCTCTAATATCCAACTCTCTCATCTTCTTCAAACTTTTTTTATAAGTTGAAGGTGCTTAGCTGGTTTAGCTCTTCACTTCCCCTACTGTTTTGGGGTCTTGGTCAGAACTGAGACTATATCCCATTTTAATATCTTGTTGTTTACATATTTTTATAATGTACACTCTATTAGAGCTTGTGTTTGGTTAACATGATTTAGCTCAAACATGACAGGTAATATGGGGAACTCTGCAGTATTATACAGAATTTGTGTTGGTTCATATGTGGTTTTTCCTAGCATGCTAGTAATTTGAAAAAGATCAGGGGCAAGTTTTCTCATATTAAAGAGAAAGTCCTAGCAATATATAAAGACTGTCTTAGTCAGTCTAGGCTGCTATAACAAATTACCACAGACTGAGCGGCTTATATACAACAGAAATTTATTTCTCACACTTCTGGAGGCTGAAAGTTCTAGATCAAGGACCCAGCATGGTCAGGTTCTGGTGACAGCCCTCTTCCGGATTGCAGACTGACAACTTAAGTATCATCACATGGTGGAAAGACAGGGAACAGAGCTCTCTGGGATTCCTTTTATAAGGGCATTAATCTCATTCATGAGAGCTCCAACTTCATGACCTATAATCACCTCCCGAAGGCCCCACCTTCTGACATTGGGGGTTAGGATTTAAACATATGAATTTAGTCAGGGGGGACACAAGCATTCAGTCCATTGCAAAGACAGTAAGGATAATGGTGACAACTCCATCCAAAGTGCCTTCTTTTTAAGTAGTAGCTAGTTTAGTGAATCAAAAAACCACCACAATTTTTATTATGTTAAACTACCTGAAGCAGCTGCAAAGATATTTCTCCCTCTGTTGGAAGGAAGGAAGGAAGGGGGAAGGAAGGAAGGAAGAAGGACCTTAATTTGAAAATGTCTACACTCTTGATATGATTTTTAGTTTTGATGAAACTGTTCTCATCAGAATTAAATGTCCCTGCTATTGTTTAATGGATACAAAGTTTCTTTTTTGCAGGACGGAAAGAGCTCTGGAAGTGAATGGTGATGATGGTTGCACAACAATATGAATGCACTCAATGTCACTGAACTGGACACTTAAAATGTTTAAGATGTTCAATTTGATGCTATTTATATTTCACCACAATTTAAAATATAAAAAAAGTTAAAGGTAAAAGAAGAATTAAATGTCCCCAATATCTTACATCCGAAAGGTGTAAGGGTCAGCTGATTGTGAGGCTGAGTGTAAATATCAGTGGAGATTGAACTATGCCAATATTTTTACTAGTATTGTTACAGTTTTTGTTAGTAGTCTCATTAGAAAATTACATATGTTTTGAGAGGACTGCCCCAAATATATTTTTCCCATAAGCTAATATTTCTAGTGTGTGATTTTACAGCATGAGAAGTTTTTCAGAAATGCATACTTGAGGGGGGGAACTTCAAGATTACAGAGGAGTAAGACGTGGAGATCACCTTCCTCCCCACATATACATCAGAAATACATCTACACGTGGAACAGCTCTTACAGAACACCTGCTGAACGCTGGCAGAAGACCTCAGACCTCCCAAAAGGCAAGAAACTCCCCACGTACCTGGGTAGGGCAAAAGAAAAAAGAAAACACAGAGACAAAAGAATAAGGACGGGACCTGCACCAGTGGGAGGGAGCTGTGAAAGAGGAAAGGTTTCCACACACTAGGAAGTCCCTTCACAGGAGGAGACTGCGGGTGGCGGGAGGAAAGCTTCAGAGCCACGGAGGAGAGCACAGTAACAGGGTGCGGAGGGCAAAGCGGAGAGATTCCCACACGGAGGATCAGTGCCAACCAGCACTCACCAGCCCAAGGGGCTTGTCTGCTCACCCGCCGGGACAGGCAGGGGCTGGGAGCTGAGGCTCGGGCTTCGGTCGGGTCCCAGGGAGAGGACTGGGGTTGGCGGCGTGAACACAGCCTGAAGGAGTTAGTGTGCCACGGCTAGCTGGGAGGGAGTCCGGGAAAAAGCCTGGACCTCCCAGAGAGGTAAGAGACCTTTGTTTCCGGGTGCGTGAGGAGAGGGGATTCAGAGCACTGCCTAAACGAGCTCCAGAGACTGGGGCGAGCTGCGGCTATCAGTGCGGACACCAAAGATGGGCATGAGACGCTAAGACTGCTGCTGCCGCCACCAAGAAGCCTGTGTGCGAGCACAGGTCACTCTCCACACCGCCCCTCCTGGGAGCCTGTGCAGCCCGCCACTGCCAGGGTTCCGTAATCCAAGGACAACTTCCTTGGGAGAACACAGGGTGTGCCTCAGGCTTGTGCAACGTCACACCGGCCTCTGCCGCCGCAGGCTCGCCCCACATTCCAATTATAACTACCGAACCCCCCCTCCACCTGGCAAGAGAGAGCCAGAGCCCCCTAACCAGCTGCTGCTTGCTTTAACCCCATTGTGTCTGTGGGAACAGAATGCTGAGGGCAACCTACATGCAGAAGTGGGGCAAAACCAAAGCTGAACGCCAGGAGATGTGCGAACAAAGAAGAGAAAAGGAAATTGCTCCATGCATCCTCAGAGGCAGCGGATTAAATCCCCACAATCAACTTGATGTACCCTGCATCTGTGGAATACCTGAACAGACAACGAATCAACCCAAAATTGAGGGAGTGGACTTCAGGACCAACTCTAGACTTGGGGTTTCATGTCTGCGACTGACTTGGATCTTTTTTTTTTAGGTTTACCTTAGTATAGTTTTTAGTGCTTGTTATCATTGGTGGATTTGTTTATTGGTTTGGTTGTTCTCTTCTTTTTTTATTACTTTTTTCAATAATTTTTTAATTTTAATAATTATATATATATTTTTTTTACTTTTTTAATTATTTTTTTTCTCTTCCTTTTTTCTCTCTTTTCTTCTGAGCCATGTGGCTGACAGGGTCTTGGAGTTCCAGCCTAGTGTCAGGCCTGAACTTATGAGATGGGAGAGCTGAGTTCAGAACATTGGACCACCAGAGACCTCCAGGCCCCACATAATATGAATCGGCAAGAACTCTCCCAGAGATTTCTGTCTCAATGCTAAGACCCAGCTCCACCAAATGGCCAGAAAGCTCCAGTGCTGGAGGCCCCATGCCAAACAACTAGCAAGACAGGAACACAACCAAATCCGTTAGCAGAGAGGCAGCCTAAAATCATACTAAGTTCACAGACACCCCAAAAAGCACCAGCAGCCCTTCCCACCAGAAAAACAAGATCCAGCCCCACCCAACAAAACACAGGCACTAGTCCCCTCCACCAGGAAGCTTACACAACCTACTGAACCAACCTTACCCAATGAGGGCAGACACCAAAAACAACGGGAACTACAAACTGGCAGCCTGCGAAACGGAGACTCCAAACACATAAGTTAAACAAATTGAGAAGAGAGAGAAATAAGCAGCAGATGAAGGAGCAAGGTAAAAACGCACCAGACCAAATAAATGAAGAGGAAATAGGCAGTCTACCTGAAAAAGGATTCAGAGTAATGATAGTAAAGATGATCCAAAATCTTGGAAATAGAATGGAGAAAATATAAGAAACGTTTAACAAGGACCTAGAAGAACTAAAGAGCAAACAAACGGTGATGAACAACACAATAAATGAGATAAAAAATTCGCTACAGGGAATCAATACCATTCTGAGGAAGAAGAACGGATGAGTGACCTGGAAGTTCAAAGAGTGGAAATAACTACCACAGAGCAAATTAAAGAGAAAAGAATGAAAAGAATTGAAGACAGTCTCAGAGACCTCTGGGTCAACATAAAACACACCAACATTCGAATTATAGGGGTCCCAGAAGAAGAGAGAAAGAAAGGGTCTGAGAAAATATTTGAAGAGATTATAGTTGAAAACTTCCCTAAAGTGGGAAAGGAAATAGTCAATTAAGCCCAGGAAGCGCAGAGAGTCCCATACAGGATAACTCCAAGGAGAAACACGCCAAGACACATATTAATCAAACTATCAAAAAATAAATACAAAGAAAAAATATTAAAAGCAACAAGGGAAAAGCAACAAATAATAGGGAAAAACCTACAACCAAGATTACTCTACCCAGCAAGGATCTCATTCAGATTTGACAGAGAAAGCAAAACCTTTACAGACAAGCAAAAGCTAAGAGAATTCAGCACCACCAAACCAGCTTTACAACAAATGCTAAAGGAACTTCTCCAGGCAGGAAACAGAAGAGAAGGGAAAGACCCACAATAACAAACCCAAAACAATTAAGAAAACTGGTAATAGGAACATACATATCGATGATTACCTTCAATGTAAATAGATTAAATGCTCCAGCCAAAAGACACAGACTGGATGAATGGATACAAAAACAAGACCCGTATATATGCTGTCTACAAGAGACCCACTTCAGACCTAAGGACACATACAGACTGAAAGTGAGGGGATGGAAAAAGATATCCCATGGAAATGGAAGTCAAAAGAAAGCTGGGGTAGCAATTCTCATATCACACAAAATAGAGTTTAATATAAAGACTATTACAAGAGACAAAGAAGGACAGTACATAATGATCAAGGAATCAATCCAAGAATAAGTTATAACAATTGTAAATATTTATTTACCCAAAATAATAGCACCTCAATACATGAGGCAAATGCTAACAGCCAAAAAGGGGAAATTGACAGTAACACAATAATAGTAGGGGACTTTAACACCCCACTTTCACCAATGGACAGATCATCCAAAATGAAAATAAATAAGGAAACACAAGCTTTAAAAGATATTAAAGAAGATGGACTTAATTGATATTTATAGGACATACCATCCAAAAACAACAGAATACACTTACTTCCCAAGTGCTCATGGAACATTCTCCAGAATAGATCATATCTTGGGTCACAAATCAAGCCTTGGTAAATTTAAGAAAATTGAAATCATATCAAGTATCTTTCCCTACCACAATGAGACTAGATATCAATTACAGGAAAAAAACTGTAAAAAAATACAAACACATAGAGGCTAAAAAATACACTACTAAATAACCAAGAGACCACTGAAGAAATCAAAGAGGAATCAAAAAACACCTAGACAAGATGACAATGAAAACACGATGACCCAAAACCTATGGGATGCAGCAAAATCACTTCTAAGAGGGAAGCTTAGAGCAATACAATCCTACCTCAAGAAACAAGAAACATCTCAAATAAACAACCTAACCTTACATCTAAAGCAATAAGAGAAAGAAGAACAAAATAACCCCAAAGTTAGCAGAAGGAAAGAAATCATAAAGATCAGATCAGAAATAAATGAAAAAGAAATGAAGGAAACAATAGCAAAGATCAATAAAACTAAAATCTGGTTCTTTGAGAAGATAAACAAAATGTTTAAACCACTAGCCACGCTCAGCAAGAAAAAAAGGAAGAAGACTCAAATCAAGAGAATTTGAATTGAAAAAGGAGAAGTAACAACTGACACTGCAGAAATACAAAGGATCAGGAGAGATTACTACAAGCAACTCTATGCCAATAAAATGGAAAATCTGGAAGAAATGGACAAATGCTTAGAAAAGCACAATCTTCCGAGACTGAACCAGGAAGAAATAGCAAATATAAACAGAATATGAACAGACCAATCACAAGCACTGAAATTGAAACTGTGATTTAAAATCTTCCAACAAACAAAAGCCCAGGACCAGATGGCTTCACAGGCGAATTCTATCAAACATTTAGAGAAAAGCTAACAGCTATCCTTCTCAAAATCTTTCAAAATATAGCAGAGGGTGGAACACTCCGAAACTCATGCTATAAGGCCACCATCACCCTGATACCAAAACCAGGCAAAGATGTCTCAAAAAAGGAAAACTACAGGCCAATATCACTGATGAAGACAGATGCAAAAATCCTCAACAAAATAGTAGCAAGCAGAATCCAACAACACATTACAAGGATCATACACCATGATCACAAGTGGGGTTTATCCCAGGAATGCAAGGAGTCTTCAATATACGCAAATCAATGTGATAAACCATACTAACAAATTGAAGGTGAAAAAACTTATGATCATCTCAATAGATGCAGAAAAATCTTTCAACAAAATTCAACACCCATTTATGATAAAAACTCTCTAGAAAGTAGGCATAGAGGGAACTTACCACAACAAAATAAGGTCATATATGACAAACCCACAACCAACATCGTTCTCAGTGGCGAAAAACTGAAACCGTTTCCACTAAGATCTGGAACAAGACAAGGTTGTCCACTCTCGCCACTATTATTCAACATAGTTTTGGAAGTTTTAGCCACAGCAATCAGAGAAGAAAAAGAAATAAAAGGAATCCAAATCGGAAAAGAAGAAGTAAAGCTGTCACTGTTTGAAGATTACATGATACTCTACATAGAGAATCCTAAAGATGCTACCAGAAAACTACTAGAGCTAATCAATTAATTTGGTAATGTACCAGGATACAAAATTAATGCACAGAAATCTCGTGCATTCCTATATACTAATGATAAAAATTCTGAAAGAGAAATTAAGGAAACACTCCCAATTACCACTGCAACAAAAAGAAAAATACCAAGGAATAAACCTACCTAAGGAGACAAAAGATCTGTATGCAGAAAACTATAAGACACTGATGAAAGAAATTAAAGATGATACAAACAGATGGAGAGATATACCATGTTCTTGGATTGGAAGAATCCAACTTATTCTTCACAACTGATGTAAGTCCACCAGGAACTTGCCGAGTCTGTGTATCCAAGAGGCTCTGTTAGAAGTCCTTTTTCTGAAAGCTGGTGCCCATTATGAATGTCATCCAGAGCCATCCATCAAACCTGCTACTTCGTGGGCAGGTGAATGAGCCTCTGGTGTTGTGTCACGTGCTTCTACAGCTCGCAGGGCTTGGTCTTAGACATTCATCTTTAGCTGCAGAACAGCAGGGTCCACAAAGGAGAGTACAGGCTGTTCTTTGATGAAAAAGGCAAGCAAGCCTGAGTGGTCGTGAATGTGTGAGTCTTAGTCTAGCAAAACAAGTGCAGAATTTAGAAGACAACCCTCAGAATGGGAGAAAATATTTGCAAACGAACCAACGGGCAAAGGATCAATCTCCAAAATATACAAGCAGTTCATGCAGCTCAATATTAAAAAAACAAACAACCCAATCCAAAAATGGGCAGAATACCTAAATAGACATTTCTCCAATGAAGATATACAGATTGCCAACAAACACATGAAAGGATGCTCAGCATCACTAATCATTAGAGAAATGCAAATCAAAATTACAATGAGGTATCACCTCACAGCAGTCAGAATGGCCATCTTCAAATATCTACAAACAATAAATGCTGACGAGGATGTGGAGGAAAGGGAACACTCTTGCACTGTTGGTGGGAATGTGAATTGATACAGCCACTATGGAAAACATTATGGAGGTTCCTTAAAAAACTAAAAATAGAACTACGACCCAGCAATCCCACTACTGGGCATATACCCTGAAAAAACCATAATTCAAAAAGAGTCGTGGGCTTCCCTGGTGGCGCAGTGGTTGAGAATCCGCCTGCTGATGCAGGGGACACGGGTTCGTGCCCCGGTCCAGGAGGATCCCACATGCCGTGGAGCGGCTGGGCCCATGAGCCATGGCTGCTGAGCCTGTGC
>NC_041234.1:25255994-25293876 GCF_002837175.3 Physeter macrocephalus | reverse complement strand
GAGGAGATATGGGGATATATGTATATGTATAGCCGATTCACTTTGTTATAAAGCAGAAACTAACACATCATTTTAAAGCAATTATATTCCAATAAAGATGTTAAAAAAATAAATAAATAAAATAAAAATACAGTACAATAACATTCAACATGAGGTACTTCATAGTTATATATTCTTCCTTCATAAATAATGCTTTAAGCTACTGAATTCAAGCACTCTGATGCACAAGTGGCTAGTGTCTTGAATTAGCGAGCTTATTTAAACACCTTTAAAAAAAGACAATTCAGTGCAATAGTTATGTAGAAATTAGACCATTTACTTAAATACTATATTAAGATATGCTTAAAGAATGTTACATTAGGATTGCTAGCCTAGTTCCCCTTATCCCCAGGATATGAACAACGACAAAGTTTGCCAGATACGTTGGGAAAAGCATCTACAGGGCATTGTTTAATAAAGTTGCGTTTATACACTATAGTTGCCTGCCTTGTCAGAACAATGGTTTCTAGTTTTAAAAGATACAAAATTCGAGATTACCAAAGAAAATAAAGCAAGTATATTAGCCTTAATTCCATGTCGTTGAAAACACAGAAGGGAGAATAGGATTTAAAAGATAAAATTTTCTTGTTTTAAATACAATTTTCAAATTTAACCCACAGCTCTTGGCACCAGCCAATCAGATGATGGATGGGTTTTGGGTTTTTTTTCTTTTTCAGGTGATAGTAATTAACATAAAATTAAGTTCTTCCACACCTAGTGTACAGATCTCACGCGGCTCTCACCCAGCAGTTCCCCAGCCTCTGGCGGGCAGCTAGGAACAGGAGCACTGACCATGGGTGTTACTGAATGAACAATCTTCACTCTAAGGTTATCACACCCACCACCAACAATCTGATATGATGAAATTAGTGCTAAATAAAGTTTCTTCTCCTCTGGCTTAAAAATGAGTGCCTTCCAATCAAGTATATAGTCTACCAATTTGCAAGGTAACTATGAGTTACCAAAATGTTTAACCATAATTTATAAATAAAACCCTTTGTAGAAGTAGTTTTTAAATTGAAAATGTACCTTTATTTCACAGTTTGCCAAAACTACTATCTGTCATCTCGCTAATAAGAAATAATTGTTAGATAATTTTGGAAAGTTGTCCTGGGAGTACTCATCTATAATCACCATAACAGCTTTTGATCATCTACACTAACAGACATAGGTAATAGCAAAGGTGATTTAAACATTTCCCGTAATCCAGTGTTCTCCTCCATCAGGGAAGCCGGCCGAAGCAACAAGCCCACGTCTACAGGGGGAGAGGTGGCCCAGAAGCACAGGTAATCACTCACTGGGGCCCAGCTGGGGCCAGCAGGGGGACCATTTCTGTCCCAGCCCTCACTGACCAGGCAGGGAAGAGACAATTCCTGAGCTGGCACGCACCTGAACGCGCATGGGTGCCCACGCAGACACCCACCCCAGGACTAACCCCTGCTCCAAAGCCAGCTTCGGGCTCACAGAGCAGGAGAAGGAGGCGGCCAGCGAGCACACTCTGGGTGGTGGGGAAGCCATCTCAGCATCACGCTGGGCAGAAAAGCTGCCCAGAAACACATGGATACTTCAACTGGGAGTGAACACAGTGGACACCACCAGGGTCACGGGCACAAAGCCAGCACAAGCCTTCGCTGGAGGAGAATGTTTACAAATAAGAGAGCTGGATGTGATGCTGAGGCAGTGAATATTAGGTATCATCAAGTGTATCGCTCTAGACCATTTTCTAAAAACCCTGCAGGCATATATTGGCACTTTAAGATGGCCAGAGGCCAGATTCTAGCAGTCCAGGAACAGGACAGAATTATAATTAACTAAGAAGATACAATGTGGTCAAAGTAGATCCAGTGAAGTATATTTCAGATTTTAAAAAATCAATGAATAAAAGTATCTTATTACATTAACATGTGGTGCTACAAAACTAATTGTTTTTCCATTCATCTAACGAATCGTTTGGTCCTCTTTTCATGGGAAAAAGGGAATAGGAATTCTATACAGTACAACTTTTGAAAACCTGCAAATGGCAGGGATCAGAAGCTAAACAGGGGAAAAAGAGTTTGACTTTTTCAAACTCTGTATTATAATATGCCATCAATTAAACTATTTGTTCTATGGGGCTTTTTTAGGCTTCCTTTTAAAACGATTTTAGTTTAAATTAATAGGCCTGCAATTTTTTTCTAATGACAATAAAATTTTATAATTTAGTCACTTCTAAAAGAAGTCTCTGTACTGCAATATTTTGTCTTCTAAACTAAAAGAATATAAATCTGTTTGTAGCAAAAGTCATGACCTAAAACTTGCAATTTCTTACTTGCTTACTTTACATTGACACTTTGCAGTTTAAAATTTAACAATCTTACGAATTTAGGATTTAAGAAAAAGCAATGCCCCAAAGTAAAATATTTAAAAGGAAATAAAATAAGAAGGTAAACATGACTACTGTCTCCTTTCTAAATTATTACTTATTATCAAGCAAAACGTCTTTCAAAATTGTACAATGAGGTTTATCATTTTGGGGGGAGGGAGGGGTTCTGTTTAAAAATAATTCTTGTTATTGTTATTTTAGACTATTTATTCCTACTTAAAATAAAGCCCAAAAGAGAATTTGAAGTGATCCAAAAATTTTCCTAAGAGGGACAAAACTGGGACGTCAGCGGGGCAGTTGGAAAAGAACTCAAAATCTCCCCAGATGTATAAAGGCAACTCTAAGAACCACAAGCCTTGATGAGAACTTGGCTCTTTTAGGCATATAGTTAAAAGCTGAATGCTGCATTTTTGCCTGTACATAATTAAAAGGTTGAAAGAAATTAGAACCTGCCTACAGCTCCATTCGTTACAAATTACCTGTGCTGATCGCATATCTGCAGGTGAGCTAAGCATCAAGCAAGTAGGAGCGTGGTGTGCACCTCAGAGCCCACACTGCTCTGGGAAGCGTGCTCAAGAGTAGAATATAAATTCGGGGATCTGCCCCCCCTGCACCCCGGTGCCGTTGACGGTGACTTTGCCACACTGAACTTCCGTCATGCCTTCCTGTCCAAAGTAGCTGAGCTCACTGCCATCCAGGATCACACACGCCGTGTAGAAGGTGTCCTGCTTAGTCTGCACCGGGTACTCAAACCACATGGGGAAGGTGTTGCTGGAGCCGTCTGAGAAGTACTTGCTCAAGTTCTGCCCCAGGACGACGCCCTGCCGCTTGAGTTCGATCTTGGCGATGTACTCGGCCGAGCCGCAGCTGGAGCCGTGCAGCCCGAAGCCCGCGATGAACACCCTCTTGTTGACGGCGAACTGGATGCTGTCGCAGCGGCCCCGGTAGCGCCACTGGTTGCTCCGGTAGGCGCACAACTGGAAACGGTGGCAGCGCTGGGGGACGAGCGAGGCCCTTGCGGGCTTTGCAGCTCGGGCTTTTTGGCCGCGGTGTACCAGAGGAAGATGTCGTTGGTCTCGTTCAGAGTTAAGACTCCGGACTGCGCAGCACCGTTTGCAAAATCGTCCAGGGCCATGGTCGGGATGCGGATCAAGTAAAGCGCCTTCCCGAGGACTCTGCGCTTGTTTTCAATGCTCAAAGCCAGATCTTGTCGCTGGCATTCCACTTCAGCCCAGCTGAGAGCTGCCTCGAAAAACCACAATTTCTTTGGCATTCAGTTTCCCTGCGGAGGATACTTTCTAGTGTCTGGAAGTCAATATCGCAGAACCCCTCAGACTTGAGATTGAGCTCGGCCTGGGCGTCCATCACCTCCCAGCACCGCTGGGTCAGGCCCGGCTCCTCAAACAGGCAGCTCTGGGACAGGAGGACACAGGCGTTCTTGGCACTCAGGCTGGTCTCCAGGAGATTGACGCAGGCCTGGGCAAGGTGAGGGACGATGTACTTTTTGGCAGCATAAAGAGTGTCCAAGACTGTGACAGTAGCCAAGTCCATTTCATCACAATAGATGTATTTCAGCATAGCGAGAAAAGCAGCAGGGTCGACATCTGGTATACGGATCTCACCTTTGTCTTCAGCACGTTCTCCATAAAACACTGCATGGAACACGGAGCTCCCAACAGCTAAAACATATTTGTGTCCTGGCAACCACTGAGTCCCACCTGGTGGCCCAACCACAAAATGTACATCTGCCATCAAATCATTATTGAACATCACCACATTTCTCTCTCTAATGGTGGGATAAAGACCCTGCCAATTCGGGGCTGGAACAAGGTTGTTGTTACTGAGATTCTGCTGGTGGTACTGACTGACAGTGGTGCTGCTGGAGTTGCCTGGTTTTCTTCGGCGGCATATATCAGCAGCCATCTTCTTCTTTTTAGTCTTCAAGGTAATTACTTCATAACAAACTGGAGGCAACTTGCTGCTGCTGCTGCTGCTGCTACTAATGGGATTGTTTTTCTTCGAGCTTTTCTTGGACCTGTTCTTTACCGTCTCGCTCGCGGTCCTTGTCGCCTCAGGCAGCGCCCGCCATCTGCGCTGCTTACCGCTTGCTGCCTCGGCCCGGTGCCCACTCCTCAGGCCCTGTCCCGGGCACTCTGGGATCCAGCACCTGGCGGGGCTCGGCGGGCACCCGCACGCTGCATTCCTTTTTTTTTTTTTTTAAAGATTTTTTTTTGAGGTGGACCATTTTTTAAAGTCTTTACTTGTTACAATATTGCTTCTGTTTTATGTTTTGGTTAATTGGCCACGAGGCATGTAGGATCTTAGCTCCCCGGCCAGGGATCGAACCCACATCCCCTGCATTGGAAGGTGAAGTCTTAACCACTGGACCTCCAGGGAAGTCTCATGAATTGCATTCTTAAAATTACATCTTCTAATTGGCTGTTGCTGATGTATTAGAATATTGTTGATTTTTAAATTTTATTTTTATCCACTAAACTTGTTGCAATTTCTTAATAGTTCTAATAGCTTTCTGAGTCTCTTGAATTTTCTATGTAAACAATTATACTTTCTGAAAATAATGACAATTTAACTTCCTCCTTTTGATTCTTAAAACCACCCTTGTCTGCTGCATTGCTTACAACCTCTAATACCACGTTAACTCCAGTGGAAACAGTCTTATCTAGTTAATTTAAAGGAACACATATATCACTAGTTAGTATGATATTCGCTGTAGTTGTTTGAACTTGCATTCAGAGATTGCCTTTCTTCCAGATTACTCATTGTGAATGGCCTTCAAGATGGATAGTCAGAAGCTCTAATCAGCAGCAAAACTGTCCCTGGAGCACCGCTCTGGGAAACAGAGGCAGTGAAGTGACTTCCTAGAGGAGTGTCCTAGCCAGTCTCCGGCAGAGGCAGTGTGGAGTCATTCTTTTACTGTGCTTGCCTCAATCTCCTACATCTGAAATGCATTCTTTACTCATTTGCCCCATTTTTGCATTGTTTTGAAATTTTAACTTAGTGCATTTACTTTTTTCTTTCCAAGTTGATTATAAGATCCTTGAGGATAAGGGCTAAACAGTGCCTTTCTTTTATCTCATATAAACTCTTTAGAATATAAGTTCTATGAGGGCAGAGACTTTGCTGGTGTTGTTGCTACTGTTTCCAGTGGCTAGCACAGTGCCGAGTACTGTAAGCACTAAATATTTGCCAATAAATGAGTCAGCCTCACATTCCTTCAACCCCTGCAGGCTTCAGTCCATGTTTGGCAATTTGCTGTGTGTACCGAATGCATTCAAAAATGGTAGTGGAATGAATGAGCCCTTCCAGGCCCTAGTCTTTCATTTTCATTCCACCATTCTTTCACCTGGACATCTCCATTTCTAAACAGTTTAAGCAAAGCTTGATGTTGATGTATTTGTCAATGCCAGGAAAAAAATGTTTGACAAGTGTGCAATCTAACTTCATGAATTTCAAAACAGATGACACCCATTTTGATAAATGCATATGATTCTGCAGCTGATGAAAAAGAAAAATGAAAATGGGCCAAATTACACTTTGGCACCCAAGAAAATAATCAATCTTTCATCACGCTAATGGTCTGTCATGAGACCGTAAAACCACATGAAGACAGGAAACAGGAAAGTCCTCACACCAGATTTCCAAGGGAGTCAACATAATTTGGTTAACAAGACACACTTATCTGTGAATGAATTACAGCTAAGTGTGAACCTGGCAGTTCAATGATAAAATATGTCAAAGCTTTCCAGAAATGATTACCACCATAGCATTGAATAAGGTTACCATGGGCAGAACAGACTAATTGGTAGAGCTAGGTCTATTTTTAAATGTCAAACAACATCTTGCTACTCTTAAGAGCACTGCTCTATGCCCCTTAACTGGGGATACTAACTACCTACAGGTTTCTCACTCCCATCATAACGGTCTACCCACGTTTGTTTTGTTTTTTGTTTTGTGTTTTTTTGTGGTAGGCGGGCCTCTCACCGTTGTGGCCTCTCCCGTTGCGGAGCACAGGCTCCAGACGCACAGGCTCAGCGGCCATGGCTCACGGGCCCAGCCGCTCTGCGGCATGTGGGATCTTCCTGGACCGGGGCACGAACCCATGTCCCCTGCATCGGCAGGCGGATTCTCAACCACTGCGCCACCAGGGAAGCCCCCCACGTTTGTTTTTTAAACCACATAGCTGGGGAGACATACACAGAAATCTGATAATCAAGTCCTGGTCCTGCCTCCTAAGGGGTGGCAGTAACATAGGGTGGTAAAGGAGAGAGCTCTTGTTGCCACGCCCTCATTTGTCACTGCCACGTTCAAGCTCTTTCCCTGCCCTTCAAGTGCTCTCTTTAAGCTGCATGAACTCAGTTACCTGTTCACCTGTCCCTTTATTTGAAGACAGAAAACCTCCCTGATGCCATTACAGCCTTCATGAACAATTGTATGTTCTGAATCTGTAAGGTCACTCACTCATCATCCTCCCATGATCCCTTTACTGACTTTAGCTGTCATCCTCCCTCCCTAAACATACTTGCATGGACATATAAGTGATATCATACAGTATTTGTCTTTCTCTGTCTGACATATTTCATCAAGCATAATATTTCCTAAATCCATCCACGTTGCTGCAAATGACAGAACTTCATTCTTTTTTAGGGATGAGTAATATTCCATTGTGTGTGTGTGTGTATATGTATATATACATGTATATATGTTTGTGTATATATATATATATATATAAAATATATTTATCCATTCATCCTGAATTCTTTCCAAAGTGCTTTTCCATAAAAATCTTATTGAATCCCTGAAAAGTCCTGTAGGATAAACCTGGCATATTATTACCATCTTATAGATGAAGAAACTGAGGCATGGAAAGGGTCAAGAGCCTTCAGTGAGATATCGCTCTAGCAAGAATATGGAAGTCACTTCACCCAGCCACTGTATGAAGCTCCTCCCGGATAAAAGGATGAAATTTAGATCTAAAACTTAGGCACAGAAATACTCTATAAATCAACAATAGGCTGGCATCTTTCAGAATAAAAATTCAAGACAGTGAATCTTCGATGATGAAGATAGCTTTAATAAGGAAAGTAGAGATAGGAAGCACAAAAAGAAAAAAAAAAACCTGCCAAAAACGATCTTCAGTGAACACTAGATCTGGGGTTGTGCAAATATATTAAGGCTGTTTAACATTAGTCATTGACAATTTCCTTTAGCTTTCATGATTGGTGGAAATAAATATATGCTCTCTCTAAAGCTCAAGCCTCCAAGGAAATACCTAGTGCTGGTAAACAAGTTCTGTAACATCACGTGCTCTCTGAAAAGCAATGACTCTCAAACTTTAGAACATTCCAAGAGCCAAGTTAAGGAAATGGCAACTTATTTAGTGACTTTAATAAAACATGAAGAGGCCTGAAGGAAGCAAGCATAATATGGTGGGAAGTTTTCACTAGATAACACCTATTTGCAACTGTCATCTGATCTGGGTAGAACTGACAATACCACCAGATTTGTCATTGATTTGGTTGGGTGGGCTATACCTCCATTTGGAGACACTGGAATACTTATAAATTAGTTTTCTTCCCGAGTATCTACCACAGATAATGTTTACTCTGCCTTTACTTATTAGGGTCTATCTGAAAGAATCTCAAAGCCATTATTCAATGATGCCCTGTTTTATATACGTCTGTAGATGCACAGGAATGTCTGGTCATCTATTTGGTACATTTGTAGAATGCTTATTGTGTGCAGACACTGCTTCCGGCATTTGATTTGAAACACAAGAACTATTTTAACTACTCCATTGTAAAAATGAAATGGCTTAGCACATGGAGTGTTAAAAAAATGTGAACTAAATATTGGGTGAAGCATTAGCTGGAAGGAGAATGTGATAATCCAAGTTGGAATAGACCAAAATCAACTATGTACCAAAAATAAAAAATAACCTATGCTTTTCTTAAACAGCAGGCACTCCTCTAATTTATATTCCAGCTAACAATTGCTTTTCCAATAATAAAGCATCTGTTACCTAACTCTTTGTTTCCTTGTTTACCCACCTCCCCCTTCTCCAGCACTGAATTAATCTCACAACTCACTTTTCCTCTTCTGATAAAATAAATCAAAACAAGGAAATAGAGACAATTTCAAACAATGGTCCTTCATCAGTTATTCAATGCAAGTACACATTGCTCATACCAGCCACTTCCTAATTGTCACTGACAAAATTCACCAATGTCTTCCATCACACCATTTAAGTCACATTATTGGTAGGACAAAACGTTGCCTCTTTTATCACAGGCAAAAGTGCAGCTGTCAACTCTCCACCTTCCAACGTGAAATTCTAACACCTTCCCCTCTCTCTAGCTCCATTACTTCTGATCTCAGGGGAAGAGGTGTCCCTCCTTATGGTCAACACTTATGTTGCCAGCTGGGCTTGGGCCCCTCCTCTTCTACTCTGCCAATCCATTTATTCCTTAACCCACTATTTTCTATCTCCACTGTTGATGTGCCACAGAAAAAACTCTGGATCCTTTCTGGTAGAGTCTTAATTATCCAATATATGGGATTTAAAACTCCTGAGCCTTCCTTACTAAGAATTTCTCTTTCCTTGGTTTCCATAAGGTACAATCTCCTGACCTACCACTCTGCCACTCACCCTCAGTCACTGTCACTAACTTTTCCTCACTTACTTTTCTGCTCAGAAAAGTAACACGTGCACATTGCAGAAAAATTTGAAACTACATTCAAAAGAGTAAAATAAAATTTTATAAATATAAATAATCTGAGCATTGTAGAGTAGTTCCTTCTAGGCCATATATATTTTCATAATGAAATTCTAATTGTGCTGTGTTCATTATCTTGATTGTGGTGATGGTTTTACAGGCATATACATATGTCAAAATGTATCAAATTGCATACTTTAATGCATGCAGTTTATTGTATGTCAGTCATACCCCAACTAAGCTGTTTTTAAAATGTAAACAATAGAACTGCTGAACAACCATTGACAGGAAGATGCTGGAACCCACCAAAAAAGATACCCCACATCCAAAGACAAAGGAGAAGCTGCAATGAGATGGTAGGAGGGGTGTGATCACAATAAAATCAAATCCCATAAACGCTGGGTGGGTGACTCACAAACTGGAGAACACTGATACCACAGAAGTCCACCCACTGAAGTGAACGTTCTGAGCCCCACATTAGGCTTCCCAACCTGGGGGTCCAGCAACGGGAGGAGGAATTCCTAGAGAATCAGACTTTGAAGGCTAGCGGGATTTGATTGCAGGACTTTGACAGGACTGGGGAAACAGAGACTGAACTCTTGGAGGGCACACACAAAGTCTTGTGTGCACCAGGACCCAGGGGGAAGGAGCAGTGACCCCACAGGAGACTGAACCAGACCTACCTGCTAGTGTTGGAGGGTCTCCTGCAGAGGCGGGGGGTGGCTGTACCTCACCATGGAGACAAGGATACTGGCAGCAGCAGTTCTGGGAAGTACTCACTGGCGTGAGCCCTCCCATAAGCCACCATTAGCACCACCATACAGCCTGTAGGCTCCAGTCACCTCAGGCCAAACAACTAACAGGGAGGGAACACAGCCCCATCCATCAGCAGACAAGCAGTTTAAAGTTTTACTGAGCCCTGCCCAGCAGAGCAAGACCCAGCTCTACCCACCATCAGTCCCTCCCATCAGGAAGCTTGCACAAGCCTCTTAGATAGCCTCATCCACCAGAGGGCAGACAGCAGAAGCAAGAAGAACTACAATCCTACAGCCTGCGGAACAAAAACCACAATCACAGAAAGTTAGACAAAATGAAAAGGCAGAGGATTACATCCCAGATGAAGGAACAAGATAAAACCCCAGAAAAACAACTAAATGAAATGGAGATAAGCAACCTTACAGAACAAGAATTCAGAATAATGATAGTGAAGATAATCCAGGACCTCGGAAAAAGAATGGAGGCAAAGATCGAGAAGATGCAAGAAATGTTTAACAAAGACCTAGGAGAACTAAAGAGCAAACAAACAGAGATGAACACTACAGTACAGAAATAAAAAATACACTAGAAGGAATCAATAGCAGAATAACTGAGGCAGAAGAACAGATAAGTAACCTGGAAGACAGAATGGTGGAAATCACTGCTGCAAAACAGAATAAAGAAAAAAGAATGAAAAGAAATGAAGACAGCCTAAGAGACCTCTGGGACAACACTAAATGCACCAACATTTGCATTATAGGGGTCCCAGAAGGAGAAGCGAGAGAAAGGACCCGAGAAAATATTTGAAGAGATAATAGCTGAAAACTTCCCTAACATGGGAAAGGAAACAGTCAACCAAGTCCAGGAAGCACAGAAAGTCCCAGGTAGGATAAACCCAAGGAGGAACATGCCAAGACACACAGTAAGCAAACTGATAAAAATTAAAGACAAAGAAAAAATATTAAAAGCAACAAGAGAAAAATGACAAATAACATACAAGGGAACTCCCATTAGGCTATCAGCTGATTTCTCAGCAGAAACTCTGCAAGCCAGAAGGCAGTGGCACAGTATATTTAAAGTGATGAAAGGGAAGAACCTACAACCAAAAATACTCTACCCAGCAAGGCTCTCATTCAGATTTGACAGATAAATGAAAAGCTTTACAGACAAGCAAAAGCTAAGAGAATTCAGCACCACCAGACCAGCTTTGCAATAAATGCTAAAAGAACTCTTCTGGGCGGGGGAAAGAGACTAGCACCTTAAAAAACAAAACAAAAAAAACCACTTGTACATATATAGACTGCTATATCAAAACCTCATGGGAACAGCAAACCCAAAAACTACAATAGATACACACACGAGAAAAGAAAAAGCAACCCAAACACAACATTAAAGATGGTCATCAAACCACAAGAGAAGAGAACAAAAGAGGAAGGAAGGGAAGAAAAAAGACCTACAAAAACAAACCCAAAACAATTAAGAAAATGGCAACAGAAATACACATATTGATAGTTACCTTAAATGTAAATGGATTAAATGAGCCAACCAAAAGACATAGACTGGCTGAGTGGATACAAAAACAAGACCCATATATATGCCGTCTAGAAGAGACTCACCTCAGACCTAGGGACACATACAGACTGAAAGTGAGGGGATGGAAGAAGGTATTCCACGCTGATGGAAATCAGAAGAAAGCTGGAGTAGCAATACCCATATCAGACAAAATAGACTTTAAAATAAAGAATGTTATAAGAGACAAAGAAGGATACTACATAATGACCAAGGGTTCAATCCAAGAAGAAGATATAACAATTGTAAATATTTATGCACCCAACATAGGAGCACTTCAATGTATAAGGCAAATACTAACAGTCATAAAGGGAAAAATCGACAGTAACACAATAAAAGTGGGGGACTTTAACACCCCACTTCCATCAATGGACAGATCAACCAAAATGAAAATCAATAAGAAAACACAGGCCTTAAATGACACATTAGAGCAGATGGACTTAATTGATATTTATAGAGCATTCCATCCAAAAACAGCAGAACACACATTCTTCTCAAGTGCACAAGGAACATTCTCCAGGACTGACCACATGCTGGGCCACAAGACGAGCCTCGGTAAATTTAAGAAAATTGAAATCATATCAAGCATCTTTTCCAATCACACCACTATGAGGTTAGAAATAAACTACAAGAGGGACTTCTCTGGTGGTCCAGTGGTTAAGAATCTGCCTTCCAGTGCAGGTGATGCAGGTTCAATCCCTGGCCAGGGAACTAAGATCCCACATGCCATGGAGCACCTAAGCCTGAGCACCACAACTACTGAGCCTGCATGCTGTGGAGCCCACGCGCCACAACTAGAGAGAAGCCCATGCACCGCAACGAAGAGCCTGCGTGCGGCAACAAAAGATCCCGCATACCAAAATGAGGATCCTGCATGTCGCAACTAAGACCCAATGCAGCCAAATTAATTAATTAATTAATTAATTTTTTAAAATAAGAAATAAACTACAAGAAAAAAACTATAAGAACACAAACTCATGGAGGCTAAACAATATGCTACTAAACAACCAATAGAATGGATCACTGAAGAAATCAAAGAGGAAATCAAAACTTACCTAGAGAAAAGTGAAAATGAAAGCACAATGATCCAAAATCTATGGGATGCAGTAAAAGCAGTTCTAAGAGGGAAGTTTATAGCAATACAATCTTACCTCAGAAAACAAGAAAAATCTCAAATAAACAATGTAATCTTACACCTAAAGCAACTAGATAAAGAAGAACAAAGTAGTAGAAGGAAAGAAATCATAAAGATCAGAGCAGAAATAAATGAAATAAAGACAAAGAAAACAATAACAAAGATCAATGAAACTAAAAGCTGGTTCTTTGAAAAGACAAACAAAATGGATAAACCTTTAGCCAGACTCATCAAGAAAAAAAGGGAGAGAACCCAAATCAATGAAATTAGAAATGAAAAAGGAGAAGTCACAACTGACACCACAGAAATACAAAGGAGCATAAGAGACTACTACAAGCAACTGTATGCCAATAAAATGGCCAACCTGGAAGAAATGGACAAATTCTTAGAAAGGTACAGCCTCCCAAGACTGAACCAGGAAGAAATAGAAAATATGAACAGACCAATCACAAGCACTGAAATTGAAACTGTGATTTAAAAATTCCCAACAAACAAAAGTCCAGGACCTGATGGCGTCACAGGCGAATTCTATCAAACATTTAGAGAGGAGCTAACACCTATCCTTCTCAAACTCTTCCAGAAAGTTGCAGAGGAAGGAAAACTCCCAAACTCATTCTATGAAGGCACCATCACCCTGATACCAAAACCAGACAAAGATACCAAAAAAAAAAAGAAAACTACAAGCCAATATCACTGATGAACACAGACACAAAAATCCTCAACAAAATACTAGCAATCCAAATCCAACAATACATTAAAAGAATCATATACCATGATCAAGTGGGATTTATCCCAGGGATGCAAGGATTTTTCAGTATCTGCAAATCAATCAGTGTGATACACCACATCGACAAACTGAAGAATAAAAACCATATGATCATCTCAATAGATGCAGAAAAAGCATTTATGATAAAAACTCTCCAGAAAGTAGGTATAGAGGGAACCTACCACAACATAATAAAGGCCATATATGACAAACCCACAGCTACCATCATACTCAATGGTGAAAAGCTGAAAGCATTTCTTCTAAGATCAGGAACAAGGCAAGGATGTCCACTCTCACCACTTTTATTCAACATAGTTTTGGAAGTCCTAGCTATGGCAATCAGAGAATAAAAAGAAACTAAAAGAATCCAAATTGGAATAGAAGAAGTTAAACTGTCACTGTTTGCAGATGACATGATACTATACACAGAAAATCCTAAAGACGCTACCGGAAAACTACTAGAGCTCATCGATGAATTTGGTAAAGTTGCAAGTTACAAAATTAATACTGAGAAATCTGTTGCACTTCTATATATTAACAACAAAAGATCAGAAAGAGAAATTCAAGAAACAATCCCATTTACCATTGCATCAGAAAGAATAAAATACCTAGGAATAAACCTACCTAAGGAGACAAAAGACCTGTACTCCGAAAGCTATAAGACGCTGATGAAAGAAATCACAGAAGACACAACCAGATCCATGTTCGTAGACTGGAAGAATCAATACTGTCAAAATAACTATACTACCCAAGGCAATCTACAGATTCAATGCAATCCCTATCAAATTACCAATGGCATTTTTCACAGAACCAGAACAAAAAAATCTTAAAATTTGTATGGTGACACAAAAGACCCCAAATAGCCAAAGCAATCTTGAGAAAGAAAAATGGAGCTGGAGGAATCAGGCTCCCTGACTTCAGACTATACTACAAAGCTACAGTCAACAAAACAGTATGGTACTGGCACAAAAATAGAAATATAGATCAATGGAACAGGATAAAAAGCCAAGAAGTAAACCCACACACCTATGGCCAATTAATCTATGACAAAGCAGGCAAGACTACACAATGGTGGAAAGTCAGTCTCTTCAACAAATGTTGCTGGGAAACCTGGAAAGCTACATGTAAAAAACAATGAAATTAGACCGTTCTTTAACACCATACACAAAAATAAGCTCAAAATGGATTAAAGACCTAAATGTGAGACTGGACAGTACAAAACTCCTAGAGGAAAACATAGGCAGAATACACCCTGCCATAAATGGCAGCAATTTATAAGAAAGGCCAGGGAGCAGAGAAAGCAAGGCATTGCTGGAGTCCAGAACCATGGGAGAAGTGAAGCAGGCTGCCGAGTTCCCTTCCCCTCCCCACCCCAAAATAGCCCAGAGTCTTCCTTCACCAGTTTATAAAATACAATGAAAGTCAAGCCAGGGGAGAGACTCCAAGGGAATCACCCACAGAGACATCAGGGGTCCCTGCAAGAGGTGAAGACTGGCACCAGGTCCTGTCTTGAAATGTAATTAGGGAGAGGACTTGCTGATCCTCCCGGGGGCCCTTCTGAGCAGGGCTGGCTGTGGAGCAGTTTTCATGCCTGATGGATGGTCAGTTTGGCATTAATGCCTGAGTTTCATGCGGGTTATGTGAATGGCTTCTAAGGAAGGCAAACTTGAGCAAATTTACATGTACTTCCCCCACACTGAGGTGGCTGTGTTGACAGCGGGAAGCTGGTGGTTAGCAAGGCTGGAGAGGAGGTGGGGTTTGGAAGATATCCAAGAGTCACGTAGTAAACATTTCATTGCCCCTTGTGAGAGCCAGTGTTTAGACCTGTCACCCAGAGCGCATATGGCACCTGTCAGAGAAGCAGCAATGACTAAGAGCAGATTGCCAGGGAAAGCAGCTAAATCACTTACTCTTTCCCCTAATACCTCCTCCTCTCCCCTGCGACACAACAGAGGAGTGCCAAGAAGGGGCATCCCCCAGGAGCCCGCCACCCACCATGGCTCACTCCAGGCCCCTTGAGCCACAAACCTGGCAGACCCAGAGAAACAGAAAAGCTCTGAAGGGTAAATGAAACTGACAGATTTTTAATATCCAAAAATGAAGTCAAGGAATCATCCCAAAATGTCCTTAAGGGGTCCGTGGCCTGGCGGGGTGGGACTTTTCATATAGCACAGTTGTGGGAGTGAAGGCTGAGAATGGAGAAAAATAAAACCATTTCCTCTTTGTACCCCACAGAGATGAGACAGTTCAATAAGCACTTACATATGAATAATCAAAGAGGAGAAAACAAAAATCATCTGTTATCCCACAAGGCGGCTATAACTAATATTAACTGATGTTTGCCAGGGATTTTTATGTGAATTTCTTTGCAAAAATTGAATTACAATGTATTTTCTGTTTTTTAACCTATCTTTTATTCTCAGGAATATACTCTGAACGTTTGTGCTTTTTTAACAAAAGTGTTTAACAACACAATTTTTTTTTAGGGTGTGCCACGTGGCCTGAGGGATCTTAGTTCCCCGACCAGGGATCGAACCTGGGCCCCCGGCAGTGGAAGTATGGAGTCCTAACCACTGGACCACCAGGGAATTCCCAGCAACATAATTTTAATAGCTTAGAATATTGTATCCTGTGAGTTGATTATAATTTACTCAAGAAATGCCATATCCTTTCATATTTAAAGTTGTTTCCAATGTTTTACCATTATATATAATCCTGCAATGAACATCCTTAAAACTAAAATTTTGTACCTCTCCTTAATTACTTCCTATGGGTAAATCCTAGTAGCAGAGTTCCTTTATCAAAGGGTATATACATTTTAGAGCTTTTCCTATATGCTGCCAATTCTCCTTCTTTCTACACACCTACCACTAGCCCATGAGAGTCTGTTTTTCTGCATTTTGGCCCACGCTGAGTATACTCCTTTTTTTGAGTTGCCTAATATCTATTTGTGGTATTATTTTGAAATGCACTTTTTTGGAATATTAGTGAGAGCTGACATTTTTTCATTGATTTATTGGTTATTTATAATATCTATGCTGCGCACTGCCTGTTTCTGTCTTTTGCCCATTTTTCTACTAGTGTACAACTTTTCTTACTGTTTTGTAAAAGCCAGTTACATCCATGTATCTATCATATATATTGCAAATATTCTTCTCAGTTCCTTTTTATTTATGATGTCATTTTCCATGCCAAAGTTTAAACTTTTTAGATTTGACCATGTAAAATTGTATCGTGATTGATGTCAGGAGTCAACAAACTTTTTCTATAAAGGGCCAGATAATAAATATTTCAGGCTTTGCCAGCCAAATGGTCTGTCACAACTCTGTCTTTGTAGAGCAGAAGCAGCCCTAGAGGACAGTCAATGAATGGGAGTGTCTTCATTCTAAATTCAGCCATGGGTGGGCAGTAGTTTGTCCACCTCTGGTTTAAGCTATCAGTGTCATGTTTTGAAAGTGGTTCTCCACCAAAAGGATATATATTTTCTATAATCTATTCTTACTTTGTGGCTTCACTTTTTAAACTTCTATCTTTAATATACTTATAATCAACTTTGTTGATTTAATTTTTCTCAAATGAGTTAGCCCTCTCGTCCAAAATCATTTACCATACTTTCCCAACTGAGTTGATTTGCAAACTTTTCTAAATTAAAAAATATGGACAACTGCACACATACTTGGATTATTTAAATGCTATTACTCTTCTGGGGCTACTATCATGCCTTTAATTAATAGGTTTTCAGTACATTTTAATATCTTGTATAGCAACTCTACAACCACCCCTCATATTCTTCTTTTTGTCTTTGTTGTTGATTTTTATCTTCCTTTTTTCCAAAATGTTCTTCAGAATCATTTTGTCAAGTTCTAATAAAAATTGTATTGCATTATGATTGGAAGTACATTGCTCTATAGATTAATTTTCAGATAAACTGACAGTCCAAGACATTGGTATGCACATAGTGGAGGCTACTTTCTCATTATCGTTGGCCTCATTAATTGACTTTATAATCAATACATGCAACTAAAAAATGTACAGTTTTGTAATTTGGGATTAAACATAGTATTTTATTTGAAAATAAGATTCAAGTGCTTGAAATTTTGAAACCCACTGGTTTAACCTACTGACATTTATCATTATTACTAATTTGGTTTCTGTCATCTTATTCTATATTTTCATACCTTTAACACTTCTTTCTGGTTTCCTATGCTTTCTGTTTTTTGACAATAACTGACTTGATTTCACTAGTGGTTATTACAAGTTACTTTATCAATAATTTATAGTCTAACCTATATGAGTGAGGAATGAAATTATATCATTTGAGGCTCTTCTGTTTGAGACAAAGGAATCAATACAATCTTAGATTCATTACCCTCACGACCTGGCCCCCACCACATTTTATTAATAAATAATAAAGAATTTTAGATCCACCATCTCTTTTAATAATCATAGATCTTCTCATTTTGGAATGATTTTTGACAATTTTATGTGATTTTATAATGAGTTGGTTTTTTTGTTTTTTTTTTTTTATTAATGTTACTATCCTTCTATTCTGCAGCTATTTTATGAAAACTGTGTCTTCTTGTGCCCCATTGTAAATGTCAAATCATTTCTTGAAGTTTTCCTCTGGACTCACTGGTAGATAATTATCAGAAGTTTGTTATTCTGAGTATTCTAGATCCATTTTCCCCCTTGTTCTGTGGTATTTTTCACAGGTCTTACTGTTACTTTACTCTTTATTCATCTTAGTCCTTGGTCCCATACCCTGTTCCCGGCTAGTGATAGAATACCCTTCTCCTACTTACAACAGAATGACAGGTTGATGTGCAAGTTTAAACTAAATTTAACTCTGTGTACCTTTGTACCATGTGAGAGTGTGTCTTCCTCCTACCCCATGGTCTGGTTCTCTGGTTCTCTGAACTGATGTGTTACACAAAAAACTGTAATTCTCAGCATGCACTATAACCTGGGTTCCTTCTACAATGGCCCCATGTAAATAATGCCCCATAAACTTATTACCTGTATAGGTACTATGCCTTCCCATACTCAGGAGAAAAATAAGAAAGATGCTCATATTTCTGGCTGGTTCAAATCCTGAATATCTGGGTGAATCTCTAGTGGGTGAAGAACAAAATATTTTTCTACCTTTTATCAAGCATTTTGTGTCCAAACCCAGCTCCCCGTTGTCCTGAAATTAGTTCCAATTTCTTCAAGGTTCTGGTATTATATGACCTATCAGTTTTGTTTTCCATGGTGGGAGGTTTATTTTTCCCTATAGGCCTTCATTAGTGTCTTTTGTTAGCTGTGGAGAGAGGCTTCCCTGGGGACTGTTAGCCAGATGCCACTTTGAATAACAACAGCAACAGCTAACATTTACTGAGCACTTACCATGTACCATCCATCCATTTTCTCATTTAATCACCACAACAACCCTCATTTAACCTCTCTAAGACAAGTTTGCCAAGGACAGTCTCTGCTAAGGGCACGCACTGCCATGTGCATGTATTTAAAATCATTTGCAAACTTCCAGGCTGTCTGGGATTCAAACAAATATACCATCTTTTTAATGCTTTTCTAAATTTCTTAGCCTTTCTGACCCTGACTTGACCCCTCAAATGCCAGTATTTCCTTCTCCTTCCCTGGCATGGTGATATGATACATAACCTCATTAGCTAACTCTGTGATTAATCTCTCATTTGATATATATCTCATGTCAGTCATGCCTCATAACTGGGCATTTAGTAACCAAATTTAAGTCAAAAAAATTAAAAATTTTTTTAGTCAGAGAAATTATAGGTTCCAGGTATTTGAGTGAATGTTTTACTTCTCTGTGCCATTTTTGTAAACTTTATGGAAGAAAGGTCTTTTGTAAAGAATATATGGGTCGTATAACCTTTCAGAGAAATACACGACATAAAATGTTAACAAGTGTAGAGAAGTACTTTACATGAGCACCAGATTCACTAGTAGATAGTCACGGGAAAGCTAAGAAGGCAATACACCTATACAAAGTTGTTACAAATTGGATTTTTCTGGAAAGCTTTTGAGATGGAGTTTAACATGCACAATGTTTTTTAGGGAGTAATCTTGGGATAAACACCGGTGGAAAGAAGGAAAAGGCAGCAGGACTGAATAGCGGGAGAAGCTGGGTTGTGATGCAAGATCAACGCCTCAGCTAACCCTCTCTCAAGGAGGTCAGAGTCTTCTGACCTTCGGAGTTCTCCCTCTTTGGGTCAAGACAGTCGGATTGTTAAAATGTCTTCTCAATCAGCAATTGGAAGAGGAACATCTGAGAAGGGAGTGGCCTTGGTGAAGCTGCTCTTTGCAGCCTGAGGCAATCTCTGAAGGTGCTGACCTTGAAGGCTGACTGCTGGTAACAACCTGTCCTTCACTGAAGGGGGATCTAGGCAGAGGAGCATCACAGGATCCACCACAATGATCCTCTCTGAAAAGTCAGGCATTTCAGAGATGACCAAACTGCTTCAGAATGTTTCCAATTACTTTAAGGCTTCCTGTAATTCTTCAGTACTTTTTAAAGTCCTAATAAGATGAAGATGCAAATGAATCACTACTTTCCATGGGACTTAGCTAGTAATCACTAAATACCAGAGAATTTGGAAAAGGAAAAGAACTGACTTTCACTGAGCACTTTCTGGCTTAGGTCTTTAACATACGTAATTTCATGTCACTGGCCCAAAAGTTTACAGATGAGAAAAAGGAGACAGAAAACTTACCCACAGCTGATCAATTGTATAACTGGAACTAAATCACCACAAAACTCTTGATTCACTAGGACGGCTCATCCTGACAAAGTAACTGTGATGTCAGACACATCCCACGCCTGGCTTTTGGGGTGTTTTGGCAAATGGTGGCAGAGCCGATGGCCAGGGAACCTGGGCCAGAGCAGATGGTCTGGATGGCGCCCAGCACTGTCCCAGGAGAGAACAAAGGGCTGCCGTGCTGTCCCTGGACAAATGTATTAGGCACAGCCTTCTTGGAAACCTCCAATGAGAGAGGATCTATTAAACGTGTCCCCTTGCAAAGGTCGTCAATGATCCCAGCATATCGATGGGTCTTTCATGCCTTGAAGGAACCTAAGTGACAGAACCCATCGATGAACTAATATTTTCTGAGAGCATATGCCACATGCTTGGGCATCAGAGGAAACACAAAAGAACAGCATGTTATAGTCAAAACAACACTGGCTTCCCACTTCACTTAGAATAAAATCCAAATTCTTTGTCACGGCTTATAATTCTTGCCCTTATTTCCCCCCTCTTTCTCAGATCTTCCCCTCCCCCTTGTTCACTTTAGCCACACTGTTTTTTTCACTAGCTATGCCATTTGCCTGGAACAAATCTTCCCCAAATCTCTGTGTAATTGACTTGTTCTCTTCCTCTAGGTTGCAGCTCAAATTTTTCTGTTTCAGAGAGATTTTCTCTGATTCCCACAGCTAAAGTCGGCCTCTATTTGACACTGTTTTATTTTCTTCATAGCACTTTTCACTTTCTGAAGTTATCTTCTTTGCTCATGTACTTGTTCATCATCTGTCTCCCTAAAATATGTAAGCTACATGGGAATCTGGACTTTCTTTATCCATAGTACTTAGAACAGTGCTTGACACATAATAGGGACTCAAATACTTGCAGAATGAATAAAGTAAGAAAGAGACCTAAGTTCCATTTCTGCTTCTGTAAGTTGTGTGAGATTGGGAGGATCATTTAACCACTTTGAATGGAAGCTCATTCATCTAGAATAAGAGTTAGCACACTATGGCTCAAAGACAAAATATAGCTGGTCACCTAATTTTGTAAAGAAAGCATTATTGGAACACAGACATGCTCATTCATTTATGTATTGTCTCTAACTGCTTTAATGCTATAAGGGCAGAGTTGAGTAGTTGAGACAGCATCTGGCTCACAAAGCTTAAAATACATACAATCAGACCCTTTAAGGAAAGAGTTTGCAAACCTTTGGTGATCATAACATCTGCAGCATTTTTGTAAGGAACAAATGAGAAGATGCATGTGAAAGATCTTTATGAAGTGAAAAATGCTACTCATGTCAGGGGTCAACTTTATTAACTAGGAAGATGATTGTCATGAAGCCACTGCAATCAATCAGTCAATGACTGTGTAAAAGAAAGGCACTGACTTATAAGACCCAGACTATTTCAAGAGGACTTCAGAAAAGTGTGAAATCATCCTTTTGGGCATAGAGCAGCCAGCCCTACCTGAATGAGTCCAGGCTTGGGATTACAACCAGCTCACCGAAGTGGAAGTACAAAGGAAACGGACACACTTGATCAAATTTCTGCTCTACTACTCATCAGCTGTGTGCCTTTGGAATCTCATCAACTCTATCCATCAGGTTCCTCATCTGCAAAATGAGGATAGTAAATTAATATATACACACTACCGTATATAAAATAGATAATCAACAAGAACCTACTGTATAGCACAGGGAACTCTACTCAATACTCTGTAATAACCTATATGGGAAAATAATCTGAAAAAGAATAGATATATCTATATGTATAACTAAATCACTTTGCTGTACACCTGAAACTAACACAACATTGTAAAGTAAATATACTCCAATATAAAATTTTTTAAAACGTACCGATATTCCATAGGATTGTTGTGAGGATCAAATGAGATAATGCATGGAAAGAGATAGCACCTAGCTCATTGTCAACATCAATGGCAACTGTTATCATCATCATCTTCATTGTCATCATCTAGCTACTTCTCCCACGTTCTGAACTAATTCAGTGGCTAAGAAAACAAGTTGGTGTACTGGTCCCATTACATACTGGAGAGCTCTGCACTGGATGCCAGGGGTCTCATTTTTCTCCCTGTTTCTCCTGTATTCATCTACTCTCTCCAGGGCTGAACCACTCGCTTCCCAGATGACCTTTGAACCTTGGGTTTTATCCTAGCTTCTCCTCTTCCTTACTGCCTACATCTAATAGACTGCTAATTTTGCCTCCTGAAAATAATCTCTAGTATCTGTGCTCTGGGCTCTATCTTTATGGCCCAGACCCTATTTCACAGGCTCATCAGCTCTTGTCTCAACTCATATCATTGTCTCCCAGGTGGGCACCTGACTCCAGGGAACTCCAGCTTCAGCCCACCCTCCACACAGCATCAGTGTTACCCTCTAGAATAAAATCATGCCACTTCTTTACTTTAAAAGCTCTGGGATTTCCCATTGTCTGCTTGTTGCATGAGGCCCTTCTAAACCTGTCACCTGCCTACCTATTCAATCTAATCTTCTTTCACCTGTTTCCTGTTGACACCCTCCCCATGTGTGTGTTTCAATCACATACACCTAATTTGCTGCTTCCCTGGCCAACCTATAGACCCAATAGTGAGAAAAAAATGCTTGTTGTTGTAAACTACCAAAATTTGAGGGGTTGCTTTATAAAGAGCAGCATTCTCTTAGCAGAAACATGACTAATATGTGACAGAAATTATAATTGAATAACCAGGTATTGAGCTAAAATGTTTTTCCCCCCGATATAACATCTACAGCCTAATTTCACTCCACAATAAAGTCATGAATTTACAGATTCATACATAAACATATATGCAGAGGGAAATCATATATGGTGTCCTTGGGAAACATTTGCTAGATGTATATCTTATATACCCACAACTTAATCTTCATTAGCAGGGGCAATTGTCTTTTTAAAAATACCATAGTAGGGAAGTTTTAAAGAATAAAAATTATGAATCAAGAAGAATCAAAGTGGTAGAAAAATGCAGAGGAAATGGCACTCAATAAAAAGCTTGAGGAGTAACACAAAATGGGGACAATTTAGGTTGACTGAATGATGCAAGGTAGAAGAAAGGAAGCTCAGCAAGATAGATAACCACATGGGTCTATGAATAAGAGGTCCTCAAAAGGGCAGGAAGAGTGAGAAGAGTGAAAGGCCGAGCAGTGACCTGGAAGTGGATCTGAGCCAGAGGAGTCGCCTAAGAGAGGCTAGCACTGTGGCTGAGCAAGAAGGTCTGGGTCATAGGAGAACACTGTTCCCAAGTAGAGGTAGCCATTGAATTAATTCTCTTGGGCATTGATCTGAGAGCCTTCAGGGGTGCTTGAAGATAATTTTGCCCACATCAGCTACTAAGGAGACTTGACCCTCAACGAGAGATACCATTGGGTACATTAACCGCCCTGTTAATGGCCTAACCTCTTTGATAATGTCACATACACAGTTCTTTTCCCTGACTGGCTTTGAAGTGCCCCTGCCCCCGCAATAATTGCATATTGTTTCTCTTACCTTCTTGCTGGGAAGGAAGGAAAAGAGGGAGGGAGGGAGGAAAGAGACAGGAGGTGCAAAGAGCAAACTATAATTCACTCTTGGTAACTACTACAGCCCATGGACAAGGCAGTGCTGGTATCCTGGGAGTTACCAGCAAAGTAAAGATGTCCTGTTCAGTTCCCAGGGCCATATGCACATACTCTGAATTACCTTGATCTTCAGTTTGAAAATGGGGACTTGAAGTGATCCAGGACTTGGAGTCCATATCCAATTTGTAGCAGACTCTTTGGATCCTTGCTGGAAAAAACAGGGAGAGCAGGATAAAACCCACCAGTTATCATTAGTCATCAAAGGGAAGAGAACTGTTTCATCCAGTTTTTCCAGGTAATTAACATGAAATCATGTAAGAGCCCATAGTGTGAAATGGGTACTACCATGGAGAACTGATCTCAGCTCTTTAGGGTCTTCATTTCAACGTAAACTTTGATAAACAGAAGAAAAGAAAGCAAATATGGTATCGTTTGTTATTTGGATATTTTAAAACTTTCCATCCTGGAAATTACTTCTAAGAGTAATAAGATACCAATGTCCATTGAAATGATCTAATTTTGGTGAATTCCAAGTTTTCATGGGCCATAAACTGCTAAATCCTTGGAGACAGGTTTGTATATCTGGTTTGAAAACGCCTTTGTATCCAGAACATGTTGTACTAAATAAACAAATAAATATACCTCTGACATCAACAGGAAATGCCCTGGGTGATTTTGGAGATGGGCATTGATGGCATCGACGGCAGCGTCCTAGTCGAGCACACATAACTGAATAAATTCAGTTATGATGGAATAAGCTATAACCTGCAGTGGTCCATTTTAGAAAACTTACTATTATTTGTATTAGAAAAAATTTTAATGGTAAAAATGGTAAAAATATAGTAATATAGTAATTAAGGACTTTAAATGAAAAAAAATGCCCTAACATTCCAACAATTCCTAACATAATAGAATAAGTAATTAAGATAAAATTGGGAAGTGAGTGAATTGGTTTCTTCTAGAGGTCTTAGTTTCCCATTTTTAAAATAAAGGGCATGGGCCAGAAAATTTCGAAGTTTCTTCCTGGTGGCAAGAGACCAAGATCTCTAAGTCTGTGTGTGAACATAGGTTAAGGGTAAACCCTCTTGCCTGCAGCCAGAGCTCCTGTGAATCTGGCATTCCATCCTTATCCCCTATCGCACTCCATTTTGCCTTAACTCACCCAACTCACCAGGAACCCCTCTACTTTACCAGGACCAATCTTCTCAACCCTTTTTTGGACCTTGGCCAGGCTACTCCCCTCATTTGAATGTCATCCCTAGATCACCCAAATCCCAGTTTTTTCTTCAAGACACAGCTCACTGTTTGCTTCTTCTATGAAGCTTTGCCTGAATAGATCAGCTCTGGCTCTTTCATTTCTCTGAGCTATTGTTTGTATCATCTACAGTGCGATTACATACAGTCCACTATGCACTGTGGATGTTTCATTTAGTTTAAGAGCTTGGACTGTTGAACCAGGCTACCTACATTCAAACCTCATCTATACCACTTATTTACTCCATGACCTTGGGCAGTCAGTTAACCTTGATTAACCTCTCTATGTCTTGGTTTCATCACTTGTCAACTGGGGATAATGTGATATGCACTTCAGAAGTTCTGTGTCATGGAACCATTTCTGGCCACATCATCTTAAGTAAATCCACTGAGAATGTTTCAAGAAATGTGTTCAGCATTCTACAAGGTCAACACTATATAACATTTTTGTGGTCTATTGAAAAATGTGCACAGTATTATTTTAATACATTCCTGTCCATGTAAACATTTTAAATACAAATAAATGAATAACTCTTAATCCCACCGTCTAGAGATAATTATTGTTTAAACTGTTGCATTTATTCTTACAGATATTTTTTCACAAATTGTGATAGTTTTAAAATATGTCCAAAAAGCCTTTAACACACACTCCTTCCTTCAAAAGGTGGAGCCTAATTTCCTTCCCATTGAGAGTGGGTCAGACTTAGTGACTCTCTTCTGTCTATTAAAATGTGGCAAAGGTGATGGTGTGCAATTTCTGAAACTAGGTCATAAAAAGCATTGCCTCTCTCTTTTTCTTTCTCCCTCCTTCTCTCCCTCTCATCCTCTCTCCCACTTTCTTTGTCTCACCACTCTCTCTGTGGGAGCCAGCTGCCATATGGGGACATTAAAGCAGCACAATGAAGTGGCACATATGGCAAAGAACTGAGGCCTCCTGCCAACAGCCACATGAGTGAGCCATCTTAGAAGCAGATCCTCCAGCCCCAGTCATGTGACATGAGCAACCCTGATCTGGAACCACCCAGCCAAGCCATTCCCAAATTCCAGACACACAGAAGCTATGAGATAATGTTGTTTTAAGCCACTAAGTTTTGGGGTAATTTGTTGAGCAGCAAAAAATAACACACACACACACACACACACAAACACACACACACACACATATATATATATATACCGTGTGCTCTCCTGGCCCATAGGATTAATCACATACTGTATAAATAGCAATCCCATGTTTACCCATCTTTCCACCTCTAGAGTAGAAGCTGCTTGGGGGAAGGGAATGTTTAGTTCTCAGCTGTATCTCCAGGACCTAGCACACTGCCTGCCATATTGTACAAGTTCAGAGAACTTTGATGCATAAATGAGAGTGAATAATGTGGAAATAGGAGGGAAAGGGGAAGACCTTTGGTGAGAGGTGTGGCTGTGAAAGAAGGGAAGTAGTAGAACCATAGTGAGTTGGAACATTAAAGTCAAGTGAAGGAGGACTGGTTCAAAACCTGGTCCTAAAACCACCTAAGCTGAAACTAAGGATGTACCCAACATTAGGCTTTGGACTCGAAACAAAGACAAAATCTGCATCTGTCTTGGCCCTTGGAAGGCTAAATAAATAAATAAATAAACATATCATTTCTGGTATCTTTATATTTGCATGTAATCAAAGGTCATGTGATGGTATAGATTACCCTAATATTTAGTCAATATAACACTTGTGAATGAATAACATACAATTCTGATTTATTGTTATTATCAGAATGTTCACATCAAAATTCTAGATGTATTTGGAGGTAGGCATTCTAGATATAACTTGGAGTAAAAAAACTCATGTGCTTTACATATTGAAATTCTTTCAAATTGTTTAAGTATAAATGCATATTGATCTTCCCCAAAGTTAAATACTACGACAATTAATAATGATGTGAAAGCTGTTAATTTTATATTCAAAGACAATTAATAAGAATTTTCAAATAGTTAAATAAGTAGGGACATAGATTGACAGTTTATACCATATTAAGTGAGAGTATTAGTTGATAAATTAATGAAGAAGATTAATTCCTCTCTAAACCAGCAAGCGTTTTATAAAAATTTAAATACAAAGCCAAATAATAGAGATTAAACTATATCATAAGTCTATCTTTCCAGGGATTGTTTTCAGTGCTATCGTTTATACTATTAAACAAGATAACATGTAAGACTGTTTCTGAACAGTTAAGAAAACATCTTTCTCAAGCAATGCACAGAGTTTTTTTGAGGGGGACTGCTTCAACTAAAGTGCATCACCATGACCAAAGTTCAAGTCCAACAGATAAGGAAGAGATATCCTTAGCCTTAGCTGGTTACTAGTAGAGAGAAAGGAAGGCTTAATAATGTGGTGGCAGCCTTACCCCCAGTAGAATCCTATGTTGACAGAAAAAGCCTCGAAATCTCTTGTTTATCCACCAACTTCATTTGAAAGTGAGCATCCATTTGGTACCATAAATGTGTATTATAGTGATCACACAATCAATCAAGCAGCTGATAGTACCTGAGAAAACATTGTCATGATCTGAAACATGTTTCTGATCCATAATGTCAATCTCGTGAAAGTTCACTGTTAGATTCTTCATAATAAATATTTTGGTACATTTTCAGATTTATCCTTATGATCTAGGAGTTCATTTTATGATGACGATTTTCAGCTTTGGCTTCAGCTTTGACTTAATATGATTTTTTAACACTGGCCTTTTAGTATTTGGCCAAAATGTGTATTCAGTGAACTGTAATGAAAACCATGCATGGGTCCTGACGGGAAATAGATAATCCCTGCAATGCTTGGTAGAGGTCTGTGGCTCCAAACTTGAATAAAGGGAAATCTTGAGTGGGTTTTTTGGTTCCCAGAGGAGGGCTGGCATTGATGGGAAGATGTACCTACCTCCCTTACCCTAATTAAGGGAATAAGAGAAGTGAGATGGGGTCTCCCTGACAGATGACATGGGTCAGGGGGTGGGGAAAGGGTATTATTATGGGGAGGCACATTTGGTATCTTCAATAGGCCAAGCAGTGCTGAGAAGAGATGCAAAAAAGAACCTTATGATATTGCAGTAACAAAATTAAACCCCCTTCTTAGATGGGGCTTCAGGCAGGACCTCCTCATTCCAGATTTCTCTTTAGACCAAATGCTATCAGCATGAGGACTGGAGATGTTTGGGTGTCTACTGACAGATGCAGGAATTAATTAAGCATAGTAGTGGAGGTGCTATGGGGCTGCAGGGATTAGAATCCCCAGGGTCACCAGGTTGCCAGTGTGGAGCTCAGCTGTCCAGACCCCTAACTGCTTACCAGCTGCTTACTTCTCCTCATTGTTCACAGAGATATTTGAAGCAGAATAAAATTTACCTTCCAATTGCACAACATGCCTAAGTTGTTCCCTACAATACCTGAACTTATCCGGATATTTATTGAGCACCTAATAGGAAGAAAACTGATATTCAAAAGAGCCCTTGGCATTGTCATAGAACAAGGTGATTAGGAGTCTGAAATATGGATTCCATTAGCTCTTTGACTACATCAGCTTTTTGACCTTGGGCAAGTTATTAAAAATTCCTGAGTCCTAGTCTTCCTCATCTGTAAAATGAGATTAAAACTCTGACAGGACAGATGAACTGTAGCTACCCATTTTTTTCAGCTGGAGTTCTCAAGTCTCTTCAACCTTTTAGCTATTTATCTGACCTCACCCACCTCGTTAAGGTCTTTGAATTGACCTCCTGGTAGAAAATATTCAAGTTTGAGGAGGGATGTCAAATTGGGCATAAGCTCTGTTCATTGTGGATTCGGGATTCAGGCAAATCAGGAAGCGGCTGGGGTCTGTTTAAGGGCAGGCCAAGGAGCTAACAGGAAAGACTACCTCTCAAGAGAAAGCAAAGTCCAACCAGTTTGACTCAAGACCGAGGGGGCAGCAAATTTACAGTATCACCAAAACTCTGATCAAAATATTTTAGTTAGGGCTTCCCTGGTGGTGCAGTGGTTGAGAGTCTGCCTGCCGATGCAGGGGACACGGGTTCGTGCCCCGGCCCAGGAGGGTCCCGCATGCCGCGGAGCGGCTGGACCCGTGAGCCATGGCCACTGAGCCTGCGCGTCCGGAGCCTGTGCTCCGCAACGGGAGAGGCCACAACAGTGAGAGGCCCGCGTACCGCAAAAAAAAAAAAAAAAAAAAAAAAAAAAAAAAAAAAAAAAAAAAAAAATTTAGTTAACATCTTAGTGTACTCAACGATGGAAAGTGTACACTATTATAGTATTTGTCAATTTGGAGATTTATGAGGGTTTAGAGAGGTATCCCTCTGAAGTGTCAAAGGCTTAATGTATTATCTTATAGATCCTCTCTATTCTTTTAAACAATATTTAAGTTGGTTCCCAAACTCTGGGATAGCAGGAAGCTTATATAAGCTACTAAAGGCAACTGAAATCCATAGCAAATAATAAGTTATTTGCTTAGATTTCCTGGGCAGGGGCTGTTTTCATCAGGTTATGTCAGAACAGCCACCGCCTGAGCAGGGAAATTTATTTATGTATTTACTGAGAGCTCCCTATGAGTAAAGTACTAAATAAATAGTGTGCTTAGACAAGGGATCACAAAGGCAGCAAGATGTGAGCCCCGCTTTCAGGTTATTTGTACTTTAGTTTGACTAAAAGTAACAATAATAATTTATATCTCTGCGACATTTTCCATTTTTCAAAGAGTTTTAATACCTATTCGCATTTCATCCTCAAAGATTCCTATAAGACAAGTACAATTAACTCCATTTTAAAGATGAGGAAACTGGGGTTCCAAGAAGTAAAGACATTTTTCTAAGGTCATGAAGTGAATACATAATCACGATTCAAACCCAGGTCTTCTGACTCTTGGTTTAATGGTCTCATGTACCATAGCTGCATCTTGAAGAGGAAAATCTATGCCTTTGCCAAATCAAGGTGGAAGGGAAGGAGCAGAAAATGTTTTTGCTTGATTTCCCCAATCAATCAGGGCCCAATCAGGGCCTATTATAATCCATCTGGCCCTGGCAAAGATGCCATGCAGGAACTAGGGGAAATAGAGGACTTTTTTTCTACCATCCAAAGGCTTTCAGATTAACTGCATGTTAAGAAGCAAGTGGAAAAAAATAGAAAGTGTTAAGAAGACTTGAACTAGACCCAATGGGGTGGTAACACACTCTTACAGTATGATGGTCCTTGTCCTTATGGGGCTTAGGGTGCCTTTCCTGTTCACCTTTATATGTCCCAGTGCCTGCCATAGGGTCTGGGACATAGTAAGTATAGGTACTCAATAAAAAATATGTTGTGTAAATAAAAGATCAACAGGAGCAAACAGGTAACCATGAAACACACCTTAGTATACATTGTAATTTCAAACATGATAAAGAAGGAATCACAAAGCAATAGGAATTGGATGCTTATCTAACACAAGGGATTTGGAAAATTAACTATTTGTAGAAAATCAAGTTAGAACCCTATTTTATAATATAATCTCATAATGTCAAGTAAACGCCAGATGAATCAATGAGTCAAATGACAAGAACAAAACTATTTTTAAAGGCAGAACTAACCAGAAATTATAATTTCATTAATTTCTGACTGACAAGGGATTTCTAAGTATAAATATAAAGTAAGAAATCATACTATAAACAGCTAACAACATGATTACATAAAAAGAAGATTTGCTTCTTGATTTTAAATTTTAAAATTTCTGTATGTCTGAGAACACCATGAATGTCATTTGATGAACTAGGAAATATATAATAAATAAAAACAAATATTAATCATTTAATATATTAAAAATATATAAAGCATGTAAAAACCATCACTTATGCAAAAAGCTAACAACCCAATAAGAAAAACATAAATACACTAAGAAAAATGGTCAAAGGACATAAGAAACCAATTCATAGAAGAAAAAAATGGAAAATAGCTGAAAAAATATTCAACCTCACTGCTAATCAAAGAAAAATAAAAGAATAGTGAAATATTTTTTACCTCCTATATTTGTAGAAATTTAATTATAATGTTCAATACTATCAAAAGCATGATGAAACGGCCCTCCTGTAAAATGATGGTAGAAATTAAAATGGTACAAACTTTCTAGAATGCAATTTGGCAATTGTTACGAAATTTTGTTCATGTGCATAGTCTATAAATCAGTACAGGTATACCTCCCAGATACTGTGGGTTGGGTTCCAGAGCACCGCAATAAAGCAAATATCACGATAAAGCGAGTCACACGAATTTTTTGGTTTCCCAGTGCATATAAAAGTTATATTTACACTATAGTGTAGTTTATTAAGTGTGCAATAGCATTATGTCTAAAAAAAAAGACAATGTACTTGGCTTATTTTAAAAATACTTTATTGCTCAAAACTAACCATCATCTGAGCCTTCAGCGAGTCATAATCTTTTTGCTAGTTGAGGGTCTTGCCTCGATGTGGATGGCTGCTGACTGATCAGAGTGATGGTTGCTGAAGATTGAGGATGGTGTGGCAATTTCTTAAAATAAGACAGTGGTGAAGTTTGCTGCATTAATTGACTCTTCCTTTCATGAACAGTTTCTCTGTAGTATACACTGCTGCTTGATAGCATTTTACCCATAGTAGAACTTCTTTCACAATTGGAGTCAATCCTCTCAAACCCTGCCACTGCTTTATCAACTAAGTTTATGCAGTATTCTAAATCCTTTGTTGTCATTTCTACAATCTTCACAGCATCATCATCAGGAGTGGATTCCATCTCAAGAAACCACTTTCTTTGCTCATCCATAAGAAGCAACGCCTCATCCATTAAAGTTTTATCATGAGATTGCAGCGATTCAGTCACATCTTCAGGCTCCACTTCTAATTCTAGCTCTCTTGCTATTTCCACTCCATTGCAGTTCCTTCCTCCATTGAGTCTTGAATCCCTCAAAGTCATCTATGAGGGTTGGAATCAACTTCTTCCAAACTCGTGTTAATGTTGATATTTTGACTTCTTCCCATGAATCACGAATGTTCTTCATGGCATCTAGAATGATAAATCCTTTCCAGAAGGTCTTCCGTTTACTTTGCCCAGATCCATCAGAGGAATCACTACCTATAACAGCTATAGCCTCACAAAATATATTTCTTAAATAATAAGACTTAAAAGTAAAAATTACTCTGGCTGTTGTTCTAGCAGGCATGAAAACAACATGAATCTCACTGCACATCTCCATCGGAGCGTCTGGGTACACTGTCAATGAGCAGTAATATTTTGAAAGGAATCTTTTTTTCTGAGCAGCAGGTCCCAACAGTGGGCTCCATATATTAAGTAAACCATGTTGTAAATAGATGTGCTGTCATCCAGGCTTTCTTGTTCTATTTTTAGAGCAGAGGCAGAGTAGATTTAGCATAATTCTTAAGAGCTCTAGGATTTTTAGAATGGTAAATGAGCATTGGCTTCAACTTAAAGTCACCAGCTACATTAGCCCCTAACAAGAAAGTCAGTCTGTCCTTTGAAGCCAGGTGTTGACTTCTCCTCTCTAGCTATGAAAGTCCTAGATGGCATCTTCTTCCAATTGAAGACTATTTCATCTACATTGGAAATCTGCTGTTTAGTGTAGCCAGCTTCATTAATAGTCTTAGTTAGATCTCCTGGAAAACTTGTAGCTTCTACATCAGCACTTGCTGCTTCACCTTGCACTTTTTTCCCCCCACAATGCTACTCACTTTATAATTTCAATCTTCACACTGCTCAATTCTAAAAGCTTCAAAAACATTTTAATTGAAGTATAGTTCTTGTACAATATTATATAAGTTACAGGTGTACAAGATAGTGATTCACAAGTTTTAAAGGTTATACTCCACTTATAGTTATTATAAAATATTGCCTATATTCTCTCTGTTGTACAATATATCCTTGCAGCTTACTTTATACCTAATAGTTTGTATCTCTTACTCCCCTACCCCCATAGTGCCCCTCCCCTCTCCACTGGTAACCACCAGTTTGTTCTCTATATCTGTGAGTCTGCTTCTTTTTTTAATATTCACTAGTTTGTTGTATTTTTTGATTCCACATATAAGTGATATCATAAAGTATTTGTCTTTCTCTGTCTGACTTATTTTACTTAGCACGATGCCCTCCAAGTCCATCCATGTTGCCACAAATGGCACATTTTCATTCTTTTTCATGGCTGAGTAGTATTCCATTGTGTATATGTGTATGTGTATATATATATATATATATATATACATACATACACATATGTGTGTATATATATATACCCACATCTTCTTTATCCATTCATCTCTTGATGGACACTTAGGTTGCTTCCATAGCTTGGCAATTGTAGATAAGGCTGCTATGAACATTGGGGTGCATGTATCTTTTCGAATTAGTGTTTTTGTTTTTTTCTGATATACACCCAGGAGTGGGATTGCTGGGTCATATGGTAGTTGTATTTTTAGTTTTTTGAGAAACCTCCATACTGTTTTCCACAGTGGCTGCACCAGTTTACATTCCCACCAACAGTGTACGAGGGTTCCCTTTACTTCACATCCTCGCCAACATTTGTTATTTGTGTTCTTTTTGATGATAGCCATTCTGACAGGTGTGAGGTAATATCTCACAGTGGTTTTGATTTGCATTTCCCTGATGATTAGCAATGTTGAGAATTTTTTCATGTGCCTGTTGGCTATCTGAATTTCCTCTTTGGAAAAATGTCTATTCAGCTCTTCTGCCCATTTTTTTAATCAGGTTTTTTTTTTTTGATGTTGAGTTGGTATGAGCTGTTTATAGATGTTGGATATTTTAAGCTTTTAAGTTTAGTTAGGTCCCATTTGTTTATTTTTGCTTTTATTTCTTTTGCTTTAGGAGACAGATCCAAAAAAATATTGCTACAATTTATGTGAAAGAGTGTTCTGCCTATGTTTTCCTCTAAGAGTTTTATAGTATCCAGTCTTACATATAGGTCTTTAACCCATTTTGAGTTTAGTTTTGTATATGGTTTAGAGAATGTTCTAATTTCATTCTTTTACATGTAGCTGTCCAGTTTTCCCAGCACCACTTATTAAAGAGACTGTCTTTTCTCCACTGTATATTCTTGCCTCCTTTGTCATAGATTAATTGACCATAAGTGCACGGGTTTATTTCTGTGCTCTCTATTTTGCTCCATTGATCTCTGTCTGTTTTTGTCACTTTGCACTTTTATGTTATGGAGGTGGCTTCTTTCCTTAAACCTCATGAATCAACCTCTGTTAGCTTCAAACTTTTCTTCTGCAGCTTTCTCACCTCTCTCAGCCTTCATAGAATTAAAGAGGGTTAGGCCCTTGCTCAGGATTGGGCTTTAGCTTAAGGGAATGTCATGGCTGGTTTTTTGTTGTTGTTGTTGTTGTTGCTGTTGTTTTTAGCTGCGTTGGCTTTTCTTTGCTGCGGGCTTTCTCTAGTTGCGGTGAGCGGGGGCTACTCTTCATTGCGGTGTGCAGGCTTCTCATTGCAGTGGCTTCTCTTGTTGTAGAGCATGGGCTCTAGGCACGCGGGCTTCAATAGTTGTGGCACGAAGCCTCAGTAGATGTGGCGTGCAGGCTCAGTAGTTGTAGTGCACGGGCTTACTTGCTCTGAAGCGTGTGGGATCTTCCCGGACCAGGGCTCGAACCCCTGTCCCCTGCATTGGCAGGCAGATTCTTAATCACTGCACCACCAAGGAAGCCCTCGTGGCTGGTTTGATCTTCTATCCAGACCACTAAAACTTTCTCCATGTCTGCAATAAGGCAGTTTTGCTTTCCTATCATTCATGTGTTCACTGGAGTAGCACTTTTAATTTTCTTCAAGAACTTTTCCTTTTCATTCACCACTTGGCTAACTGTTTGGTGCAACAGGCCTAGCTTTCAGCCTGTCTCAGCTTTCAACATGCTTTCCTCACTAAGCTTAATCATTTCTAGCTTTTGATTTAAAGTGAGAGAGGTGTGACTCTTTCTTTCACTTGAACACTTAGAGGGCATTGTAAGGTTATCAATTGCCCTTATTTCAATATTCTGTCTCAGTGAGCAGGGAGGCTCGAGGAGAGGGAGAGAGATGAGGGAATGGCTGGTTGATGGAACAGTCAGAACACACACAACACTTATTAAGTTTGCCATTTTACATGGGCATGGCTTGTCATGCCACAAAACTTTTACAATAGTAGCATCAAAGAACACTGATCACAGATCACCATAACAAATCTAATAATAATGAAAAAGTTTGAAATATTGAGAGAACTGCTAAAAAGTGACACAGAGACATGAAGTGAGCAAATACTGCTGGAAAAATGGTGCTGAAAGCCTTGCTGAACACTGGGTTTCCGCAAACCTTGTCTTTGTAAAAAAACACAGTATCTGCAAAGCACAATAAAGTGCAGTGCAATAAAATGACGTATGCCTGTAATTTTGCTTCTATAAAATCACCCTAAAGAAACACAGATGCAAAAAGATGAATATACAGTGATTTTCTTCATAGGCATCTTGATAATAGTGAAAAAAATGTAAACCCAATACTCAACACTAGGGAATTGTTAGGCAAATGATTCATAAGATGGAATGCTAAGCAGTCATTAAAAATCAGGTTTTAGACTATTTATTGAAATACAAAATATTTGATATGTCCAAAAAAGATTTAAAAAGAAGACCACAGAAGAGTATTATAACATGATACTATTATTTTGAAGGAGAAAGAAGGAAGAAAAGAAGGAAGAGAGAAGGAAAAGAGAAGAATAATGGAATAGCAACCTCTGTTGATATTTTATTATACATCCCAGAATGGTGACATTGCAAGGGATTTCTTAGTTGTTGTTTTGGCTTTGCTATTCTGTTTTTAAATTCTTTTCAAATTTTTGTAATTGAAAAATTGTTTATTTAAGACTGCAAAGAATACCCAGAAATCTCTGGGCAGTAGGATTACAAATATTCTTCATTTTCTTCTTGATACTTCTCTGTATTTTTTCAGTATTTTTACAAAGAGCATGAATTATTTTTATTGAAAGGGAAAAAGTTCTTTTTTACACAAAGAAGATATGGGTATCTCTTGAGTGTGACATTCTATTTCAACATAGTATTTGTACAATACTATGAAATATATTTTTAATAATAAAGATCTGGTCTGAATAAGCTAGAATAGATAAAGAGTTCAAAATGGATACAAATTTGGCAGTGAGTCCTAGGTATCAAATATCCTCTCAATTCTTTCCACAAGGCAACTGTGACAGAAATGAAGACTTATTCCCCTCATTTTCTGTTCAGCTTCTATGACAGCCTGTGGGATGGAAAAGGCTTAGCTGCAGGCCTTGTCGCTTTGTGCTCAGAATTTGAGGGAGAAAGGAACAATAGTTGGGGCGTGGTTGAGTGGAGAGGTCTTAAGAATAGTATTTATAGGGTCTGTACACATTTTTTTCAAGATCCTACAAGTTAAAAAAAAAAGGTTGCTGTAAATAATTTGTTTATTTCACCTCTGTTTCGAGTTTAAATAATGTCGAGCAACTTTTCAATAAATAATATTAAAAGATAACAGTGGCTGACATATTGAGTGCTTGCTTGCTCAATGCCAAGCACTGTATTAAATTTTGGCCATACAGTTCTTCTTTTAATCTGAACAGCAACCCTATGAGATAGGAACTATTTGAATCCCTATTTGAAAGATTTTAGAAAAGTGAGCTCAGAGAGGTCCCTGGTGCCAAAAAGGTTGGGGACCGCTGCTTTATAATCCATTGTCTAATGTATCTACTAAAACTAAAAAACGACCAACAAAAATGCATTAACATGGTCACCAAAAGACACAAACTAACTAGAAAGTTAAGTAAAGTAGTAGCACTGTTCTTAAAAGCCCAAAACTAGAAACTACCCAAATGCACATCAGCCACTGAACAGATAAACTGTAGCATATGTACACAGTGGAATGCTATACAGCCATGAGAATGAATTATCTAAACTACATGCAACGAATAGATGAATATCACAAACGTAACATTGAGCAAAAGAACTCAGGCCCCAAAGAGCACATCATGTACGATTCAATTTACTTATTTAAAACATGCAAAAGACAATCAAAATGAATCTATGGTTTCAAAATCTGGATAGTGGTTACTCTTTGAGGTTGGAAGGTGTTGACGGTTGAAGCCTAGATAGTGGCACATGAGGGGTTTCTGAGATGCTAGTAATGTTCTATTTCTTGATCTAGCTCCTGGTTACAAGAACGTGCTTACCTTGTGAAAATGAATTGAGCTGAACAGCTGCCATATGTGTACCTTTCTCTATGGCTAGTGACTCCAGAGGAAAAAAGTAGTTGATGACAGACATCTAGTTTAGTTGCTACTATGGGGAAATCTAAAACACACAAGAAAGTAGTATTTACAGAGTGACAAAGGTGGATCATGGAAATACTGATCTGATAATGATCAGCTTTCTGAGATATAAACAATTAGCCCTGGGGAGTGACAAATAATATGCCACAACAAGCTTATTTGGTTACTTTTTCCATCAGAATTCAGAACCACAGAGTGTCTGTTTGGACAGCAGGAAAGTGTTTGCTTTAATATCACCACCTGCAGAATGAAATTCAACCAATTAAGTTAGGAAATTGCCATTTGCAGATAATTATTATTTAGCTGGTTTCTAACTTCATAGCTCTGCAGCCATTTGAGGACAAGGTCTCAAAACCGCCACAGGGTGTGGTGTCAGAGTTGGTCTATTTTAACTTAATGATCTGGAAGAGGAAATAACCAGCATGGTAATGATATTGCCAACGATGCTAAATTGAGAGTGTTGCAAATGCTAATAAAGGCAGATGAACAAAATGAGAAGACTTTGCTGATAAAATCTGGGCTTTAGTGAATAATACCAGTGCATTGAATTCTACAAACAAGAAATGCTGGAGAGGGTGTGGAGAAAAGGGAGCCCTCTTGCACC
>NC_041234.1:25252893-25255897 GCF_002837175.3 Physeter macrocephalus | reverse complement strand
CTAGAGTCTGTCCTACAGAGTGAAGTAAGTCAGAAAGAGAAAAACAAATCCGTATGCTAACGCATATATATGGATTCTAAAAAAAAAATGGTACTGATGAACCTAGTTGCAGGGCAGGAATAAAGAGGTAGTAGACACAGAAAATGGACTTGAGGACATGGGGTGGGAGGGTGAAGCTGGGGCAAAGTGAGAGTAGCATCGACATACATACACTACCGAATGTATAATAGTTGGCTAGTGGGAAGCAGCTGCATAGCACAGGGAGATCAGTGCCGTGCTTTGTGTCCACCTAGAGGGGTGCGATAGGGAGGGTAGGAGGGAGACACAAGAGGGAGGGGATATGGGAACATGTGTATGCATATGGCTGATTCGCTTTGTTGTACAACAGAAACTAACACAGTACTGTGAAGCAATTATACTCCAATAAAGATCTATTAAAAAAATAGTCACACCACTCCCAAATTTATCTATTGGAATGTTTGTCTTTTTCTTGTTGTTTTGAAAGGTTTTGCTTGAAATCACGGAAGATTTTTAAATGATAACTTTGCATACACACTCATACTCAAATTAATCCAGTAGTATATTTTCTGACTCTCTTATCCCTTCTATTTTTAACCTTTTGATTCACTAGGCAAATTTACTGTGCATACATCATGGTCAAGGCTATGTGCCACACACTCTAGTAGATACAATTTGTTCAACATGTGTAGACTCTTCCCTTAAGTGGCTTACAGTCCACTGGCTGCATAAGGCCCCCAAGTGGATATCTACAGGGTAGAGTAGCAAGCTATGCAAGTCACATGGGCAACAAGGAAGTAAGGGGCTTAGAAGTGTAGAAGAAGGACCAAGAACCTTTGGCTGGAGTACTAGACTGCATTGAAGGCCCAGCCTCCAAGCTGAAACTTCAAAGATGAGCGGGTCTTCTTCCCTAGTTGAAGCTGAAGGGGAAGCATAGGCCAGGCTGGCAGTAAAGCCAGAAGGTGGCCCAGAGGCACACTGCAGGCCACAGGTGTATCTAAAACAAGAGGAGCAATTAAGGAGCCCAGGCTGATTCTTATCTGGAATTGAGGTAGAAGAATGGTGAGCTCAAAATAAGATGAGAAGGCTGTTTAAAGCCAGAGTCATTGTTTCAAAAGATTTCATTGGCATCTAGCTGTTCCTCCATGTTCACCACTGTTCCCTCTAGAAGAAATCCCTGCATTGGGCTCTGAGTGCCAGGCTAGGCTCGGCAGACTTGCTCAGCGGACTTAACGTGCTCAGCCTCATGTGCACAAAGCAAAGAAACCTTTGCCATTGAGGCAGGTGATAAAGTAAGCTGGGGAGGCATGTTGACAATCCTGGGGGCAGACTGAGTCAGTTTCAAATGTTCTCCTGTTCCAACAGTGAAGAAAAATAAAAGCAAGGGCGGACCAAAGGGAATTGTGGCTCTGATTAGAGAATCAGAGGAGAGTTTATATTGAGTTGCCTTTTGTAGGAGAGGAAAACAACTGGGGATGTGAGTGGAAAGCACAGAGACAGTGCCTGAGGACGGTCATGTGAACTTGCAAGTATACTGGCAAAAAAATTCCAAGGTTGTGATTATACTTTATGTTAGGAGTATTATGGAATATTCAGGGCTTTTCTTCCACTTGGCGTTATACATATACCCTAACACTGTGTAGTCAAATTTGTCTTCCTGTGTTTTTCTCACTCTACCCAATACCCACCCTCTTTCCCCTGTGGCCCCCTCCATGTGCGCGCGCGCACGCACACACGCACACGCACACGCACACGCACACGCACACGCACACACACACACACACACACACACACACACACACACACACACACACACGCTGGGAGTGCTCCCTTAGAGCCAAGAAAAGTCCACAAACCTGTTCCCTGGCTTAGGGCCCAGAAAAAGAAAATGAGGGGCTAACTTCGAGCAAGAATCACTGTGCTGTGTGTCACAGGCTTATTTCCCTAATGCTATTCAAGGGCTCTAAACAAGTTATCAAAAGAACTTGTGAAAGAGTGGTAGTAATTTTCCTTCCTGGAATTTGGTGGACCACAGGTGTAGGCCCTAAGGGGTTGCATTGTTTGTAGATAATTTTAAAACAATAATAATGCCAACTAGCAGGTCTGCTTTCTTTTCACCATGCGCTGGCAATTCTACACAAGTCAGTGACAAAATAGTCCTCCTCCAAAAACTCTTTGGTTGCTGTTGTTCCTTTCAACTTTTAATACTATAATATGTATGTAAACTTTAAAAGAGCAATCTTTAGTGATTATCCTTCAATCAACATGGGATTCTCTAAGGAAATGAATTCAGAGAACTCCTAGTCCTAGAGCCAGCCCTCACACAGACTCAGCTACATGAGTTTATTTCTAGAGAATATCCGACTCCAAATTGCTTGGGCTCACTGTTTTTTTTGTTGTTGTTGCTGTTGTTTGTTTGTTTTCTTCAGGTTTTTTAACATCTTTATTGGAGTATAATTGCTTTGCAATGTTGTGTTAGTTTCTGCTGTATAACAAAGTGAATCAGTTATACATATACATATATCCCTATATCCCCTCCCTCTTGCATCTCCCTCCCTCCCACCCTCCCTATCCCACCTCTCTAGGTGGTCACAAAGCACTAAGCTGATCTCCCTGTGCTATGCAGCTGCTTCCAACTAGCCATCCATTTTACATTTGGTAGTGTATATATGTCAATGCTACTCTCACTTCGTCCCAGCTTACCCTTCCCCCACACCGGGTCCGCAAGTCCATTCTCTACATCTGCATTTTTATTCCTGTCCTGCCCCTAGGTTCATCAGAACCTTTTTTTTTTAAATTCCATATATATGTGTTACCATACGGTATTGGTTTTTCTCTTTCTGACTTACTTCACTCTGTATGACAGACTCTAGGTCCATCCACCTCACTACAAATAACTCAATTTTGTTTCTTTTTATGGCTAAGTAATATTCCATTGTATATATGTGCCACATCTTCTTTATCCATTCATCTGTCGATGGACACT
>NC_041234.1:25147260-25252333 GCF_002837175.3 Physeter macrocephalus | reverse complement strand
TGGTATCCTTTGCTGTGTAAAAGCTTTTAAGTTTCATTAGGTCCCATTTGTTTATTTTTGTTTTTATTTCCATTTCACTAGGAGGTGGGTCAAAAGGATCTTGCTGTGATGAATGTCATAGAGTGTTCTGCCTATGTTTCCCTTTAAGGGTTTTATAGTCTCTGGCCTTACATTTAGGTCTTTAACCCATTTTGAGTTTATTTTTGTGTATGGTGTTAGGGAGTGTTCTAATTTCATTCTTTTACATGTAGCTGTCCAGGTTTCCCAGCACCACTTATTGAAGAGGCTGTCTTTTCTCCATTGTATATTCTTGCCTATTTTGTCAAAGATAAGGTGACCATATGTGCATGGGTTTATCTCTGGGCTTTCTATCCTGTTCCATTGATCCATATTTCTATTTTTGTGCCAGTACCATACTGTCTTGATTACTCCAGCTTTGTAGTATAGTCTGAAGTCAGCGAGCCTGATGCTCACTTTGAATGCAGTTCCTGTCTCCAATCCCCAGCCACAATGAAACAGTAGATTCAAAATAAAGAATGAGAGCCAATGATTGTAAAGACAAGAAACAGAAAATGAGCTACTTCAATTTTGTCATTTCAAGGATGAAATCTCTGAACTTAGTGGCAGTCATCCTCTCGGAAGTGTTTCCTCATGTGTTTTCCTTTTTTTATTTATTGCTTTTCAAAAATGACAGTTAATGTAATTAAAATTTATCAATCTGGTAACTTTTGGGGGGTTTTTGGTACTGTAATATTTATTATTTATTTTTCAAGTGGTATAATATATTCGAAGTTCAATCAAAGTAAATGCTCATGTTTACCTGTCTTTTCTAACTAGTATATTGTTCATTTTATTTCATGATTATTCCTGAAGATAATTTTGTTAAGAAATGATCTCCTCTGGTTCTGAATACACCAGGCACAGTGCTGATTGAGACCCACAGTTTCCCACTGGTGGAGCTGGAGGTCTAGAAGTCCAGGAGAAACTTGAACCAAAACAGGTCTCAGTAACCCACCTGGGACGATACAGCTCAGGAAAGGGGGAGCAGAGCCTGTGGCTCCATTAGATACACTGAGGGGTGGTCCCCGCTCCTTAAACCAAGGAGTGTTATACAGTAGACAAGGAGGGCAAATTCCGCACTAGAAACCAGGCCAAAAAAAAAGACCAGTCCAGCATGGAAGATAGGATCTTTCTCAATAGCAACCAGCACTAAAATAAGTAAAATATAAATTCCACATGCAGCCAGAACATATACAAATATATATACATACATATTATTGAAATAGTACTTCAACTCTACTATGCGTGATGAAATCTGTCTATTCTATTCTACCTTCACTATTTTAAAATGTTGATTGTGACTCAGTAAATTGATTCCATGACCCACTATTAAGTAGTAAGCTATAGTTTAAAAAATACTGATGTAAAGGAAGGGAATCTTGACCTTTCAGCATTCAGGTAATAATTTAGTTTGTTGGTCTTTTACTCCAGAGCAAGCTTTGAAGAACCATATATTCCTTCTTATTCTGTATCCTGGAGCAACCTAAGCTCAGCCTTCACTAAGAACCAGAAATGAGGATGAATCAGGGCCAAAATAAAATTAAAACAGGACCAAAAGGCATGTTAAGGTAAGAAAAGGAGACCTGGGAATTTTCTGCCACTTTTAACTAATGAAATAAGCACTCTTCAACTAAGAATACCTCTGTAAGTCAAGGGCCTAATTTATTAGTGCAATAGAAAAACAATTGGAAATTTCAAGGATAACTTGCCCCTCTCATTTTCTCTAGTCTCTCTTTCTGGAATTCTTAGTCAGATGTTAGACCTCCTGAATGAATCTTCTTATTTCTTTTCTTGTTGTTTTCATCTGTGTTGGTCAATTTTGTGTATCAACTTGGCTAAGCTAAAGTACCCAGTTATTCAGTCAAATGTAATCTGGGTATTGGTATGAATGTATTTTGTAGATGTAGTTAACAGTTACAATCAGATGACTTTAAGTAAAGGAGAGTATCCTCCATAATCTGGGTGGGCCTGACACAATCAGTTGAAAGGCCTTTTAAAAGCAGAACTGGGGTTTCCATGAGGAAGAAGAAATTCCACCTGTGGATGGCAGCATCAGATCCTGTCTAAGAGTTCCAGCCTACCCTTTCTAATGATTTTGAACTTGCCTAGTCAGCCCCCATAGGTCACATAAGCCAATTTCTTGATATAAATATATATGTCAAGGTTTTGTTTCTCTGGTAGAACCCTGACAGGTATACCATCTTTTTTTTTTTTTTTGCGGTACGCGGGCCTCTCACTGTTGTGGCCTCTCCCGTTGCGGAGCATAGGCTCCGGACGCGCAGGCTCAGCGGCCATGGCTCACGGGCCCAGCCGCTCAGCGGCATGTGGGATCTTCCCGGACCGGGGCACGAACCCGTGTCCCATGCATCAGCAGGCAGACTCTCAACCACTGCGCCACCAGGGAAGCCCTATACCATCTTTTTGTACTTTTTGGAAGATTTTCTTTACCTTATCTTCCAATTCTTTACACATATTTTTTATTTTAGCAATAATATTTAAAAGTTCTAAGTGTTCTTTCTTGTTCTCAGATTTTTCCCTTTTCCTAGTATCCCATACTTGTTTTATTAATACAATATTTACTTTATTTCTTCTGACTTTCAAACTCTCTTTTCTTGCTCAAATTATCTCTCGTCTCTGGAATTGTTTTTTTTCTATTTATTTATTTAAGTCTCTTTTCATATTGGAGGTTTTCCTTAAATGCCCGCTGGAGGTGGGGAGAGGGGATAAAGAAAGGGAGTTCTCCATATTTGGATATTGTTGACCTGTAACCTCTGCCATTATAGTGTGTAGCTATTAAATGCTAGAATGTAGAAAATTTTTATCTGGGGGCATTTAATTTATTTTGAGAAGAATTCTCTCATTTTCGCTTGAGTGAAAGACATGCTGTATGTGCTGCATTCAAAGTGGATGGGTGAGTTTTGTGTTTCATAGAAACTAGTCCTCCATATCTCTCCCTTATCACCCCACGTTTTATCTGTAGTTCTGCAGGACAGGCTGTGCCCCCCTTAATTGTAACCCCGTCATGAATGCTATGGGCTATGGCATCTTTTGCCTGCTTCCTTAGTGTAAACTCTTGCATATATTTTCTGTCTTCCAGAAATTTGTTGAAATATCTCACCTGCTCCCAGCCCTCTCTATCATTCTTGTCATTGCCATGAGTTTAGATTTTTTTTTTCGCGGTACGCGGGCCTCCCACTGTCGCGGCCTCCCCCGTTGTGGAGCACAGGCTCCGGACGCGCAGGCCCAGAGGCCATGGCCCACGGGCCCAGCCGCTTCGCGGCATGTGGGATCCTCCCGGACTGGGGCACGAACCCATAACCCCTGCATCAGCAGGCGGACTCTCAACCACTGCACCACCAGGGAAGCTCCGAGTTTAGATATTTTTACTCCCTTTCCATCATTTTGGTGTTGGGAGGAAGAGGAGATAAATGCATGTGGCCAATTGATCAGATTTGATAGAGAATTTGGTTATTGTTTTTTATAATTTGAGTATTAAATATTGACTGAAGGTGATGATAGTGATGGTGATAAGAATGATAACTAGAAGACACAAATTCTGTCAAGCAAGATAAAGATAGCTACTTTTGCAAAATACCATTTTCTGTCCTCTCTTTAAGAGCCCTGGATGGTTCCTCACTGATCATCAGATCAAAGCCAGATGGAGCCCTCAAGGCCTCCCATTAAGTGGTGCCACCTTACCTTTAGGCCCTTCTCGTTCCTTGGTCACCAGCTTAGAACTTGTTCTCATGACCTTTCTCTGTTTCTACCCTCAAACTCCAGCCTCTCTACCTTTACCCCTACGGCTCCTTCTGCCTAGAACACTGCTGTCTACATTCCAAAATTTTCACTCCCAACTATACCCACTCAAAGTCCATGAAGCCTTCCTAAATCAACCCCAACTGTATGCTCTTTTCTTCCCCTGCAGCCCTCATATACTTACACTCACCTGTTACCTCCATGCATTTACTCATTCAGGCTGTAAACATGTAGTGAGCACCAACTATGTACCAGACATTATGCTAAGCACTAGTGATGGAGAGATGAGTAAATCAGAGATGACCCTTACTTTTTCAACAGCGTGTTCTCATTGCATGTCACAAGTGCTCAAATTTTCTCCCCATATTCCATCATCTATTTTTTGACATTGGCCTTGAAGCAGCTACCCACATAGTAGGTGCCTACACACATTACTGAGTTAGATTTTTTTCCTACATTGTCTTGCCCTTTAACATTTTTAGAAGCAGTTATTTCCCTTCAATTTTTCCTCCATTCCATTTAGAAACCCTTTATCCTCTCAAACAAGCCAGAGGTTTGATAGGCATTTCCCAATACCATCTGCCAAGGACATCAGAATGTATGTGTAATGCTGAAAACTGATAAATACACCAGCCAGAAAGGCACACACAGGATCCACAGAGCCATAGGGCTTTTGGAGTCTCTCTGCTTGCAAGCAGCTACAGACATGAATCCAGCAAAGTGCTATATTCATGTCCATCCCTACCTCCATCTCTATCTGCCAACTGTCATTCCACTGTGGAGAGGCAGTCATTAGCAATGGTCAGCCACTATCCCAGTACAGACAGCCTCACACACACTCATCTGTGTAACATAGGCACCTACCAAGTGCACACAGAAACAAAGAATACTTTGCTCGCCTATCTCTGTGTCTATTTTGCTCTACATGGTCCTCAAGCCTTTTATGTAAGAGGTTCATGATAATTATTGTAGTTTCTCACATTTCTTTCCTACCTACTTCTGAGTTCAAGCTATGTTCTGAAGTGTTCATGTCACAGTTTGGGTTTCCAGAGAGCAGAATTTGAGACAGAAATTAGCATGCCAAAGCATTTATTATGGAGTATTTTACAGGTTCATCCCTGTGAATGGGAGGGGAAGAAAGCTAGAGTGGGCAGGAGAAGCTGGGCTCTGCTGCCAGTGCATCAAAGGTTCAGCCAGTCCCACAGGTAGCTATGGAGCTGGGATGGCCTTCAGTGTTATCTCAAGTTAGGACAAGGGGGTCGAGCCTTCAGACTACCCCCCAGAGGGAAGCAAGATCTGGGGCAAGGCAGTTTTATTCAGTGGAGGCACTCTCCAAAGAAACAGTTGAAGACTGTCTACAGGCAGCATTTCCAGCAGCTGGGGGAGTAAGTACTTTGTTCCTAAAGGGGGATCAGCCCATCATGGCAACCACCACAGTTGAGTTTCCTGAAAGCCTGTGCTCTAGAGAATGGTGTATTACTGAAGTAGGTGTGGGCACACCAAAATCAATTCAAATGCTTCCTGGACTTAAGTGGTATTTTCTCATTCAGTTACCCCGAGGCCTTAGGGTGATGTTACTGGCGAGGAGGCTCCCACCACTCTCCACTCAGCACAAGTTCTAAGAGCTTCTTTGCCACAGAAATAACAAGGGGATTAGGAGGAATGTCACAAGCTGTCAAGTTACAGTATATCCTTTCAGATCAATGAAGAAAAAAGAATCAGCACAAGACAAAGGCAGGGAGAAATAAGAATCTGTGCTCATACATTTACATGAGTGCCGTTTGTCCCTTTTCTTATATTTATCCATGTGCTGCTGTCATTTACACAAGGCCTAGGATAATCTTTTGTGTATAGTAGGTGCTCAGTAAACATTTATTTAAAGAATGAGCAAAGCAACCTCAGAAACGCCATTCCCCTATTCAACCACGGTGAAGAAAAAAAGTAGTGTTGGAGAATTTGTGGGAAAAGAGTATTTCATTACTTTACTGTTTTTTATTTATGGCTTATTTTCTTAAATGTTCTGGGTGGTGACTTTTTTGCTTGACCACTAAGAAGGTATATGTGGTTAAACTCACTAAGCAGTACTCACACTTACTCCTACATTTTATGGCATCCATTTCAGTCTGTGTTCCAGAAATGATAAATTAAAATCCTGCTTTGGATTGAGCCCTTGCTCACTGTACTATCTGCTTTTCCTGTGGGTTGCCAGGAATGAATGGTGAAGGTCAAGGTAAATGTCTCTGACATTGATGATATTTTCAAAGCTTGTTATTTCAACAATGAAAACAAATCAGAAAGACAGAAACTAAAATGTCCATTGAGTGCATAGTATCTAAAGGCTGTTGGTGTTATTTGTTAGACAACAGATGAGTCCTGTGAACAAGAAACTTCTAAACTGAAAGGTTCCCCATGGAGAGCTCGCAGCAGTTTCTTTGTCTTTCTGTCCAAAATGTTTAATTAGCCTGACCCTGATAGCCAGTTGACTACTGTAAGGCAATTGAGCCACATTCTCCTCACACTCTAAGCCTTCTTTTTCAGTCATCTTAAAGAAATTACCCTTCCATGGCCGCACTGATGCTCTGGGCTTAACACTGAGCAAAATGACAAGAGCATGATGTTCTTTAGAAACACAAAGTGAAAAGAGGCCTAACTGGAAACCTGTGTCATTTCTCTTGAGACTGTCCCAAGTACTCTCTTAAGGTCCTTGCCAACCCATAAATCTCAAAGTCACCAAGGCTGTACCCAATGGCCATTACCCATTTGCTCACAGACACGTAAAGAGATGGGTTCTACCTATGAGATACTGCTGAGCATTCAGTGCATTGTATAAGCATTTTTCCTTCCCTGCTGCTGTTGCCACTGCCCTGACTGCTGAGAAATCCTCATTCTATTTTTGTGGCCAGGCTGTACTCCTGATGCCAACTCACAAGAACAAACTACAATCTGTACATCGATGGGTTACAATATCCTGAACTAAGGAAGTAACTATAACCCAAAAGTGGAGCCTGGACTTTCACTTCAGACCACAAGACATCAGTAACTCCCCAAAGATTCCCTCAAGCTGGTTTCTAGAAAAGGTAATAAAAACAAAGAAGATAATTTGACTATTCACAAAGTACAAGGGTATTTGTAATATATGCTAAATGCCCAAACTTATGACCACAAAATTTGGCTTTAAATTACCAGGAACCATTCATGTCTAGAGATTTTAGTTACAGAAATTTCCAAGATCCTGGTGTTTTATAATTTAAGATCTAATTTCTGAGTCAAGTTCAGTTAATTCAGTTGTATGGAGAAATTGTTAAAAGAGTGAAAAAGAGCTCCTTATTTTTTAATCAAATAAAAAATTTATTTCTACCATGGGAGAATAGGAAAAATAGTGGAAAGAAGAAAATGAAGGTGTAGGAACACCTTTAAGGAACTGCTTTCTTCATCCATAGGGATGGGACAACTATGTCCGTATTATGTGACCCTGAGCCTCAGGTCAGAGCTGAATGGATCCAAGGATGACTCTGCCTCCAAACTGGACCAATCACAGTCTTTTTCCTTGGAATGTACAGTTGAGATTCTGAATAGCTGGTTAGTCTCCTGTGACTGGAAGAGAGGACAGATAAATGTGGGAACAGCAGGCCAGACATTACCTATCATGCATGGGGAGAAGCCAGCCTACAAATAATAAAGAGTGAGGAAGCCACATTGGGAGAGATCAAGAAGTGTGACAGACAGGCAAGCTCAACCTACTGTTTTAACTTTTTACTCTTGTTTCCACTTCACAAAGAGGCTTGGCTCCACTTGCTTCATTTGAGCTCTGTGATTATCCCTGTATTCTCATAAAAAATTCCTCTTTTTGGCTTAAACAAGTTTGAGTGGGTTTCTATTTCTTACCACTAAAAGAACCTTGTCTATGACAAGCAGGATTCTTATTCTGTTAACATCACTGAGTAGTAACTATGATTCACACTCTATCATTTCTTATTTGTAGAGTCTCCAGTATATGTTAGCTACAGATCTGAAAACTGTATAACCTCTACATTTTCCATCTCAATCAGACATGAGACCAAAACACTGAGAAGAGAATGCATTTGGGAAACAGGCATGACACCAGAGTACAGAGGTTAGAAATCCCCCTGACCCATGGACTCATGCACTTAAGTTTCAGCAACAGAAATACTGTTTCACTTTCCTAAGATGGACAGCATGATTTAGTCCTCTAAATTATGAGGGTTGGAAAGGAGAAAGAGGAGAGAAGAGTCAAGAATCTTGGCATGGGCACTAACGCACTGGGTGTAACAAATGGAGTGAATGTGGGAACTTCTCAGAATTGATTCAAGTGTTCAGTTTCTCTCTGTTCCCCTAAATAATCTTGCACATGGGACCAGAGAAGCAGCCTGCTGTAAAGAAGACAGTCTTTCTAGCATTAAATGTAGTGTTGAGTCATGCTGTCTCTTACATGTTGGATAAGGGAACAAGAAGAAAGGATAATAATAAGGATAACCACTATAATTGTAGCATCTAACATATCCTAAGTCCTTATTGAGCTATTGTGAGCAATTCATTTACATTAACTCATTTAATCTTCAAAAGAGCCCCAATGAGGTAGATACTATTATGATCTCTATTTTAAAAATGAAAAAAACTGAAGCTAAAAATGGTTGGGTGAATTTCCAAGGATGCATAGCTAGCAACTGTGGAATTGGTATTTAGACCCAAGCAAGCTGACTCCAAGGTCGGAGTCTTAACTTCTGGATTGTGTCTCAACAATAGACAAATGGAAGAATTGGCCATTTGAAGTTAAAATAATAGATGTTGAAAACCCCTTTACCCAAATGACTCCCTAATGTCTTTCACTGGGCTTCTAATTCAAGCATCGTCCTCCACTCCTATGTGGGTCAGGATCCTGGCAGGAATTAAAGGGTATTCTCAAAGGGCATGATTTAAAAGACTTTAATTAAGGAACTGTTTACAAGGTATGGGCAGAATTAAGAGAAAGAGGCAGGAAATGGTGAAGCACTCCAGGGTTAGCAAAAGCAGTAAACTACTATGACCCGCATAGCTGAATGGGCAAGAAGAGGGAACAGTTATCAGAACCTGGCAAGACCTGTGGCTAGAGGAGAGAATCATGGGTAGGAGCCATGGCTATCCGCAGAGGAATGGAGCCTTACCAAACTTCCACCTTGACAGGGAGGCAACTGCTGGTATAAGTATCCTAACCTCTCTCATTCTCTTCCTGCTCTGTGTTCTCTTGCAAGTGCCTCCTGTTGGCCGAAATCAACCAGAACAGAGGCAAAGAGGTCCACTGATGCAGCCCATACAACTCAGCTCCTGGGGAAGAGAGCAGAGCAGAGCTGAGTGGAGCATGGATCTAAAGAGGTAAGTGCAGAATATCCAAAACACCTCCCTTCCAAGGTCCCAAAGACAGGAAAATATAATTTTTTAACGTAAAATAATGAAATCATAACATAAGAAAGGAAATCAAGACAGAAAAATGCCAAAACCCCAGAAGATGGAAAACTGATAGAATTTGTTTATGGAAAAAATAACTGGGAACCAGAAACTTAAAGTATCAGGGTAACCATCTTCAAGGGTTTAAGATTAGAGCCAACTAGTTTTAAGAGTGAAAAAGTCTCTACGGTACTTCATTAAAGAATTGTCTTAGGTACACACTGTCAATGGGCTTTCACATACCTCCCCCCGTTGTTATACAAGGTGTCAACCTTTTAAAAGCAAAAGGTAAGTGATTCAGCCAGCAAAATCAAGTTTATTTGGGAATAGCAGAGGAATTGCAGCTGGGGACAACCAAACTATGGCAAACCACAGGCAAGTCCAGAGAACAAAGGAAGAGAGTGTTCTGTTACAGAGGAAAGGAGGAAGTTGGGAGGGGTTGTTTTAAACAAAAGTTCATTAGAGGAAAATGAGAGCTTGAAGTAATGGTGGCTTCTCATTGGCCGCAGGCAAAAGCAGCTTGTTGTTGGCTGCCAAGAGGAAATCTTCCTTCTTCCTGCTGGACTATGCAAGCTTTGATGAATGGAACATGGGTGAGAGCCCTCCCTTCATGGCTTCCCAACTCCCATTTTGAGTTAGGTTTCCTTAACACATTTTCACAAGAGCATATATAGTGGATATAGCATCTAGCTAAATATGAATTGACCTCCAAGAATCACTAGAAATTTGAGGAAAGCCATATTATGAAAAAACAAAGAAACAAACAAAGATGAACAAATAGAACTGGACTAAAAGGAAATGGGCATAATTAAAGGAAAAGAGAACATTTTTTTCAAGAATCAAGTTAATATTCAGATTCTTCTCTGCATCCAGATCTCCCCCTGAGAATCAAACTCATTTTCAAATGCCAGCTGGACGTACAGCAAAGCAAAGTCCCAAAATAACTGGCTTCTTTTCCATCCCCAAACATTTTATCATTCCTGAGTTCTTAATCTCCATCCATAGCATAACCATCTATGCAACCTCCAGACTATAAAACTCACCTTATATATATATATATATATATATATATATATATATATATATTTCTATTTCTCACCCTTACCTTAAGTCTCATCTCTAACTCCCATTGATTTCAGCTCAGAAATGCCTCTCAAAATACAATTTTCATCTCAGTTCCCACCATCCCAGATAAGTTTGCATTGCCTTTAATCTGAACTTTGTCAGTGGCCCTTGTGTCAGTCAGGGTTCTGCCAGAGAAACAGAACTAACAGGAGAGAGATGTGTGTGGGGGAATTGACAAATCTAAAATCCAGAGGGCAGGCTAGTAGGCTGGAAACCCTTAGGCGGGAGCTTCTCCTGCCACCCACAGGCAGAATTTCTTCTTCTTTAGGGAAATCTCAGTTCTTCTCTTAAGGCCTTTCAACTGATTAGGCCAGGCCTACCTAGATTACCTAAAATCATCTCTTCTACTTAAAGCCAATTGATGGTAGATGTTAATCATGTCTACAAAATATCTTCACAGCGACACCTAGATTAGTGTTTGATTGAGTAACTGGGGTCTGTAGCCTTAACCAAGTGGATACATAAAACTGAACATCACAGCTCCTCATTGGTTTCTCCCTCTCAATGGCTCTTCCCCTCCCCTTCATCCTGTGTGTCAATGGATCTCAAGCCAGGAGCCACATCAGGATCACCCGGAGGGCTTTATACACACACACACACACACACACACACACACACACACACACACGTAAACACAAACACACACACTACTCCCACCATATTGCTCCAGGGTTATCTATCTCCAATGCCTATCTAATCATACTACTTTAAAATCTGTACCTCATCATTAAATATATGGTACAGCCCAAATTCCTCAGCTATACTTCCAAAGCCTCAAGATTTGGCCCTAATCTCTCCTAGTTTCAACTTCTGACACTCTTACCCACAGACACAACAGTTACCTCTGGCTCCTCCTTATCAGCCTTGTCCATGCTTTTATTACTCCAGGGGTTACAAAGTAAATTCCTACAGAGGCCAAGCAGATAATTTAAACATGTGAGTTTAAACATGTGAGTTTGGGTGGTGTGAGACAATAGAAAATGTTGCTGGGTGGAGCTGACCTGACTGGAATGAGATTTGTGAGGCAAGGCAACTGGGGTAGGAAATGGGATTGAGCAGACATAAAGGAAGCAGAATATAGGTGTTACAGCCACTGTTGGTTCCCCATTCTCAGGAAGTCACGCAGCTTCAGTGGATAGTTTCCTTACTGTCATTACCCACCGAGAGTGACTTTCTATGACAAGTGCCTGTTGACATTCCCTGGGGACTTTGGCTACAAGAAAATGCTCAGCCTACCTCAGGACAGGCTGCCAAGTGTCAGGGAATTAACATCCCTTTGATTACTCATCAACCAAAGAGAGATGGGAGCTGGCAGATAAACAACCCTGTTTCTTGCCTCTGAGGCACATTCCACAGTCTCTTAGAGGCTCCTCAGTGGGAATGCACCCCAGTTGCCCACAGAGGTAACCTGCTCAGTTACACCCCCTTCATTGGCATCCTCTGTTCCCTATCTCACTTCCTCTCTGTCACAGTGCTGCCTGGGATCACCTCCCAAATAAGCTGCCCCCAAATCCCCATCTCAGGGTCTGCTTCTTTTCTCATTTTTTTTAACTGAAGTACAGTTGATTTACAATGTTGTGTTAATTACTGCTGTACAGCAAAGTGATTCGTTGATACACAAATATACATTCTTTTTCATATTCCTTTCCATTATGGTTTATCCCAGGATATTGAATATAGTTCCCTGTGCTATAGAGTAGGACCTTGTTGTTTATCCAGTCAGGGTCTGCTTTTGGATGTGGTGGAGGATGATCCAAACCAAGACAGTACGCTAGACATGCATAACAGTGGGAAGCAGGAGAAGTCTCAAAGAGGAAGCATCCAGAGGTTGGAGGGTCAACACAACCGTTTAATGGAGTCTGAGTGACAGGGGAGAGGGCCTACGCACCTTCCTCTGGGTATGTTCAGCCCAGCTGGACCCGAAACCTCCACAGAGGGCACTATATAGATGATTTTACTGAACTATTTACCTTACCCAACTTTCACTTAATTTGTACTTCCACCTTAGAAAATTTAGATGGAATTGAGGTTTAACTCTAAGAAATTTACGTTAAACAGACTCAAAACCTAACTTGATAAAGCTGGGCCATAAAAATATTGTTCCTGCAAATAAACAGAAACTTTTCCTTTCCCATCTGAAGTCAGATGAAGAGGAAATAAATTAGAAGGTGGCGAGTGTTCTGCATCTCAACCATTGTTTATGGCCCTCTTTCCTTAGCTATTCTAAATCATGCATTGCCGCTAAGGGTCATAAAGATATCACTTTCTCCACTCAGCAAGAGAAATGAGAGGTGAGGAAGGAGAATGTTATTTTGCAGGAAGGGAAACAGAGCTCTGGAGATTTATCTGGGCCTGCCTCAGAGGAACTGGCTGACCAGGAAGTTTACATTCAGAGCATCAGAATTCCAGGCATTTGCTTAACCTAGAAGGCCCAGAAATGGATGAGATGCCAGGCCTTCTGCAAACACAGTCACAGCCAGATCACTAGTATCTTCCAATTAAGTGATATTACACAGCTCTTCCCCACTGAGAAATTTGTAGATATGTGATTGCTAGCAATCTCCAACCAAGAGTTTTCTGAAAGACTGATATTAATAAAAATTCAGTCCAAGCCATGGACACATTTAAATAGCATCTACTCTGTGTAGGCGCTGCAGTAGTAGAAGGTGTGGGACATCCATAGGTGTCCAGGTGGTTAATGAAGGCAACCAGCTTTCTGTGAGGGGACTGCTTACCTCCTCTGCCCACTCAGTGCACCAAATCTTGGCAGCAATTGCAATTCTGGAACTTCCTTTATGAATTAGCTATATTTAATGAGACCTAGAGGGATTCATTAACAGAGGACTTTGTGAAGAAAACAAAAGGTTCATTCAAATAATTGAATCTACCTTTAGTAGCAATTAAAATATGTGTTCCTCTATATATTTGTGTGATAATATAAAAATCCTAGTCATGCACATGCTGTATATATTTGTGATATGTATATCTAAAACTCTGAGAACTCCCATACCTTGATCACTTTGTATGGGCCAAGTACTGTGCTAAGCATTTCCTATTCATGAACTCAGTTAATACTAACAAAACCCTATGCAGTAGCTATTATTACCATCATTTTGAAAATCAGGACAATGAGGCTTGGAGAGATGAATCAACTTGCCCAATGACACACAACCAAGAAGTGGTAGAGATTGGATTTACACCCATACACAGTGATTCAAAAGCCCATGCTCTTAATTACTATATTAAAAAAATTAATTTACGAGCTCTCCTCACATTATTTAACTAGATGCACAGACTTGGATTTAGAGATTTACTTAATCTTTGAAACGAGATTATAAGGCCCTCAAGAGAAGATAGCTATTCATTCTTTTCTAATTAATTAACAGACATTATTGAACGTTTGTTAGATACAGAGAACACTATACCACATACCCAGGAAACAAAGGTAAATAGGACAGAAAGCCTTTCTTACACTGAATTTTATTTATATCTATCTATATCTGTATCTGCATCTGCACCTATACCTGTACCTATGTTTTTAACCAGAGAAACTAGTGTAACTCACATAGAGTTGACAGGAAATGGTCAAGCAACAAAACCTAGGCTCCCGGGGCCAAGGAAGATGTTTAATGCTTCCTCAGTATATCATAAAGGGGGCAATTTCTGGGTAGTACGGAGATGTTTGATGTTGTACTATAGAGAAAAAGGAGAGTATATTTGTTAAATATTCTGGCTCTGGAATCAGACAGACCTTGTTTCAAGCCATGGCTTCAACAGTGTGATCTTAAACAAGCTACTTAACACCTCTGTATTAGTTTCCTAGTGCTGCCATAACAAATGACCACTAACTGGGTGGCTTAAAATAACAGAAATTTCTTCTCTCGTAATTCAGGAGGCCAGAAATCCTAAGTCAAGGTGTTGGCAGGGTTGGTTCTTTCTGCAGGCTCTGAGAACCGGTCCCATGCCTCTCTCCTGACTTCTGGGGGTTGCTGGCAATCCTTAGCTTTCCTCAACTTACAGCTGCATCACTCCAATCTCTGTTTTTACAGGGACTCTTCTCTCTGTGTCTCTGTGTGCCCTCTCCTATGATGACTCCTGTCCTTGGATTAGAGGCCCACTCTACTCTTGTATGACCTCATCTTAACTAATTACATTTGCAAAGGCTCTATTTCTAAATGAAGTCACATTCTGTAGTTCTGGGTGGACATGAATTTGGCGAAGACACTATTCAATCTACTACACCCTCTAAGCCTCAGTTTCCTCACCTGTAAAATGTGGGTAACAGTATTACTTCCCTTATGAAGTTATTGTAAAAGTTAAATGAAAGAATACATGTACAGTCCCAGTACGTAGTAAGAAGTCAACAAATGTTAGTAATAAATAACAGCTGTAACCTTAATGACCAGCCTGAGATATCTTCCTACCATAAGACAGAGCAGGCTCCATGGCCACTCTGAGCAGAGTAAAGACCTAAGGCAGATAGATAGAGGAATTGGGGATGACAGGTAGCTGGAGTGTACTCTATATATTTACGTTATTTCAGTGTGTTGCATTGCATGAGCTGAGGGATAAACCATTTCAAAACAGGAACAACACAGTCATGTAAGTAAGGCATTGGTCAACTGTACACCAAGTGTGGAGACTGAACAACCACAGATAGACCAGCTAAATTCTCTACAATTAATATAATAGCTCTTTTACAAAGAAGGGGCCAATTTGCACTGGCATGGATTATAGAATAGAAAAGAACCACAAGAAGAGAATGTAAGTGACCCGGTGTTTCAGTTATCTATTACTTCATAACCACCCACCCCAAAGTTTAGTAGCTTATAACAACCATAATCATTTATTCTCTGGAAGAGATTGTGTAAAACTAGTGTTAGTTCTTTAAATGTTTGGTAGAATTCTCCAATGAAACTATCTGGGCCTGGAGATTGCTGTTTGGGGAAGCCTTTGATTACAAATTCAATTTCTTTAATGGTTATAGATCTATTCATATTGTCTGTTTCATCTTGGTGAGTTTTGGTAGTTTGTGCTTTTGTGAGGAATTAGTTCATTTCCTCTAAACTGTTGATTTCATGAATGTAAAGTTATTCATAGGGGTTGTGGGATCTGTACTAATATTCTATTTCATTACTGATATTGGTGATTCGCATCTTCTCACTTTTTATCTGTATCAGTCTTGTTAGAAGTTTATCTATTTTATTGATTTTTTAAAAATAACTGGCTTTTTGATTCATTGATTTTCTCTGTTCTTTTCCTATTTTCAACTTCATGTACTTCTGTTCCTTATTATTTCCTTCCTTATGCTTGATTTGGACTATTTTGCTCTTGTTTCTCTAGTTTCTTGAAGTAGTTGTTTATTGACCTGACACCTATCTTCTTTTCTGATGTAAAAATTTAGTGCTATAAATTTCTCTCTCAGTACTGCTTTAACTGCATCCCACATATTTTGATATGTTGTCTTTTCATTTTCATTATGCTCTGCTTTTTATTTTCTTTGAGACTTCCTCTTTGACCCATCAATTATTCACATGTGTTTTTCTTATTGGAGTATAATTGCCTTACAATGTTGTGTTAGTTTCTGCTACACAACGAAGTGAATCAGCTATATGTATACATATGTCCCCTCCCTCTTGGACCTCCCTCCCATCCCCCCCCCAACCCGCCCATCTAGGTTAGGGGTCCCCAACACCCGGGCCATGGACTGGTACTGGTCCAAGGCCTGTTAGGAACCAGGCCGCACAGCAGGAAATGAGCAGCGGGCAAGCGAGCGAGTGAAGCTTCAACTGCTGCTACCCATTGCTCCCCATCACTCGCATTACTGCCTGAACCATCCCCCCCGATTGCTCACATTACTGCTTGAACCATCCCCCCACCCCCAGTCCGTGGAAAAACTGTCCTCCACGAAACCGATCCCCGGTGCCAAAAAGGTTGGGGACTGCTGATCTAGGTCATCACAGAGCACTGAGCTGAGGTCCCTGTGCTATACCGCAGGTTCCCACTAGCTATCTATTTTACATATGGTAATGAATTTATGTCAAACCTAATCTCCCAATTCATCCCACCCTGTGTCCACACGTCCATTCTCTACGTCTGCATCTCTATTCCTGCCCTGGAAATAGGTTCATCTGTACAATTTTTCTATGTTCCACATATATGTGTTAATATATGATATTTGTTTTTCTCTTTCTGACTTACTTCACTCTGCATGACAGACTCTAGGTCCATCCATGTCTCTGCAAATGACCCAATTTCATTTCTTTATATGGCTGAGTAATATTCCATTGTATATATGTGCCACATCTTCTTTATCCATTCATCTCTTGATGGACACTTAGGTTGCTTCTGTTCCCTGCCCAGACAAGAGGGGGTTAAAGCAGTGGCTGATTACGGTTCTATTGCTTGCTCAGGCCAGGGAGAAGGAGAGGTACGGTTGTCATAATTGGAATGCAGGGCGAGCCTGAGGCCGCAGAGGCCAGCGTGACGTTGCAACAGCCTGAGGCGTGCCGCGTGTTCTCCTGGGGAAGTTGTCGCTGGATCTCGGGACCCTGGCAGTGGCGGGCTGCACAGGCTCCTGGGGGGGTTTGGATAGTGACCTGTGCTCGCACACAGGCTTCTTGGTGGCAGCAGCAGCAGCATTAGCGGTTCACAGCCGTCTCTGGGGTCCAAGCTGATAGCCTCGGCTTGCACCCATATCTGGAGCTTGCTTAGGCAGTGCTCTGCCTTCTGTGGGCACACGGGGAAGGAATCCCCTCTCCTTGAGCACCCTGAAACAAAGGTCTCCTGCCTCTCCGGCAGGTCAAGACTTTTTCCCGGACTCCCTCCTGGGTAGCTGTGGTACACTAGCTCCCTTCAGGCTGTGTTCACACAGCCAACCCCAGTCCTCTCCCTGGGATCTGACCTCCGAAGCCCGAGCCTCAGCTCCCAGCCCCCGCCCGTCCCGGCAGGTGAGCAGACAAGGCTCTCAGGCTGGTGCGTGCTGGTTGGCACTGATCCTCTGTATGGGAATCTCTCCACTTTGCTCTCTGCACCCCTGTTGCTACGCTCTCCTCCGTGGCTCCGAAGCTCCCCCCGTCCGCCACCCGCAGTCTCCACCCATGAAGGGGCTTCTAGTGTGTGGAAACCTTTCCTCCTTCACAGCTCCCTCCCAGAGGGGCGAGTCCCATCCCTATTCTTTTGTCTCTGTTTTTTCTTTTTTCTTTTGCCCTACCAGGTACGTGGGGAGTTTCTTGCCTTTTGGGAGGTCTGAGGTCTTCTGCCAGCGTTCAGTAGGTGTTCTGTAGGAGTTGTTCCACATGTAGATATATTTTTGACGTATTTATGGGGAGGAAGGTGATCTGCACGTCTTACTCCTCCACCATCTTGAAGGTCTCCTCATCTTTTTTTCTCAAACCATTTTCTTTCTCCCAACTTCCTGGTTTCTGGATTCCTGGCTCTGTACTTCATACCTACTTTGCACTTCTTGCCCCTTTGGTTTGGCAAAATTTTGGATTCCTCCTCTTGGTTTCTTGGTCATCAGCCTTGTGCTTAGCTTTAAGCCTAGTTTGCTTCTCTCACCTCCCCAGCCTTGGATGAGAAAAATCCCTGCCCCAACCCCAGTCTAGAGGGACTCCTGTGGTGGTGTATGAAGATGGAGTTCCATTGCTCGCTGACTCAAGCTCTCATTCATTCTCTCTTCTCTCCCTCTCCCTCTCTCTCTTCCACAAACTGTCTGTGACCTTTATTAGTGCATGCAGCAGGAGAGGTGGTGGCTCACTGTGTTTCTCTGGTTTGGAGCAGGAAGAGAACGGTTTCCAGGCTGCAAAGTCCTGAACCAGCCCCACTGCCATACACACACCTTTCCCAAAGGACAAACAGCATGGTCATGCATATTGCAAAGAGAATAAGAGATCCAAACAACCTCCTCCATCCTACCTCTCCCCCACCTTCTGCATCCAGTGAGAACAGTACAGAACTTTGTTCTTTAGCCATTTGAGTTTCAAGCCTGCTCTGTGGGGGCTACATTTGCACTGAATGAAAATATTCATTAATATATTTAATTCTCATCCTGAATATCTTTTTGTTTCATTTTTGTCTGTTTAGTGGGCTGAGACCGAGTCTGACTTTTTCTGTATATCTTCCTGGTTCAGCATCACATATAAATGGGCACTTAATAAGTGATTTTGGTCATGATGGCATAACTAAATCTTTTTGTATTGGAAATTACACATGACTTGACTCAAGGGCTGGTCTAGTCTAATTGTGTTTGTGTTCATTTTCTTGCTTTTTCCTTTATCTTGCCTAATCCTGTCTCAGCAAAGTGGGCTTTAAATTCCAAGAAGGCTCACATGGGATTTCAGTCCCAATACCCTCTGTTGGTTGACCAAGGACAAGGAATTAAAAATATGTATATATATGATCCACCTGAAGTGGGTATATAATGATCCAGCCTTTAATGTATTCAAACCACTAATACTGTCACTCCTAGTGAGAGTAGAAGGAAGGACTGCTGTTATTCTACTTAAGAGGCCTCCACTTGTTTCCACAGCCAGCACCTAGAGAATGTCTTGTCTTTAAGGAAAGCTTTTATTCTTTGGAAAGACTCCAGCTTATTGTTCTTACTGAAAAAAACAGATCCAGCTTTGGGAGGCAATGCCTATTGTCTGGAGGTGAAAGCTGCTCTACATATTAGCCTGACCTAGAGGCTGAAAAAGAGGACAAGGGGACTTTACCTTTGACAACAAATTTACATGTTCCCCAAGGAAACATTGAGCCACATGTTAGTCATGCAAACTCACAGACATATGTGGCCACAAGGATAAACAGCTATTTAAATGGGTGACTCCAGGATACCAGGTTTCTCTTTAACGCTAAAGATAAATGTTGCTAATTATCCCATTTTATTATTTTCCATGGTTTACTTCTATGCTATGTATAGCACAGTAGTCACTAGCCATATGCGGTTATTGAAATTTAAAGTAATTAAAATTAGATAAAATCCACTTCCCAAATCTAACTAGCCACATTTAATGTGCTCAGTAACATGTGGCTAGTGACTAGGTATTGGAGAGTGCAGATATAGAACATTTCCATCATCACAAAACGTTCTATTGAGCAGTGCTAGTCTACCTTAAAGCACATCGAGGTAAACCTATTCACTATAGACTGGAATTTGGTTTTTATACCTTGCCTAGTACCCCAGAGTATAAATGATGAGTTAGGTAGTCAACTGACAAGGTACCACAGGCATAGAGAGGCTCTAGAACAACCCATTGTATCTGGAAAATTCTGGCAAGAGGCTAGCTCTGATTGAATCCTTTCCAGATTTAGTCTTCTGTTGATGGTCATTGCAGACCTCACACAATCATAAAACTTGCAGCTTCTAGAGATGCCTTCACCCAAGCATGGGGCTGGTTGGAGTGAGGGTGTTGGTGAACTCATGTATCTCTGCCATTCAGTCTTGTAACTTGCCTTTGTTATCTCTTCACACCCTTCTATAATAATATTTTACATTTTACACTTCACACATTTAAGGAATGTGGTAAACAGTCCAACAGAAACCTGGAGAGAGAATTTTGTTGAACTCACAGAGAATGGACGTGTGACAAGAATAAGAGGGGGAAAAATGTGGCTTTCACCTAATTGAGCTTACCACTCCCTCATGATAAGTTACTCCTTCAAGTTCGGACCTCTTTTAAATACAAATATGCTACCTGTGCAAAGAAACACAATGAGTGTGTAATACTCAATAACACATCAGTGTCGCTTAATTCATCAGATGCCTTTATAGAGGAGCAAGAACCAGGGGGAATTATGCAGTGAACAAATAAAGCTTAATGATGAAGTGACAGAGAAAGGTCTGTGTTCTTTACTGGTAACTCTTCTAGGAGAAGACTTGTGGTTCTATCCTTTCTTTCCCCTTTCGTTTCCTTAACTTAAATAACAGCTTCAGTGTTCAAGCACAAATTCTTCTTAAAGACAGGAATTAATAGTCTCCTATTCACTTTTATCCTCCTCAACTGCCCTTTTTCAGCTTCCCCTCTGCTAGCTCTGCCCACTGGAGTTGGCGAGTACAGTCAGCTCCTTTTTCACAGGCTGGACCCTTTCCAATGCCAGCCTTTATGCCCAGTGTTAGATGTGGCGCCTTAAGAATACTTTGCCATCTCTAATTTCCCCCACCAGGCTTTCATTTCCTGGCACCTTTAAGGTGCCACTCCTCCTTGTACAGCAGGTGGACTCCTCATTTAAAAAAAAATCGATGTGCTCTTTAAATAAGAATTTCAGAAATCAAATTATTTTCTGTGAAATCAGCAAGCTCTGTTTGCCAGGGCTCCCCATTACACAGAATCTGTCATATGAAGATATCTGTTATTCTCCCTGTGGGAAAACAACAACAACACAACTTTCTACTGATACTCAGAAGAAGGAAGGTTCTTCTCAAAGGGGACATGATGAACTGAGCTATACTGATGTACTACTTGTGTTGGATACTAAATGCATTACTCTGCACATGGCACTTATTTGGATAAAAGGGGACACGACTGCAGAGGAGATACTTCCAGTGGGGAGAACAGAATCAACTTCCCACACCTTGGCAAACATTTGATTAGAAGCTCAAACCCACCCTTTTTCCTCAAGCCCTCCTCCCAGCCTGGTAGATACCTGGGACAGCACTCTCCTCCAGCCAAGAGGGAAGGAAATGAAACACCAGTCCACAGTGGCTGAGATTTTGAGCGTAGTTTGCCCCCAATGCTATTAGCACCTCTTTCCCCTGTTTCATGAGGCAAAGAGGTCCTCTGTGCCAAAGGGGTGGGGAATGGAGAACAGGGATGGAAAGGGGAGTTTATGTCCTACTTTCCATTTCTGCTCTGCAGTGCCGTTTCCACACTTAAGTAAATAGCAGGCTAACAGAGGAGCAGTGATTTGAGCCAGTGTGCTTCAAACAAAATGGCTTTCCTTTGCATTGCTTAAGTAACATTTTCTGAGCTCCGGCTAAAGATAAACAGTATGGCTCACTATATGCTGGACTACTCAACAGAGACAATCACTGATGCTGTTAAAATCAGTATTTGAAAGAAAGCTTAAGGGATTTTAGGAAATGCATCCATAGAATTGCAGCTGTTACACTGTAATAAATAGTTTGGCAGCTAGTGGCTTGTTGCTATCAACATAAGAAAACCACTTTGTAATGGTTAGCAACAAGCCTGGGAAATGATTTTTCCTTCGTCCGAATTCTATTACTTTTGGTCCTTTTGTTTTTAGTTTTAAAGGCTAACAGAGAACTCTGCATATCAAGTTATCAAATGTGTGTTTAAGATTACTGAATCTATCACAGAAGTCTTTAAAAATGTGACCCACATTTACCCTCTCCTTGCGGCCTAGTGGAGCCCGGTAACCCCACGCCTCACCAGATTCTGCTGTGCACTTCAGAATTATGCCCAACCTGCTCCACACAGAGGACAGAGGCATCATGCTCTTAGCTGGATTCCTAATTGTATTTCTCCTTTTTCAATAAAGCAGTGAAACTTCTTTGCTGTACTGTATATAGCAAAACAAGTACTTCTTTACTTATTTCTCTTCTTCTTCATGACAAAGGACCCTGAAGGTCACACAGAAAATTAAGCAGAAAGATTGAGGTTGAAGCAAACTGTACTTCTCCTTGTAGCACTCTTCACACTTATCACTATGTCTGTTTCTCCCAACAGATTGGGCTTGAGCTCCCCAGGAGACCTTGAGATAAGGATCAGAGTACAAGTACTTTATTTGGGAAATAATCTTTGAAAACACCGACAAAAGAGTAGGGAAGTGAGACAGGGCAAAACAAGACAGCCTATAAAAGCTCCATTATCAAGCCAACTACACTGGGCTTCATCAGTGGGGACCTACCAGAGCCAGTGTAGAGAGGGAGGGAGGTGGGCTGTTTTTTACCCGCTCCTGTCAATCATGATTGAGGGCTGCACCTAAGGAACATTAATTTCCATCACTTCTGAGATTTCCTACACTCAGGCAAGAGGGCTCTGACAACCAGAGAAAGACCCCAGGCAATGAAATACACATGCTGACAATCGCAAGTGGGACCCATAGGCACTGAAATAGTAAAGACAAGGTACATTCCCACCAACAGTGTAGGAGGGTTCCTTTTATCTCCATACCCGCTCCAGCATTTATTGTTTGTAGACTTTGTGATGATGGCCATGCTGACCAGTGTAAGGTGATACCTCATTGTAGTTTTGATATGCATTTCTCTAATAATTAGCGATGTTGAGCATCTTTTCATGTGCCTTTTGGCCATCTGTACGTCTTCTTTGGAGAAATGTCTATTTAGACCTTCTACCCATTTATTTGATTGGGTTGTTTGTTTTTTTGATATTGAGCTGTATAAGCTTTTTGTATATTTTGGAAATTAATCCCTTGTCGGTCATACTGTTTGCAAATATTTTGTCCCATTCTGTTGGCTGTCTTTTTGTTTTCTTTATGGGGTTCTTTTTGCTGTGCAAAAGCTTTTAAGTTTAGTGAGGTTCCATTTGTTTATTTTTGTTTTTATTTCCATTACTCTAGTAGACAGATCCAAAAAGATATTTCTGTGATTTATGTCAAAGAGTGTTCTGCCTATGTTTTCCTCTAGGAGTTTTACAGTATCCAGTCTTACATTTAGGTCTTTAATCCATTTTGAGTTTATTTTTGTGTACGGTGTTAGAGAATGTTCTAATTTCATTCTTTTACATGTAGCTGTCCAGTTTTCCCAGCACCACTTACTGAAGAGACTCTCCTTTCTCCACTGTATGGTCTTGCCTCCTTTGCTGTAGATTAATTGACCATAGGTGCTTGGGTTTATTTCTGGGCTTTCTATCCTGTTCCATTGATCTGTATTTTTGTTTTTGTGCCAGTACCATACTGTTTTGATTACTATAGCTTTGTAGTATAGTCTGAAGTCACGGACCCTGATCCCTCCAGCTCAGTATTTCTTTCTCAAGATTGCTTTGGCTATTTGGAGTTTTTTGTGTTTCCATACAAATTAAAAAAATTTTTTTGATCTAGTTCTGTAAAAAATGCCATTGGTAATTTGATAGGGATTGAATTGAATCTGTAGATTGCGTTGGACAGTATAGACATTTTGACAATATTGATTCTTCCAATCCAAGAACACGATATATCTTTCCATCTGTTTGTGTCATCTTCGATTTCTTTTCTTATCGTTTTCAGAGTACAGGTCTTTTGCCTCCTTAGGTAGATTTATTCCTATGTATTTTATTCTTTTTGATGTGATGGTAAATGGGATTGTTTCTGTAATTTCTTTTTGATCTTTTGTTGTTAGCGTATAGAATGTAAGTTGGTACAGCCACTATGGAGAACAGTATGTAGTTTCCTTAAAAAACTAAAAATAGAGCTACCATGTGATCCTGCAATCCCACTCCTGGGCATATATTCAGAGAAGAACATAATTCGAAAAGATACATGCACCCCAATGTTCATTGCAGCACTATTTACAATAGCCAAGACACGGAAGCAACCTAAATGTCCATCTACAGATAAATGGATAAAGAAGATGTCGTATGTGTGTATATATATATATATATATATATATATATATATACACATATACAATCGAATATTACTCAGCCATAAAAAAAGAAAGAAATAATGCCATTTTCAGCAACATGGACAAAGACAAATATCATATGATATCACTTATGTGTGGAATATAAAAAAATGATACAAATGAACTTATATACAAAACATAAATAGACCCACAGACATAGAAAACAAACTCATGGTTACCAAAGGAAAGGAATAAATTAGGAGGTTAACATATACACACTACTATATATAAAATAGATAATCAACAAGGACCTACTATATAGCACAGGGAACTTTACTCAGTAATCTGTAATAACCTATATGGGAAAAGAATCTGAAAAAGAAGAGATATATGTATAACTAATTCGCTTTGCTGTACACCTGAAATTAACACAACATTGTAAATCAACTATACTCCAATATAAAATTTAAAATTTTTTTTAAAAAAGGAAAGTACATATAGGTATTTTTTAAAAGTTAACTCATTTGGCAAACAAATCTTATGCAAAATGTTCACCATATAAAACATGTACAAAAAAACAATTTTTCAAAAGGAGAAAAAAGTTGTGCATTCTATGAATTTCCATTTACATGTAGAATCTCCTTCTCATGTAAACTATCACAGTAATACTTTAATTTGTATAATTAAAGCAGTTATAGATAAAAATCATAGATTTAACTTTTTTCCTGCAAAAAATTAAAATTAAAAAGAATTTTTAAAAGACAAGGTACAGGGCAGACCATGGACAGCATCTGCTACTGCCTCAAGCCCCCTTGCTTTCCTGCGTATCCACCAGCAGATGCTCAACAAACGTTTGTTGTCCGGCTGACTTTGCATCCTGCATTACCACATCCTACACTCCACTATAACTAGTATTTGTTTCCTCTATTAAAAGGCCATGCATTTGACCAGTTAGTTCTCAATTCTCAATACCTATGTACAAAAGAAGAAAATAAGAAATCCCTAGTGGGATTGAGGTGGAGGGAAAACAATGCTGGAACCCTTCATTTGAACACCACTATCTACTGCCACTATTTCCTATTCACTGGAGATAAGGTCTATGAGATTTTCTTTGTTCTCCCTATGGTAAATATTTACCAAGAATAATCACCTGCACTACTGTAAGAACTGAAACGGTGTTAGGAACAATGATGGCGTCTTGCCTTCCTCCTCAGGCCCTTACTAAGAAGCAGTCCTGGCAAGAGGAATGCTTTCCAATAACTTGAAAAGTATAAATCCCAGATAGAACAAGTTAATATGAAGGTGAAGGAAGGTGTAAGCTAGTGCTAGCTCCATGTTTAATCCTCAGCTCCAGCAGACACTGGGCACAAAGTGGCTGGGTAGAAAAATGGCCACTCCTACATTATTCCCAAACTGAGACCCAATGGCCAGTGTTCACCCCACTGTCCCCAGGCCACCATTGCCATATGATACCAGCTGTTATGACTATCATCTCTTCCAGAACACTGACCTCCCTCCCGTGGGACTACTGTGCCCTTCAGGTAATCCTTTCCCTCAAAACTGCCTGTTTCAGCTAATCCTCAGCATCTGTAGAAAACAAAACAAAAAGGTCAATTCCCCCATGGCTCTGGCTTATATTCTCTTCTGTTACAACGAAATGTAGTATTAAAAACAGAAGAGAAGAGACAGATAAAGCAATACTGGGAGAGTGGGAAGATGGTTCGCAGGAAGGGAGAGAAAGAGAACAGTGCCTCTGGATTGTATTGAAACGTACACACACACACACACACACACACACACACACATGCACGAAAACACTTATGTTCTCAGAACTCCTCCATGGTACAAGGATGACATTGCTTCACAGGCAGTAAATAGACCATTTGAATTCTGTTTCCGTGAAAAGCCAAAGCACTGTGGAATTTCTTTCATCTGATATTTGATTGGTCAAGGTTCTCTTTTAACAAAACTGTACATCTATCATATTCGGGTAACTGACATTAAAATAATGGCGCTCAAAGGATCAGGTAGTGGACACTCTGATGTGGCACCCAGATCCCCCTTCAGAAGGTAGGACGGACTATTGCCCTAGCTGTTGGTAGTGCTATCAGAAGGTGGCCCTCAGCTGTCAGCCCTCTTTGAGGATTGCCTCTGCTAAAGTAAACTACCTCGCCCATGGTCATGATTCCTTTCCGGGGAGCTTGCATCAAATGTTTGGTCAATGCACAGATATAAAGGCTGGCCCCCCTTGCTCCAACTCAAGAAAACTCTGAGGGGGCATCCAAGGCTCAGAGCTCCCTGATGAGATGGGCGTAGGTATCAAGAGGTTGCATTGTAGCTTGATGCCTTCCCCTGTTCATTCCTGCTTCCTTAACCTTCTTTCCATTCCTGCTGACCCCAAGGGCTCTCCCCTGTAAACTTCCTGCATGTTAATTTCCATCTCGTAATCTGCTTCTTGGGAAACCTAATCTGTAACAGGGGCTTAAACCCTCCTAATCCATTAAAGAGTAGATTATATACAATGAAAAAATTCACTTTCTGCATATTTTATTGTACAGGGCTGCTTTGGAAATTGCTAATCAATATATGGCCATGGTCTCTTAATCAATATGGTAGATTAATTAAAGGACCGTACTTCTCAGCCATGTTGGTATAACAAGCAGGCCTGAGATCAGGTCTAGTGTGCAAGTGGAAAGAGGTAATAAAATGAAATCACACTTTTTTTCACATTCTTCCCTTTCCATATTAATACAGATAATAATAGTAGCAATAGCAAACAAGATGTATTAAGGGCTTACTGTGTGCCAGACATTGTTCTAAACACTGCATTATTTCATGTAAATTTCAAAGCAACTCTTTGAAATACATACTATTATTACCTCCACTATACAAATGAGAAAACTAAGGTATACAGAAATCACACAACTCTCATAAGTGATTTGTATCCAGGCAGTTGTATTTGAGAACCCAAACTCTTATTGATTACAGTGTAGCTGCCCCCCTAATAAAAAAGTGACTGTTAATTGAATGTCTTCCTTCCTGAATGTTACTCTGGTACATTGCCCTGGGGAGTGAAAATCTCCAAAATGTCAAACGTACAATGCAACATAACTGGGGTTGGCATTAAAAAAGTGAAGGATTCTGAAGACTGGGTCACAAAACTTGTGCAAGTCAGGTGGTTCCAGATCTCATCAGATTATTGAGTTGCCAGCTGATAGGTCATTTAAGATTATTTTTGAAAATAGATTTCCATTTTCCATGGATTTTTTGGTACATAACTTGCAAGGAGTTCAAACAACAGAGTAAAATTGATATAACAATCCCCTTCCCTTAATATTATTTATGGCTGACATCATTTTAAAAAATTGGAATAAAATCATGCTAAGCCCCATTTCATTCTAGCAATAAAAAATATTCATCCATAGATACAGGAAATATTTTTAAAGATCCCCATTTGCTTTATTAGAAAATGTATTTTCAATAAAATTTTACTTTTTATGTTTAATGGTTACAAAAATTTGTAATATATTTGTATTATTTTAATCAGTTGGGAACAACTAATTTTTATAACAATTACTCAACCCAGAAGACATTTTTAAACACTTAGAGCTTGTAGTCATAGGAAATAAAAATAATAATGATGTTCATTTATATATATTTTAGTGTAGAGAGTATAATACAGTGATTAATAAAATTCTCTCAAACACACAAGTATACGACATCAAAATAAAATCCTGTGAGGAAAGCAGAATGGAACAGGAGTTTAGTGAGATAAAGGAAGGATATAGAATTTTTGTCTGTTAAAGAAGAACTTGTTTGTGTATGCTTTAAAAGAGTGATAGCTGGTATCAAATCACTATGATATTTAGATTCCTTTGGATAATTCTGCTATCGATTGAATAATCCCCCCCCAAAATTTCTATGTTGAAACCTAACCCACAATGTGATGGTATTTGGTGGTGGGGCCTTGGGGAGGTGATAAGGTCATGAGGGCAGAACCATCACGAATGAGATCTATGCCCTGATGGAGACCCTAGAGAGCTCCGTCTTCCCTTCTCCATGTGAGGACACAGCAAAATTATGGCTGTCCATGAACCGGGACGCGGGACGTCACCAGACACGAAATCTTCTGGCACCCTGATCTTAGACTTCTCAGCTTCCCAAGCTGTGACAAATAAATTTCTGTTGTTTATAAGCCACTCAGTCTGTAGTATTTTGTTATAGTGGTCCAAACGAACTAAGACAGGTTGATGTAAGAGTTTTATTTTTAAATGTCAATATTTGTAATATACCACAAATCACATCCTTCACAGCTATTTAGGTTTAAGATTTAAAAATTTAAATGTCAACTTAAAAATGTCCTAGGGGCTACCTAGTTTTCAATGAAATTCTTTTTATTTTAGGAGGTATGCAAAAATTAAAAGTTGGAAGCCCACTAGCCAGGAACAGAGGTCTGGAATGGGGGCAGGCAGTGGGCATCTCAGCCTCATGGGGCTAATGCCCAGCCTGCTGCATTTACCAGATTCTAAAAAAATGGATAGCCTTTGTAGCATTTCTCCTTCAGAGAGGATCTGGAAAAGGTTCTGCTTTGAAGGGACTCTTGTAGAAGGAAAAGGTCTGGTTTAGAGTCAGTAGAAAAGGATGAATGATCAGCAGTGCTCTGGGTAGGAAGGTGAATTCAGTCAAACACCCTAGATATTAACGCTGAAATCCAGCTCGTGTTCTGCTCAATAAGTTTTGTGCCTTGGCATAGAGCTACTTTCACTTAGAGGAAGGAGCATCTTTCTATTTTGGACAAAGGCCCTGAATGGGTTAGCAGGAGCCATGATTGGGCCCCTGCCCATGTGAGGAGTGTAATAAACAGAAAATTTCCCAGACATGCAGATATCTGGCTGAACTCCTGAAGGCATTGATTTGGCACGCTTCTGCAGACAAAAGAAACCAGCAAAATGTTGCAACACCTCTGAAGAGGTATAAAAAATAAATCAGAACTTATTTCTATCTTTGTACCAAATGCAACGCGTTCCCAGCTGGGACAGCGTGCAGCTCTGTTCACAGCACTCAAGAAGTACATAAAGGATCAGGAGGAGGTGTAAGAAAACAAAACGCTCCAGGTGATGTGGTGAAACAGGATCCTAAATGAGCAACTCCTCAAAGAAGACAAAGTTGACAGGCAATTCTTAGGTTGGTCAGTTTTAGCCATAACAATGGAGCAAAGCTCTGTTGGTTATTCTGTCATTCAGAACTGGCAAGAGTTTGGGTATTAGCTATAACAGCAGGGCATAAACATTGGGGCAGATTCTTAGCCCTCCGGCAAATGGGTGGCCTCTAAGCCTACCCCCAAATATATGATTCTTACTTAGATTTAAGAAAGAACACTGAGTACATTTGTATTTGGGTTCTGTACATTTAAATTCTTAGTTTATAGCAGTTTCAAACAAGTGCCGATTACTCCAGGATCCCACAGTAGGGCTCCTGAGGCTGAGTGTTTCCAGGGATTTTAGTAAAACAACTCCAAGCTTTTTTTCTTACAGCTTTGCATTCTCAAGACTCAGGTGTGAACCAAGTGCTGGTCAGGCTTGGCAAGCCCACTGGAACTGCCTCTTCCCTGCAATGGCTGAGACTCTCCTACCAGGTCATCAAGAGGAACATGGAAAGCTGTTAAGAAAAAGTGCTGAGGGTTACTAAACCCTGGAGACAGCCTCTGGAGAGCTGCTGTGGGATTCTTGAACAGTTTTTATCTCAGTTGTGAAAGGCACCCTTCCTGCCTCTAGCCAATGGTGTGCTGGAGCTGGCTTGTACCAGATTAGCTGGTTGACAGCTTGAAATTGGCCACAGTGGAAGTATTTACACCATGAAAATTGCCAAATGTTACAAATCAGGGCTTTTTTTGAGAGCCAGTTGTTAAACATTTATCAGAACAGGGCAGATCCACCCAAGAAGAGACCACCATGCACTCGACAGCAGGACGGAAGATTCCAGTGCACCTGTAGAAGCTGCTAATACCCCATCAACAGCTAAGCAGGAACAATAGAGACTGTGAGGGCCAGAGGGGCAGTAGTGGCAGCCAAGGCACCCAGCAGAGTAGAGTTGTAGTCAAGCAGAAAGATGATCTGTTGTCCCCCTGGTTAGTCCAGAATTCCTATTGGCCAAGGGAAGTGGATATTTTGCAGGGCCTAAAGGCCTTAAATCAAACTGGGGCAGGGGTAGGGAGGCAGGCAGGAGCAAATGAAATCTAAGCTCACCTTATTAATGTAACACAAGGTGTTAAGAAAAAATATCTAAATCTTGAAAATAAAGTCCTTTCAATGTCATATTGGGGCAAGCTTACTAAGGATTGTCTACTTATCTACAGGAATGTACCTTTGTTTGATTTTGCTATTTACTATTAATCACTGCCTCAAATTGTGTGAAATAACATGTTAACTTGCAGATCTTTTCCAGTTACAATGCAAATAATTTCTATCCAATTGAAAAGGAAGTCCCAACGGTTACGGTGTTTTATTGTCCTGTAGAACATAAATTAGTTTTGTATCTAATAGCAATTTATTTTAATATCCTTTTTAAATGCCTATAAATACTCAGTCCCTCAAAAATGCTCTTTCAACCAGCTTTTACCATGTTACCAATTCTCTCATTAATGAGTTAATAAATCTCCAACATGTGTTCATACTACATGCATATGAGTTGTGCTTTTAACTTTTTGAAAATTATACTTTGGCAATGTAACTAGGCTTTGGTAAGGTAAAAGGAGTTCATCTCAGCTGATCCTAGGGATAAATATAATTTGGAGCCTTGTCATGGAGAGTTGCAATGGGCGCAGTCTGACAAATTGATACAATTTCTGCTCTTTATAATCCTACATTAGTGGACCAGCTCCCCAAGGAATACAGAAGACATTGGCTAGGCTTGGTGGGATTATAAAGTTGCCATAAATCATTAGTCCTGTAGACAGAATATATCTGCCCAAACACAAGTATTGATGTCTTTAGTATCATAAAGCTTAAACCTGTAGGGGGAAAAGATTCATGCGTATTTGAATTGTTAAGCTATCATCCGGTTTGTGTCTGGAAATGTCTTGAATGGTGGTGTCTCACATAACCTCTACAATGAATCACTCTTTATAAACAGATTTGCTTGACTACAGAAGCCCTGAGAAAAATCTCCATTGTTCTACAATTCTGCTGTAATGTCCGAGAGGCTCAGAAATCGCAGGCAACAGAGAAGCAAAGCTGGTGACAACAGAACAGTGCTGTGTCCATCCCGCCACTCTTTCTACAGGCTATTGACGAAGACGGATGGCTTTCACAGTAATCTGCTAAAGCCTACTCCATGTATAAGAGTGTCTAGCTCTTCTGTTCAGTGTTTTCCTTCCTCACGAGCATCCTGAGGAGTGACAAACAGTGACAGAATCCCTGAAAAATGTCCCATTCAGACCCGGGTGATGGTGGGTCCCAGTTCACATGCTCTTGAGATCCTACTTAACACAAAGCAAGATATTTTGTGTTGAGTGCTGACGAGAATCTTGCCTCGCACATGCCTTCAATGACAGCCCAGTCCTGTGGAAAAGCTTGACTTGTCAGTTCGGTTCCCTGCGGCATCCACCACCCAAGAAGAGACCACCATGCACTCGACAGCAGGACGGAAGATTCCAGTGCACCTGTAGAAGCTGCTAATACCCCATCAACAGCTAAGCAGGAACAATAGAGACTGTGAGGGCCAGAGGGGCAGTAGTGGCAGCCAAGGCACCCAGCAGAGTAGAGTTGTAGTCAAGCAGAAAGATGATCTGTTGTCCCCCTGGTTAGTCCAGAATTCCTATTGGCCAAGGGAAGTGGATATTTTGCAGGGCCTAAAGGCCTTAAATCAAACTGGGGCAGGGGTAGGGAGGCAGGCAGGAGCAAATGAAATCTAAGCTCACCTTATTAATGTAACACAAGGTGTTAAGAAAAAATATCTAAATCTTGAAAATAAAGTCCTTTCAATGTCATATTGGGGCAAGCTTACTAAGGATTGTCTACTTATCTACAGGAATGTACCTTTGTTTGATTTTGCTATTTACTATTAATCACTGCCTCAAATTGTGTGAAATAACATGTTAACTTGCAGATCTTTTCCAGTTACAATGCAAATAATTTCTATCCAATTGAAAAGGAAGTCCCAACGGTTACGGTGTTTTATTGTCCTGTAGAACATAAATTAGTTTTGTATCTAATAGCAATTTATTTTAATATCCTTTTTAAATGCCTATAAATACTCAGTCCCTCAAAAATGCTCTTTCAACCAGCTTTTACCATGTTACCAATTCTCTCATTAATGAGTTAATAAATCTCCAACATGTGTTCATACTACATGCATATGAGTTGTGCTTTTAACTTTTTGAAAATTATACTTTGGCAATGTAACTAGGCTTTGGTAAGGTAAAAGGAGTTCATCTCAGCTGATCCTAGGGATAAATATAATTTGGAGCCTTGTCATGGAGAGTTGCAATGGGCGCAGTCTGACAAATTGATACAATTTCTGCTCTTTATAATCCTACATTAGTGGACCAGCTCCCCAAGGAATACAGAAGACATTGGCTAGGCTTGGTGGGATTATAAAGTTGCCATAAATCATTAGTCCTGTAGACAGAATATATCTGCCCAAACACAAGTATTGATGTCTTTAGTATCATAAAGCTTAAACCTGTAGGGGGAAAAGATTCATGCGTATTTGAATTGTTAAGCTATCATCCGGTTTGTGTCTGGAAATGTCTTGAATGGTGGTGTCTCACATAACCTCTACAATGAATCACTCTTTATAAACAGATTTGCTTGACTACAGAAGCCCTGAGAAAAATCTCCATTGTTCTACAATTCTGCTGTAATGTCCGAGAGGCTCAGAAATCGCAGGCAACAGAGAAGCAAAGCTGGTGACAACAGAACAGTGCTGTGTCCATCCCGCCACTCTTTCTACAGGCTATTGACGAAGACGGATGGCTTTCACAGTAATCTGCTAAAGCCTACTCCATGTATAAGAGTGTCTAGCTCTTCTGTTCAGTGTTTTCCTTCCTCACGAGCATCCTGAGGAGTGACAAACAGTGACAGAATCCCTGAAAAATGTCCCATTCAGACCCGGGTGATGGTGGGTCCCAGTTCACATGCTCTTGAGATCCTACTTAACACAAAGCAAGATATTTTGTGTTGAGTGCTGACGAGAATCTTGCCTCGCACATGCCTTCAATGACAGCCCAGTCCTGTGGAAAAGCTTGACTTGTCAGTTCGGTTCCCTGCGGCATCCACCTCACACAGAAAGCTGGTTCAGTCTCCTTTTGTGCAAGAAGTTTGGGCTTTCTCTCTTTTTTAATTTTTTTTAAAAATGTGAGACCAAACTACTGTGTGCAAGAATCCATTGTGATGAGAGATTTGTCCTCAATCCCCCTTGGGCTGGTGAGCCCAGGAGCCCCGAGTTCAGAGTTGGACTAGGGGAGAGGCCTGATTAGCACACAGTTCTTGGCACGTTGACCCAGAGTGAAGAACAGTAATTATTCCTATTACCTCAACTGCTAGGTTAGATGGCTAGATGAAACTTTATATCTTAAAATCTACAGTCAAAGCCAGAGAAGCCACTTTGCTGAGACCCCAGAGCTTTCTGAACTGGCATACGCAGCCAGATTGGGCAGATCTGTGTAAGAATATCACATAACGCACTGCAGAGCGGTGTATGAATCATTAAATTATCATTGACCCTAAGTCCTCACTATTCCAAAGGATAATTGGGAAGAAGTGGTCTATCCTTACACCTGAAATTGCATCACAAATATAAAAAGAAGCCATCCAAACCCATTAAAATCATGGCAAAGTCACTGAGAGAAGTATACTGATAGTAGATTAGTCTAGAAATGAAAGAAAAATCATGTGAAATAGTTTCTGCAGCAAAGAAACGCTGAGGTTTCCCTTTTTATTTATGTGATATCTGGACCGATTGCCACGTAAAGTAATAAAAGATCTAAAAGTTATTAATAAAGTACTTTGTGCTACTTTAAAATCAATTCATAACCTCAACTGAAAACTTATTTGCACCTAAATTTATGATAAAATCTAGATGATGCGGTTTCTTCCCTCCCTCAAAGACTGACACAATAATGGAATCTTAATTTAGGTTTCATCCTTGGCTCAATCAGTTCCTTAATTCCTGGATTTTGTACTTCAATACAAAATATCTCAGTTTAATTTCATTCTTATGATGTTTGTCCCCAGACTTTGCACTTTTCAGCAATGTTTAAAATCGCATACAAATCTGCAAGTCAGCAAATGGCCTCCTTTTGATAAAAAATACTTTGTTTCCTGCCATGGAAAAACAAGGATAAGCATTTCATTCACTGTGAATACACACAATAAGAATGGGTACTGAAACATTATCACATTTCTATCCCACTCTGTAAATTTTTATTAAAGATTAAAGTTAATACACTATCTAGTTATATTAATATAAAGTTTGCTCATACTTTTTCCAGTGAATGGTGTTTTTGATAATAAATTAATAAATGGAAGCAAGAAAGATTATCTACTTCATTCTGAGGATCTAAGAAACTTCCAATAAAGATTTCTGGATTGACTGCATGGACCCAAAAGTGTTCTGTTAAGAAATGAGTAATAAGAATTTAAAGAGAGCCTGCTGATTTTAGAAGGAGGGAAATAGTCATTTCTTGGTTGTATGACCTCAGTAGAATTTTCCACAGCCAGTTGCCCTCTTTTTCAACAAATTTGAAACTTGTCATAATTTCCTATATTTTCTTAAAGAAAAAAAATCGTCAGTGTGGGCAGTACAGTTTTAAAAGGTCAAATATATTTTCTACAGATACCGTACTGTGCTGTTATTTCCAGATAATTTTGAAACTAACACACTTTGGCTGCACCAAGGCACACCACTAAAAAGGTTTTATTCTTTAAATCCTGTAGAGTAGATTACCCTTTGTTTATAAATCTGTTTACTTGACCTTCAGTCCATCTCCTCGGTGTTTTGAAAAGAGATAAAAAGAGAAATGAAGTCAGTGGCTTCAAAAATTTTTATCAATATTTGGAGAAGATTCATTTAACTGTTATTTGAGACAAACATCAAACAAGCAAGCATTTTTTAATACAAGGACAGGTTTTGCATTCAGTGAAAATTATTATAAGAGAAAAGATTCACCTTTTTCTCCACTTAGCAATTTTTGGTCTGTTTGTTTAAATGCAAGCAAAGAAAGAGTCTATGAGAACCAAAAAGGGAAAGGCATACTAAATTAAAACTTATGGAAAAGTTGAAATATAATATCTGGAAACTTAATTATGATATTTTACTTATTAAATCATAATTTTTTTCAAATTTCACAAAAATAGGTATGTAGAAGAAAGAGTAACTAATGTAGACTTGGACACTGAGGATAAGAAAAGAATTTGGAAAACTCTAAAATAAAGAGCATCTGATGGTTAACACAGAGAAAAACGTGTTTGCATAAAATAAAAATGGCCACTTGCCATTTACTAGCACTGACCCCAACCTAGAGGGCAGGGGTATAGCTTATTAATCACTTCTATATATAAAATATAGACTGATGAGCAATTGAAAATTGAAATATGATAAACTACTTATGGATATTAACTAGATTAAAGTACATATTTCATTGAACAGTGGTCTAGAAAACAGTATCAATCAAATATTTTCACTTGAAGGGGAAGACAAATGTTTTATTCATTTCCAGGATATTACCTAAACTAATTTTTATAATATATATATGGGAGGCTTTCTGAGGTATTAAAATATGTATATATTAAGTAAATCATTCATTCAACAAATATTTATTAAGCACCAATTATGTACCAGGGCATCATAATTTTTTATTTTACAGTGGGGAGAAAAAAGAATATGATATGATACATTAAATAGCACAATTCAAATGCTACCTCAAATCCTTCTCAAAAGGAGGCTGTGAATAAATACACATCTTGAGAGATCACTTTTAATGACAGCAGGTTCCTGTTTGGTCTAAGGTCAGAATCAGACAACTTTCATAAAACGGCCCAGGAAAATGCCCAAGGCATCACATCACTGAGATGGTGCCTTCTCTAAGCTACCAGGACAATGTGCCATTTCCTTTATATTTATGTTTTGCTTTGGGTTCCACCCTGAAGCAGACCCCAAGACAAGCATTCAAGTAGAAGGAGTTTATTTGGGAGATGATCTCACCAAAAACTGATATGGAAATAGACAACTGAAACTGGGGAAGGGAGGGACACCAGTACCAAGTTCGTCACACTAGTTACCACTGTGCATAGTTGGAGTTAAATTCTAGGAGCCAGCATAGGATGTATGCCTCAGAGTCACCCCACCCAAGGGGCAAGGGGGCTAGTGTCCTTATACATCTACTCCCATCAGTCCTGACTGGACAATGAGGATGAGAAAGGAATTTTGAAAACTATGAGCATCTAGTTGTTAATATAGATGTTCCTTACCTCTTCCCCAGAACAACTGGCCTAGCCTGATCAACAAGTGGACAAAAGTAGGTCTTGGCAGCCAGAGGAAGACTTTGGGTAAAGAAATGCAGATTCTGGTAGCCGGAAGTCCAGCCCACCAGCACACACTGAGGTGGGGTATTAGTCTCTTAGAGCTGCCATAACAGCTAACCACAAACTAGGTGGCTTAAACACAGAAGAAGTTGATTCTCTCACAGTTCTGGAGTCCAGAAGTCTGCAATCAAGGTCTCATCAGGGCCACACTCCTTCTGAAGGCTCTGCAGAGAATCCTTCCTCACCTCTTCCAGCTTCTTGCGGCTCCAGGTGGTCCTTGGCATTCCTTGGGTTGTGGTTACATCACTCCAGTTTCTTCTGTCTTAACATCACCTTCTCTTCCGTGTTTCTGTGTCTTCTCCCCATCTCTTCTCTTCTAAGGATATTTGTCTTTGGATTTAGGACCCACCCTAAAGCCAAGATGATCTCATCCCAAGATGCTTAACTTAATTACATCTGAAAAGACTATTTCCAAACAAGGTCATATTCACACATTATGAGGGTTAGGACATGGATTGATCTTTTAGGGGGCCACTATTCAACCCACCACAGGTGGAATGGGTGAGGGGGTATGAGCAGGACCTCAACTGTGGATTTATTGGTTATTTATCAGACATAAATTGATCTTTAAGAGCTGTAACCACAATAAGCAGGGATGGGATGCCCCTTACACTTACAACAAATCTTTCTTTGAACAAAACATGGTGTATGTATATGTGTGTGTATGTATATATATATATATATATATAGTGTATATGTGTATATATATAGTATATATGTATATATATATGTGTGTGTATATATATATATATAGTCACTGTATAAAGGCAATACCCTAAAATTCTTTCAATAAAAGGTAAGGTTTGGAATGAAAAAGTTAGGCTGTGTGTCACAAAATAAATTAACTGAAACCCCCCGAGTTTCACACTTATGATTGCAGCAAGTCAGGAGAACTGTCAAGCCCCACACAATGGATGAAACATTAATTGGGGCCTATGCCTTGCATATTAGAGTATGTTTCTCCAGATCTGCCACAGCCTGCAAAATCAAAACAATTCCCTCAGCAAGTGAAACAGCTAGCAAGCAAATCCACAGCACCGCCACTGCTGTTCATGAGCAGGTGTCTGTCAGTTTTTGGCGGGTGTTGGATTTATTTTTTCCAGATTAAAGGGGTTTGTTTCATGGATGTGTTTCTGCTTCTCACTTGTCTGGTAAGATTTCCAAAAAGGTCCCTTTGGAGGGAGGTAGGGAAGGATCCAGAGTTGAGTAGCACTCTGGGAGGCAATACAGATGAGTATGCTGAGAAAATGGGGGCAGATTCTGGGAAGTGGGTTGTGGGATAAAGGGTAGGATGGAGAGAAGCTTGGTCATAGAGGAAGCCATAGGCAGGGACCCACTGATACATCATCCCTGACCCTGTCCTAGCCTGGCAGCCCATTCAGCAACTTCTGTAATTGGCACCTGTCCAAGTCATTCAAACCCAGCACATTTGGTTGAAAGTGGAGAAGCTGTGAGGGGAGGACTCTCATAAGAGAGAATGTACCATTTAACCACTCAAAAGTGGGACTCCATCAATTCCAAATATAAAGCACATAATGTGCATTCATTCGTTTATTCACTCATGTACTCAATCTCTAGTGAATGTCTATTGAGTGACAGGCAATATACTATATGCCTAAGAATCCTAAGATCCTAAGAGTGCCTAAGATCTCCATGAGTCCTGTCCTCACCTCTTTTCCCTTTGAGTTTGGTCACACCGTCTCAGTCTATGTATTTGTTGACAAAAGATAGAAACTTGTGTTTTCTTTCTAGAAAATCAGATTTTTAAAACCATGATCACACGTATCTAAGACCCTCATAATCACCCTATGTTAAGTCTAGATGCAATATTAAGTAGATTATAGAACCCTGCCACTATTCAACAATAAAAAGGAAATGAAAATTGCAAGCCCAAATTTAATTGTTTTTAACATGTTTGTTGAAAGCAAGAGAAGTGAAGGATTAAAAATAATATCTATTTTCTAGGAAGCTGGGACTTCCATTTAGTAAAAGATGATTTAAGAGCTGTGGAGTACACTTCACAGGTGAAAAGTTATGCAGCAGAATGCCTTTAAACACGAATTTGAAGGATGAATTATAACCTCTTTTGGTTTAATCACTGCTGACTGCCCTCCAGCTAGACACTTAAGGATGACTAAAACTTTTCAGTATCTAAAGTAATAAGCGTAAAGACATCAATGCCAGAAAGGCAATAAATCTAGACTTCTGGAAGATGAGGCAGAAGTTCAAAGTTTTGCAGTCTCTCCAACCCTTTCCCCCAGAAATTTCTCTTTGCCTCTGAATTATCCAGTAGTTTTAAAAATGTAGTGAGCAAAGGAATTACTTGGGGAGCTGATTAGTATCATATTCTTAGACTCCCCCCACCCCTGCCAATTTAGGTTTAGTAGTTCTGAGGTAGGATCCAGGAAATCTACCTTATTAACAAGCAATCTCAGATAACTCTGTTGCAGGGGGTCTGCTGATCACATTCTGAGAAACAGTGATCCAGGGGAAATTCATCCTGAATTTGCTACTTTTGCCCTCTCTAACAGCATGGTGATAGCAAAGATATTTTCTTGACTTTTCAAATTTTTAATGATTTAATGAACACTTACTTTATGCCAGACACTGTGGTAAGAATCACACTAGCTGAGATTCACATTGATATGTCTTTTTTTTAGGGTACCCTTTAATCCTCACAAATATCTTGGATATTGCTAAAGAAGAAATATTGAGTTTATTGACCTGAAGATTTAGAGGACAGAGTTTGGAACTGAGGAGGGAGAAATTCTGGAAAAGAGGGCACCACAAAGAGGGAAGACACAAAATATGCATACAGACACTCCTCAAATCTATGACTGACTTCTGAATTATAACACATGGAATAAGAGTCCAAGGAGCCTAAAAGAGAAACAATAGCTAGAATCTAAGCTGAAAAACTGAATAGCAATTTTAACAACTGCCCACTGCAGAGGAGAGTTTGGAGTTTGGGTAGTCTCAGGTTAGCAGGGCAAGCCTCAAACTTAAACACCTCAAACTTTCCATTGCAATTTCATCAGCGCCACATCTTTGTAAGAAATGCCACATGCTGGGATTAAGGGATTCATCCAAGGGCAAAAGGCAAAACTAAAATAGACCTGCCTTAATGAGGCCAAAAACCAAATCTCCAGATCAAGGTGATCCACCAGTAATTTAACTGCCTACTAAAACAAAACTCAGTACTCTTCAGAGGAAGAGAATAAAGAATCTCAATAATATATCATGCATTGTACAAGAAAAAATAATTAGATTTGTGAGGATAAAAAGCAAATAAGTGAAAAAAAATCAGTCAATATAAACAGACCCATAGATGATCCAGATGTTGTCATTTACACACAAGGATTTTTAAATCACTGTGATAAGTGTTTTAAAGAATTTACAGGGGAAAAAAATGAGTAAATAGTGGAGGACTAGGAGGTTTCAAGAGAGATCTCAAACTGCTAAAAAAAAAAGAGAGAGAGAGAGAGAGCCAAATAATTCTAGAACTAAAAAAATATAATATCAAAATAAAAAATTTACTCAATGGCTTTGACAGTAGATTGTATCCAACAGAAGAAAGAATCAGTAAAAGTGAGAACAGGACAATAAAGTCACTCAAACTGAAGCACAGAGTGAACAAAATTTTTTTAAAAAGAATGAAATGAACCACAGTGACATGTGGAAAGGTATCCAGCAGTCTAACATAAGTGTAATTTGAGTCTCAGTCTGAGAGGAGAGAGACAAAGTGCATAAAAATTATCTGAATAAATACCGACCAAATTTTCTCACTTTTAATAAAAATCAAAACGCCACATATTCAGGAGCTCCGTGATTCCCCCCCACCCAAACAAAGCAGCGTAAATACAAAGGAAGCCGAATATAGGCACATCATAGTCTAAATGTTGAAAACCAGAAATAAAAAGAAAAATTTTTAAGTAGCCAGAAGAAAAAAGCACATTTATATACAAAGAAACAATAAGAATGATGTCTGACTTCTGATAAAAAGCAGTGGAGGTCAGAAGACAATAGAAATAATATGCTCCAAGATTCTGGACCTTAAACTAAAAGGAATGAAGCTCTGATGGTAAGATTTCTGGTAGTTTGGCAGTCAGGACAGGATAAAACATTCTTTGGTGGGGATCTTTTACATGCCCCTTCAAATTCTTTTGGGGAGCAATAGATAGCCATTGTAGTTTCTTGAGTAGGTGACATGATAAAATAAAAATTGGGGGTAAGAAGCATTTGCAGTTAGATACAGGATGGACTAGATGGGAAAGAAACAAGAGACAGAAAAATGGGAAATCAGTTAGGAAAGTGATGTCACAATCTAGACAAGAGGTCATTTTTTGGTCAAAGTAAACAAGCACTGGGCAATAGTGTCATCAAACAAGGCCTAGGCCTTAGGTATCAGACCCCAGAACCTCATTTGTCTGGACATTGGTCATGGCCCCTGCTCTGAAATGCTTCTGCATACTCATCAAGCTCATGGAACCAAAATGGTAGACCCAACAAAATGCTGACTCATCCATTTACCATGAGAAATACAAATGTCAAGAGTAGCAAAAGACTCAACATGGCAGATCAGCACATTCCCTCTCTATATGGGAGGCCAGAGATTTTGATGACTACAGAGTCAACGCAAGAGAACTTTAGGCAACATCACTAATTATTAGAGAAATGCAAATCAAAACTACAATGAGGTATCACCTCACATCAGTCAGAATGGCCATCATCAAAAAATTTACAAACAATAAATCCTGGAGAGGGTGTGGAGAAAAGGGAACCCTCTTGCACTGTTGGTGGGAATGTAAATTGATACAGCCACTATGGAGAACAGTATGGAGGTTCCCTAAAAAACTAAAAATTGAACTACCCTATGACCCAGCAATCCCACCACTGGGAAAATACTCAGAGAAAACCATAATTCAAAAAGACACATGCACCCCAATGTTCACTGCAGCACTATTTACAATAGCCAGGACATGGAAGCAACCTAAATGTCCATCAACAGAGGAATGGATAAAGAAGATGTGGTATATATATATAATGGAATCTTACTCAGCCATAAAAAGGAATGAAATTGGGTCATCTGTAGAGACATGGATGGACCTAGAGACTGTCATACAGAGTGAAGTATGTCAGAAAGAGAAAAACAAATATTGTATATTAATGCATATAGGTGGAATCTGAAAAAAATGGTATAGATGCTCTTATTTACAAAGCAGAAATAGAGACAAAGACGTAGAGAACAAGGGGGAAAAGCGGGGGTGAGATGAACTGGGAGACTGGGATTGACATATATACACTCTTGATAGTATTTATAAAATAGATAACTAATGAGAACCTACTGTATAGCACAGGGAACTCTACTCAGTGCTCTGTGGTGACCTAAAGGAGAAGGAAATCTAAAAAAGAGGGGATATATGTATACGTACAGCTGATTCACTTTGCTGTACAGTATAAACTAGCACAATATTGTAAAGGACTATACTCCAGTAAAAAAAGAGAACTTTAGGTGATCCTGAGAAATATTCTTCAGCTGAAATAGCCTGAGCTTCCTCACCTAGCACAGGGAGTCTTGCCAAGGATGCTCTACCTGCCACTCTACTTGGCCCTAATTCCCTGTACTGTGCTTGGAAGGATCCTGATGGTGTGGAACTCCCTTTCCACCACCATCCAGGCTGTTTTGTTTTTCATAAATGGTAACAGAGGAGTTCTGCTTGCTCTCCAGTCTTGCTGGTCTGAGAGCTATGCTACCTCTTTAAAGCGCTAATTATCCCCCCACCCCCGATCTATTGCATATAACCTTTTAACTTTAACTCTCAAACAGAAATCTCATTTCAACTTCTTAAGTTTCTAAGTTGGCATCTCATTGTGGCCTCCAAGAACGACAACAATGTGGATGTGCATTACAGTGGATACAGGAACAATGGAGAAGACAGAGCAAAAGAAGCTGTCAGCACAGAGTTAAATGCGTAATGCAGAATCAAATAAGGGTTGATCAAGAGCAACAGGACAGTGAACAGATTTTAGAACCGAAAATTAATTTTGCCAGCAGCAAACTCCTACTCAGCGCCAAAACGCCTTGCCTTCCAGAAACACTCAGAAAATATTTGTGGAATGACAATGGAGTGGGAGCTGAAGCTCCATCGGCTGAGATCTTGTAAATCCTCTGCAAATTCCAAGAAGTACTCAAGTTGCTCACCATCCCCATGGCAGGGAGAACACACTAAAGGTGAAGGAAGTAATAGATTCTGTTGGAGCAAAAAGAGTTGGGGTAGAGTGGACATATATGTAGATTGAAACCCTTTGGAGGCTCAGAGTCATCTCCCAAGGGGACTCTTATCAAAAGGCTAGTTATTACCTATGTTTAACTAGGACAGTATGAACTATTTTGCTATTCATTCCGAACAGTTCTAAGAACACGTATTTCCAGCTTACATACAGTGCCTTTACGCTTCTTGTTCGTTTACGTCCAATTCTGAACGAATTATCTCTATCTGACAGATGAGGAAACAGAGACTCAGAGAGATTAAGTAACTTTCCCAATACTAACTTGTGTTTCCCAAGCAACACAGTGGCAGAGCCAAGCATGTGAACCATGGCAATCTAGCTCTAGTGCTCATACTGCGATCCACTACATTACACCTCTCTCACATTGTGTCAGACCCACGACCTCTGATCCATAAACATCAAGCCCCGCTGGAGCAATAAGGAAACGTTAAAGCAGAGCCAGTGTCTGGTTTAGTCTGAAGCCCTTTTGCTAAGTGGACGAAATGGCTTCTGCCTACAGAACTGACTCCTGACCTCAGGACCAATGCCATCTCACTATGTGTTCTGCGCCTGGCATGACCAGAACCAGGCTATAAGCAGGAGCAATGGAGGAAAGATGCAGCTCGTCCACCTTTGGTATTATGTTAGATTGTGGATTTGAGGTCCCTGAACCACTAAGATAAAGTTCTTTTTTTCTTAGCACACCTAAGTTGGCAGATGCTAGCATTATAGCTGAGCAGATGTTTTCCCTAGAGAATCTGTTTCCAATACCTTATGATGAAGAATCACCTTCAGAGAATAAACAAATGTACATACGTGTACGCTCCAGCAAGACAAAACCATCTATTTCAGATGAGAGACACAAATGCTCTGTGCTTTGGGAAATAGATATCAGACAGGCTGGAAGTCACCCAAGGATTTATTTTTTAGTGTCATTTCTATTTGAAGTTTTTCACTGTCCTTCCCTGCTCCCAGCAATTGCAATTTGGAACATTAATTCTAGATTTTATTATTTCCCTCAATGTAGTTTGCATCAAACTGACAAAAGGCATTTTTATAAACCAAGTATGCTAAATGTGCTTATTTCACATATTTACACAGTACTTGAACTTAAACCAAAGAGAAAGTGAGTAACCAGTATATAGCAATGTTTCTTTTTTTAAACATTTTGCAGGTTTTTCTATTGGTTTATTGTTTTGCTTGTCTGTTTTTAATGGCCAAATTATTCCCAGAGGTATGAAGATGCTCATGCATTTCTTTTCAATGTTTACAAGTGTTTATAACTGATCAAGCTTATCTGTCTCAGAAGCATAATGTGGAGTCACTAACATCATATTATTGAATAATTACATTTCATTCTTCACTTACATTGTCCAGTCAGTTGATATTTACATGTTAAATAATTCTTAGTTTCATGAGCGTCTATGAATAAAGAAAAGGCAAGTAGGAGGTACATATTACATAGTCAATCTTAAATTTAAATTAGCTATGTGTGGTAGGCTAAATAATGGTTCCCCCAAAATAGGTCCACATCCCAGTCCCCAGAACCTGTGAATGTTACCTTACATGGCAAAGACTTTGTAAATGTGATGAAGTTATAGATCTTGAGTTGGGGAGATTATCCTGGATTATCCTCAGGTATCTTTATAAGAGGGAACCAGAGGGAAATTTCACACACATGGAAAAGGAGAAGGCAATGTCACCATGAAGGCAGAGAATGGAGTGATGAGGTCACAAGCCAAGGAAGGCAGGAAACCAGCAGGAGCTGGAATGAATTCTTCCCTAGAGCCTCCAGAGCCTCAAGCTGGCCCTGCTGGCAGTTTGATTTCAGACCACTGAAACTGATTTTGAACTTATGGCTTCCAGAACTGTGAGGGAATACATTTTTCTTGTTGTAAACCACCAAATCTGCGGTGATTTGTTGCAGCAGCCATCCAGGAGCTCAGAGGCCGGAGAAAATGGGTATTATCATATATATTGTGTTCTGAAAGTTTAATAGTAAAAGGTATCCAACTTCTAGGCTATAGATTCCCCAGGGAACAAAATGGAATTTGTAGTACAGGCTTCATTAGGTGATGGATGGCTAAACCAATCCTAACCCTCTAGGAGTCAATTTGAACCGTGGGGAGGGCAGGATTATGAAAGTGTGTGAAGTGTGAACAACCATCATAGGGCACATTAGGTTGGCCCACGTTGTGGTAATGAAATGGTCTCCCTAGAAATTACCAGGCATCCATTTCCAGAATCTGATCATCACGGCTTCATTGCATCAGGGAACAAGCACCCACCATGGACTGTACAGAACGAGTGTTCAACGACATTCTCTAGCTTCCAGAATCACAGGTAGTATTAGACTGATCAGGCCCAGCTCTCTCTCCACTTGCGTGTGAAAGCCAAGCTGACTCCCACTTGGACTGTGTAAGTCCTTGCATTCCCAGAGTATTTGGGTTGAGGTGGGGTTATGGGGGGAGGAGATGAAGAAAAAGAAAGAGTTTTGAGAGTGAGAGAAAGAAACTGGATTTCTAAGAAATTTGGTCTTGAGCATTTAAATGGACATATACAAGGGATATGTCATTTATATCATGTTTGTGGAATACATCACGTGAGTTACAGCTACTAACAGAAACAATGATGTCTATTAAGGTTAACAGTTGTTGAAATAGTACTAAGGGTAAATGCATTCTAATTGCTGGTAAGATCCCTGAAACACATCTCTCCTTTCATAAGTAATGGAATAGAGAAAGGGGCTGAATTTTCATATTAGTCTTGGCACTAATGCCTTGTTAACCCTTATCATCATCATAAGATTTATATGCACCTCTCTAGATCACTCATTGCCTGCCAGGGTAAAGGGCTCCAGGCGTCTTTGTCATCTATTTGTAAGTATAAATCATCTGCAAAGCAAAGGGTGATGAGTTGGGCACTTTCTGTAAAGCTAACCCCTTCTTTTCCAGCCAGCCAACTTGCTAGCAGTTGGTGGGAACATAGAAGGAAGGCATCCTTATGTTTGGCAATTCTTCATCCCTCTCCAGATGTTCCTCACTCTCTTTGCTACCAGCTGAGGCATGTCCATTCCAGAAGTGTTTAACAAGAGAGAATTCAATAGAGAAAACTTAACCTTGGATAGGTAGGATGAGGAGTATGGGGTGGGCATAACATAGACAGCTTTCGGTAAGATCTAATAAATTATTGACAACATCAAGAATAACTTCTCGGGCTTCCCTGGTGGCGCAGCGGTTGCGCGTCCGCCTGCCGATGCAGGGGAACCGGGTTCGCGCCCCGGTCTGGGAGGATCCCACATGCCGCGGAGCGGCTGGGCCCGTGAGCCATGGCCACTGTGCCTGCGCGTCCGGAGCCTGCGCGTCTGGAGCCTGTGCTCCGCAACGGGAGAGGCCACAGCAGAAGGAGGCCCGCATACCACAAAAAAAAAAAAAAGAAAAAAAAGAATAACTTCTTTTCCAACGGAACCCCAGGAATCACAGAGTTGCCAGTTAGGTTCCTACTTTTACAAGGAAATAATGGCAATAATAACAATAGCAAGAACACCATAAACGTCTGTTCTCCCTCACAGTGCATATCAGCAATTCATGCACAGCAACTTTATAGAATTAATCAAATGTATCTGCCTAAGGCCATCTAGTTTCTCTTTTATTGTATTCCCGTTCACTGGTTTTTAACCTGACCTTCCTGTAAAAATACTTCTAACTCATCTTTGAAACTTACCACAAGCTGGATAGAGAAGGATAAAGGGAGACAGACCATGAACAGGGAAGCTGCAATCCTGAATAATATATAAACTAAAATATGAATGATACCATCATTCAAAAAGCAACTGGCTCAAAGGAAAGATGGTTCTGAGAAGCAGAAAGGATATAGGAAGCTTGGGTTCTCATTTGCAAGCAAGAGAATTACTGATACTTGTGGGCCACTATAGGAGAGGAAGCTCCTAGAACCCACACTTATCAGGATCTGGGAAGCCTTGCCCAACGGATGTGGAAATCTCCATCTGTGTGGATAACCCCAGTACTCATGGGCTGACAAGGCTAGTCTGGGTTTTGCTGCTGGGGTATGGTTCAGGTTCAGGCTGAATTTATTATGGGAATGGGTAAGCTCCTGATTAAGAATGTGGTCACTATAGGCAAATTTTGTCACAAGCAACCAGAGGTTGATGCCTCTATTGTGAGCCAAGCTAGAGAGGCTGCAGAAATCCTCAGTCAGAGACCCACACCACAGTTAACCATGAGGTTACCTAACCGTAACCCTAACCCTAATCCTAAACTTGAACAATGTAAATAAGGCCCTTTGTTCTGGAAGAAGCCGCATACTATTTGAGTCTCTCTGCCTCTGAGGTCATGATTGATGGGTATAAAAGAGCCACATCATTTTATTATCCACAAGGTCTTCTTGACATAGAAGCGAGTCCCTCTTTATTTCATGATTCTTAGCAGCTGTGTTTTGCATGATTTGTGGTGTGTGTTTTGGTAAGCTTCATGGGATATAAGTGCCCCTCAAGTGGATGGAGTGGTCCTTCAGGTTCCTCAGTCTCTTCTATCATAAATCATCACTTTTTCCCCCAGATTCCCCTCCAAGGATTGTAGCCATTAGCAGGCTCCAAAAAAGCCACTTTTGTGGCATAAGTCAGAGAAGTGGGATTGTAGGTTCAAGGACCAAAGAGGAATAGAAATGCAGGAGCAGGTGGTGGTGATATCACACCAAGAAATTGCTAAAGCCAGCTCCACACAACTAGAAGATGCCAAGTTGCCTGGACTCTTGAAAGGAACATGGGGACTACAACATTCTGTCATTCTTGTTTCATCTTACACTTCTCTCTCTTCCCCACACAATTATTATTTATATATAGTTTTTTATAGAGGTAAAATTTACATAAATTTGAAAGCAAAAATCTTAACTGTGTAATTTAGACAAATGCCTATGTAACTCACATTCCTTATCCAAATATAGAACATTTTCATCATCTCAGAAAGTTCCCTCATGTCCATTCCTGGTTAATTTACACCCCCAACCCAAAGACAACCACTTTTCTGGGTTTTTTTCACACCATAGATTAGTTTTGCCTATTCTAGATCTCCATAAATAGAATCATGTAGTATATGCTATTATTGCTTTTTTTGTGTCTGGGATCTTTCAGTCAGCATGTTTGTGAGATTCATCCATGCTGACACATAGATCAGTAGTTCTTTTTTTTTTTTTTTTTTTTTTTGCTTAATAGTATTCCATTGTATGAATATACCACAACTTATTTATCTACTCTGTTAAAGTTGGACATTTGAGTTGTTTAAAGTTTGGGAGGTATTATACATAAGGCTACCATGAACATTATTATAAATTTTTCATGCATGAACATGTGTTTTCATTTCTCTTGGGTTAATACCTAGGAGTGAAATTCTTAGGTCAAAGGATATGTAACAGACTATTTTATAATATATAAATTAAATTTATGGGTTCCCCCAAGTGACTTGCAAATGTTTCTTTTAATAAAATCAAAACATCCTTTTAAATTATTTTTCAGGACAGAAGTAGTCCCTCAAGAATATACTTTTGCAGTGCTAGGTAGCAACATGACATCTACAGACACTACTTGCTAAGAATGTACCATTTTGGGCAAAACCCCAGGGTGACCCTTACATTTATACAGGGTTGCCTTTTGAGAAATCAGCTTTATATAAGGTTTTTCACACCACTCCACAGCAACCTTAATTTTCAATACACCTTCCATCTTTCTTGATTTGAGTCTACTTTTTACAAGGATGGGCAACTGACATGGTAAGATTTGAAAGATTTGGGTTTTAGCACAGAAGGATGAGAAAGAATAGTTTTAAGTTTAAGCCTAGAAAAAAGGATCTTCTATGTCACTCATTTTGGCTAACCAGGAATTATATTGGAATAACAGTAATAAAGAGTGTATATTTTCTGGGCCTTGTCCTCTGGCCAAATGTTTCTACCAGTTCTGTGGGGTGATGGAGGAAATGTTGAAGGGGGAAAGTTGGTTGTGGTAGTAGAGAATTTAATGAGTCCAGGTTTTGAGTTCTCTCTATTCCTAGATCCCCATACATCTTAAAATTAATTTACACTAAGGCCCTTCCACTTTACTTTCCACTACTATCAGTCCACTACTGACTTTCAATCATAGTATATAGTCAGTCATCTAGAAGAGGTACCATTTTCCGGCTTAGTGAAAAAAATCTTAGAGATATGAGAAGGTCTACCACTTGCAGTTGTACACAACTCCAGGGAGGATATATCTATATGGGTAGATGCCTTCTGAAGTTGTGTGGTATACAATCTGCACAGCCATTCATGATATACAAGAAGATATATATGAGGGAACAAACGAGTACAGAGTCCCATCAAATTAAAGTAGATTGATATAGCTTAACTTATTAATCATGGTCTTTCTTTATTTTGTAAGTAATTTCACAAGTAGCTCAGCCAATCCTATTTTAGCCTCGATCCTTAGATTATGTTTAGGGTATGGTTTATCAGTCCTTCTTCCCCATCTTTCCCTTATATTCTCAGCCCAAACCTGAAAATTTCTCTTCTATCTCCTTCTCTATCTAGGACTCAGATCGATTCCTTTAATTTGGCTTCTCTTAGCCAAAAGATATCTCATTTGAGCAATTTTCCACAGGTTTTCTATTCTGTGAATTTCTGTAAACTAATTTTTCTCTGCTCATTGGCTATGAAGCTTTTCCCAGTGGAAAATGTTTATAAGAAACCAGCTCCAACTATCACAAGTAGCCATTTTTACTCATTTTTCCTCTTCAATTGCTTTCTGTTTTAAACATCCAAAGTTTCCCTAATGAGCTTGGCCTCTAATAAAGTATTAAAATATTTCCTATTAGCACAAAATATGTCACACAGGGTGAAAACTGTGGACAATAAAAGACAAACTGGGTTGCAGACAGAGAACCATCTAGGCCTCAGCTTTCTTATCTACAAATCAGATGAGAAACAGTAGGTCCATAACATGACTGTTCCATCAGAATCCCTTGAGGATATTGCATAAATCCAGATTCTCAGTCTCCGCCCCCAGAATATTCTGGTTTATCTTGTCTAGGGATAGGGCCTGGGACTCTGCAATTTTAAAAACACCGTTTTCTCTTTCTCTCTTTCTCTCTCTCTCTCTCTCTCTCTCTCCCCCCCATCTAGATATGTTTCTTTACATACCATAAATACCATGTGCTTGTAGAAGCAAAGCAGGTGAGTTTGCTTCTAGTAAAAATGGAGTAAATACACTCAATCCTATCTCCCCATCTGATTATCACTAAGAAACGTGCACAAAAAAGCAGCTATCAGAAGACAAGGAAAGAATGGCAGGTGTACTGGTATAGAATTCAGTACTCAAAGGACAATGCAGCAATGAGTTGCCTGTTTGTTTTGTTTCTGTCTTCTATATCCTGACTTAAACCCTGTGGCAGACCAAAACCAAAACTGCTGACAGGCACAAATAAAGTCAGACCCAGACACTCTCTCTAGCCAGAGAAGCAGGAGTAGGGGTCAGTGTGGGACAAACCCCTTTCAACTCTCCAGCATGAGCAACAAAACAAGAGTTCGCTGCCCCCAGCAAGATGGAAATGGCCCCAAGCCATTTTGAGTGCCAGCAAAGAAAAGGCAGCCCCATCCCCCACTGGTATGGCAGACGGTGCCCCTGCGGAGTAGAGGAGTGTATTTTGACTCTCCCTACACTGCACTGAGCAAAAGTGGTGGCAGTGGCAGCTCCACAGGCTCTTTGCTCTCACTACTTTGCCCCAAGTTAGGCCCAGTCACAAGAAGAGCATGAAAATGCAGGGACATTAAACTTCTGGTTTTCTAATCAGACCACTAGGAAAACGACTCCTGGGAGTCAGAGAGAACTATTGACATGATGAAGCTAGAAAAAGGGATTTTTAAAAAATACTTATGAAATACTAGCTCAGACCCAAACTGCTCGTGTGTGAAACCAGCTGTAATGAATACAGCAAAGGCTTTTTTAAAAATTAATTAATTAATTAATTAATTAATTATTTTTGGTGTTTTTTTTGTTTTTTTTTTTCCGTGAACTTCTATGGCTTTTATTTTTTAAACGTTTTTATTGGAGTATAATTGCTTTACAAAGGTGTGTTAGTTTCTGCTTTATAACGAAGTGAATCAGTTATACATATACATATATCCCCAAATCTCCTCCCTCTTGCATTTCCCTCCCTCTCACCCTCCCTATCCCATCCCTCTAGGTGGTCACAAAGCACTGAGCTGATCTCCCTGTGCTATGTGACTGCTTCCCACTAGCTATCTATTTTACATTTGGTAGTGTATATATGTCAATATATACACTACCACTCTCTCACTTTGTCCCAGCTTACCCTTCCCCCTCCCCGTGTCCTCAAGTCCATTTTCTAGTAGGTCTGCATCTTTATTCCCATCTTGCCCCTAGGTTCTCCATGACCATTTTTTTTTTAGATTCCATATATATATGTTAGCATACGGTATTTGTTTTTCTCTTTCTGACTTACTTCACTCTGTATGACAGACTCTAGGTCCATCCACCTCACTTCAAATAACTCAATTTCGTTCCTTTTTATGGCTGAGTAATATTCCATTGTATATATGTGACACATCTTCTTTATCCATTCATCTGTCGATGTACCACAATGTTCACTGCAGCTCTATTTACAATAGCCAGGACATGGAAGCAACCTAATTTATTTATTTTTGGCTGTGTTGGGTCTTCGTTGCTGGGCGTAGGCTTTTTCTAGTTATGGTGAGTGGAGGCTACTCTTCATTGTGGTGCGCGGGCTTCTCATTGTGGTGGCTTCTCTTGTTGCAGAGCACAGGCTCTAGGCACGCGGACTTCAGTAGTTGTGGCACGCAGGCTCAATAGTTGTGGCTCGCAGGCTCTAGAGTGCAGGCTCAGTGGTTGTGGCACACGGGCTTAATTGCTCCACGCATGTGGGATCTTCCCGGACCAGGGCTCGAACCCGTGTCCCCTGCATTGGCAGCTGGATTCTTAACCACTGCACCACCAGGGAAGTCCAAGCAAAGGCTTTTTAAACTCAACTACACCATATATCACTGCCCAGGTCTCAGACTGACACTAAGAACATGCAAAGGGGTACAGACCGGAAGAGCACTGCAATGGCTTTGAAGATTAAATTGACACTGGAACCATACACCACAGAAGCTGGTTCAGGACTTGCAGTCTAGATGCAACAAGGTTAACTGCTGGCTGAAACAAAATTTTAAAATAACATTCTCTGGAAGATTTTTATAGGAATCAGAGTCTCATGGTATTCAAAATGTCTGAATACAGTCCAAAATTACTCAGCATACAAAGAATCAGACAATCTGAAGAACTGTCAAAGGAAAAAGCAATCAAGAGATGCTAACCTTGAGATAACCAAATATTGCAATTATAAGGTTTTAGAGCAGCTATTATGACCATGCTACAGGAAGTAAGGATGAATACTCTTGAAAGAAATGGAAAGATATAAGCTCTCATCTGAGAAACTGGAGCTATAAAAATGAACCAAATGGAAATACTAAAACTGAAAGCTCTAATAACAGAAATAAAAAATTGGAAGGGCTTAATAAAAGAATGGAACTAGAGGAAAGAATTAGTAAATTTGAAGATACATCAATAGAAATTATACAATCTGAAAAGTAGAAATTAAAAATAAAACAGAGCCTCAGAGGCCTGTGGGACAATATCAAAAGGTCTAACATTTATATCATTGAATTTCTATCAGGAAAGGAGAAAGAGATATGACCAGAAAAATATTTGAATATATAACGAGTGAAAACTCTCCAAATTTTGTGGAAGACAAAATATAGAAATCTAAGAAACCCAAAGAGAATAAACTCAAAGAAAACTATGCCCATACACATCATAAATAAACTGATGGAAATCAAAGATTAAAATAAAATCTGAAAAGCAGCCAAAGAGAAACAACGCATTACATATAGAGAACAAAGATCCAAATGAGTGCAGATTTTTTCATCAGAAACCATGGAGACCAAAAACCAGTGCAACAATATTTTTAAAGTGCTGAAATAAAAGATCTGCCTGTCAACCCAGAATTCTATACCCTGTGAAAATATCCTTCAGGAATAAAGGGAAAACAAAGATGTTCTCAAATGAAGGAAACCTAAGAGAATTCATCACTAATAAACTTGCTTTACAGAGATTTGTCAAGTACAAAGGAAATAATGACTAAAGGAAACCTGAAAAATCAGTAATGACAGAATAGCAGCAGAGGTAGTAAATATCTGCCTAAATAAAATAGATCATTTTTGTCCCTTAACTTGGTTAAACAATATAATGCTTGTCAAAAGCAAAAATCATAAAGCTATCTGATGGGATTTTCACTGTAGGTAGACATAATACATATGGGAACTTTTGAAAGGAGAAAGACTAAAATGACCAAATACTTATACGTTTTCTTTATTTTTTGTGACATGGTAAGATAATAATGCTAATTAGATTGTGTAAAGTTTGATGCATTTATTGTATTCCCTACAGCAATCACTAAAGAAATAATTCAAAGACATATCACAAAACCTCAATAGAGATTTAAATGGAATTCTAAAAAGTATTTGAATAACTCAAAGAAGGCAAGTAAGGGAAAACAAAGGAATGAAAACCATAAGAGAAAAGCAGAAACTAATAATAAAATACAACTATGTCTGTAATTTCATTAAATGTAAATGGTTTAAACAAACCAATTAAAAGACAGTGATATTTAGATTGGACTTAAAAACAAACAACACACACACACAAAGAAGCAACTGTATGCTATCTGTAAGAAACCTACTTGAAACATAATGATTCAAATAGGTTAAAATGAAAGGACAGAAAAGAATATAACATACAAATACGAATCAAAAAAAAAAGTTGAGGTGAGCATATTAATATTAGACAAAGTAGACTTCAGAAAAGTAAAATAACCAGGGACAAAGAGGGACACTATACAATAATTCATTAAGAAGACATAAAAATTCTAAATGTGTGTACAACTGACAACAGAGATGCAAAACAAATGAAGCAAAAGCTTAAAGAACTAAAAGGAGATATAAATTCACAATTATATTTGTAAATTTCAACATTCCTCTCTAAGCAATTGATAGAACAAGTAGTCATAAAATCAGTGAGGATATTGAAGGTTGAACAACATTGTCAACCAACTGGATCAAATTGACATTTATACAACCCTCCACCCAACAACAGCAGAATATACATTCTTTTTCAAGTGCTCATGGAAACATTCACCAAATTATATCCTAGGTCATATAAAAAACAAACTTTGTTAAATTTATAAGAATTTAAAATTACTCAAAATACATTCTCTGACCATGATATGATTAAACTAGAAATTGACACCCTAACAGAAGGATGTCTGGAAAAATCTCCAAACACCTGGAAATTAAACAACACTCTAGTATATAATCCATGGTTCAAAGAGGAAGTCTCAAGAAAATTAGAAAATATTTTGAGCTGAATAAAAACAGAAATCAAGTGTATCCCAATATGTGAAATGTACCCAGAGTAATGCTCAGGAAAAAAAATGCAGCATTAAATGCTTATATTAGAAAAGAAAGATCTCAAATCAATATTTTCAGCTGCCACATTAAGAAACCAGAAAAAGAAGACAACTAAACCTAAAGCAAGCAGAGGGAAATAGTAAAGAGAAGAAAATAAATTAATAAAATTTAGAACAGTACAACAACAGTGAAAATAAATTAAACCAAAAGCTGATACTGTGGAAAAAATCAGTAAAACCAATAAACCTGTAGCTTGATGATCAGGTAAAAGAGAGAAGACACATATGATAATTACTGGGAATTACAGGAGATAGCACTACCAACTCACAGACATTAAAGGAAAATGAAGGAATGCTGAAAACAATTTTATGCACATAAATATGACAGGTTAGACAAAATTGACCAATTCCTTGGAAAACAAAACCTACCAAAACTCACCACAAGAAAAATATAAATAACTTGAATAGCCTTATAGCTAGTAAGGAAATTGAATTCATAGTTAAAATTCTTCCAAAAAAGAAAACTCGAGACACAGGCATTTCACTATAGAATTCTACTAAGCATTTAAGATAAGGGGACACCTCAACTCATTTGATGAGCCACCATTACTCTGATATCAGAAACAAACAAAAACAATACAAGAAAAGAGAATTTCAGATCAATACCTCTCCTGAAGTAGATGCAAAAATCTTCAGCAAAATCTTACCTATTTAACCCAGCAATATATTAAAAGAACAGTACATCATAACCAAGTGGGGTTTATCCCCAGGAATGCAAGGATAGTTCAACATTTTAAAATCAATCAATGTAATCCACTACATAAATAGACTAAAGAAAAAACATGATTATGTCAAAAGAGGCAGAGAAATCACTTGACAAAATTCAGCATCCATTCATGATAAAAACTCAGCAAATAAGAAATAAAAGGGAATTTCTCAATCTGATAAAAAGGCATCTATAAAAACCCTATAACATACATCATATTTAGTGGTAAAAGACTGAATGCTTCCTCCCTATGATTGGGATCAAGACAATGATGCCACTCTCATCACTCCTACTCAGTATCATACTGGAAGTACTAGCAAGTACAGTGAATCAAGAAAAAGAAATAAAAGGCATATAGAATGGGGAGGAATAAATAAAACTATCCATATTCCCAGATGACATGATTGTCTACATAGAGAATCCCAGGTAACCTTCAGAAAAGCACTTAAAGTTACTAAGTGAATTTGGCAAGGTCACAGATACAAGGTCAATGTTCAAGCAACTATATTTTTGTACACTAACAATGAACAACTGGAAACTAAAATTTAAAAACAATACCATTTACAATAGCCCCCCCATGAAGTATATAGGTATAAATCTAACAAAATATGTTCAGGATTTACATGTGGAATTAAATAAAAATAAAGATACAGCTTATCAAAAGGATGCAGCAGAAACAGTGTGTAGAGGGAAATTTGTAGCATTACATACATATATTAGAAAAGAATAAAGATCTAAATCGTAAGCTAAGAATCCAAATTAGAAAACTAAAGAAAGAAGCACAATTTAAGACTAGAGCAAGGAGAAGGAAAGAAATAATAAAAATTAGAGCAGAAATCAGTGAAGTTAAAAACAAGAAATTAAGAGGGAAAATCAACAAAACCAAATGCTGGTTCTTTGAAAAGATCAATAAAGTTAATAAACCTCTAGCCATGTTAACCAAGAGAAAAAGAGAAGACATAAGTTGCTAATATCAGAAATGAAAGATGGACCATCACTACTGATTCCACAGACATCAAATGGACAATAAATGAATACTATGAACAACTCTATGTCCACATATTTGATAACTTAGATGAAATGGACCTACTCCTATTAAGATGCAAACTACCAAAACTTACAAAAGGAAAAATAGGTATGCTGAATAACCCTATCAGAAAAACTGTCAACAATTAATAACCTTTTAAAAGACAGCACCAGATGCAGACAATTTCACTGGTGAATTCTACCAAATATTTAAGGAAGAAATGATACCAATTTCCAAAATATCTTCCAGAAAATAGGAGCAAAGGAAATACTTCCTAATTCATTCTAGGAGGCCAGCATTGTCCTAATACTAAAACCAGATAAAGACATTGGAAGAACAGAAAGCTACAGACCAGTATCTCTCATGAACATAGATGCAAAAATCCTGAACAAAATATTAACAAGTTGAATTCAACAATGTGTAAACAAAGTATACGTCATGCCCATATGGGATTTATTCCAGGAATGCAAGGTTGGTTCAACATTCAAAATTAAATCAATATAATCCATAACATCAGCAGGCTAAAAAAGTAAAAGCATATGATTATATCAATAAATGCAGAAAAAGCATTTGACAAATCCAGAACCCATTTGTAATAAAAACTCTCAGCAAACTAGAAATAGAGGGAAACTTCTTCAACTTGATAAAGAACATCTATAAGGTATCCACAGCTACTATCATACTTGAGACTGGACTTAAGTATGGACACTTTCCCCCAAAATCAGGAACAAGGCAAGGATGTTTTCTCTCACCACTCCTATTCAACATCCTACTGAAAGTCCTAGGTAGTGCAAGAAGACAAGAATAAGAAATAAATGTATATAGATTGGAAAGGAAGACATTCTTTGCATCTGACATGATTACCTATGCATAAAATCCCAAAGAATCTACCAGAAAATCTCTTGGCAGTAATAAGCAAGCATAGCAGAGTCACAGGATAGAAAGTTGATATACAAAAGACAATTGCAGTCCCATACCAGCAATGGTCAGCTAGAATTTTAAATTTAAAGAAAATTAGCATTTATAATAGCACTAAAAAATATTAAGTACTTAAGTATAAATCTCTAAAAAATGGATAGGATCTATATGTGGAAAACTGCTAATGAAAGAACTCTTCTCAAGAAGAACTAAATAATGGAGAGACACATGTTCATATAGTGGCAGACTCAGTATAGTTAAAATGTCAATTCTCCCCCAATTGGTCTTTACATTTTAAGCAATCCCAATGAAAATGCCATTAGGATCCTTTATACATATAGACAAGCTGATTCTAAAACTTTTATGGAAAGGTAAAAGAAGTAGAATAACCAAAACAATTTTTACAAAGAACAAATTTGAAGGACTCACACTACCCAATATTAAAACATACTCTAAGGCTACAGTAATCAAGATAGATTGATATTGACCAAAAGGATAGATGAAGGATAGACATATAGATCAATGGGAAAAATATTCCTGAAATAGACCCATATAAATGTGGTCGACTGACTTTTGACAAAGTTGCAAAGGCAATTCAGTAGAGAAATGACAGTCTTCAACAAATGGTGCTGGAGCGATTACACATCCATATGAAAAAAAAAAATGAACCTTGACCTGTACTTTACACTGTATACAAAAAACAAAACAAAAACCCTCAAAATGGATCAAATACCCAAACTCTTAGAAAAAAACATAGGAAAAACTCCTTGTGGCCTTAGATTACACAAAGACTTCTTAGCTATGACACAAAAAGCACCCTAAAAGTCCATAAAAGAAAAAGTTTAAAAAAATGAACATCTTCCAAATTTAAAAATTTTGTACTGTGAAAGATACTGTAAAGTAAATGAAAAGACAGGCCAGAGGCTGAGAAAAATATTTGAAAGTCACATATCTGACAAAAGACTTATATCTCAAAATTCTGTAAGAAAATAAACAACCCAATTTTTAAAACTGGGCAAAAGATTTGAATAGACATTTCACCAAAGAAGATACATGGATGACAAATAATCACATGAAAAGATGCTCAACATCATTAATCATTAAAGATATGCAAATTAAAGCTAAAATGAGATACCATTATACCCCTCTATCAGAGTGGCTAAAATAAAAAATACTGATGATACCTAGTGCCACTGAAGCTGCAAAGCAACTGAAACTCTCATGTGTTGCTGGTGGGAATGCAAAATGACATAGCCACTCTGAAAAACAGTTTGGCAAAATCTTATAAATTTAAATATACACTTACCATATGACCCAGCATTCCCACTCCTAGGTATTTACTCTAGAGAAATGAAACTTATGTTCACACAAAAACCTGTACATGAACATTTACAGCAGCATTATTTGTAGTCACCAAAGTCTGAAAGCAACCCAAATATCCCTCATTAAGTGAATGGATAAACATACTGTTGTAGTCAGCAATAAAAAGGAACAAACTATTGATAGTTGCAACAACATGAATGAATCCTCAAATACATTATGCTAATTAGAAGAAATCAGTCTCCAAAGGTTACGTACTATATGATTCCATTTTATATGGTATTCTCTAAAATGCAAAATTATAGGAACAAAGAATCCCTCAGTGGTTGCCAGGGATTGTGCATAGAAGGAGTGTTGCAATGCAGAGTTAGCAAAAGGGAATGTTCAGGGGTGTTGGAATTTTTCTATATCCTGTTAGTGGTGGTTACAAAAATCTATGCCTGTGTTAAAAACATAAAGAGAATTTTTCTATATGCAACTTAAAATAATACAAAATAATAAACAAGTCTGAGCTACTGACATTTTAATAAATTCAATAAAGATAATTTAAAAAGAAACTCAAGAAAAGCAGGAAAAAGGCATCATGGGAACATGTAAAACCATGTGGTTGGCCCCAGTTGCCTCTTAAAGAGAAAAGGTCTGTTTCCTTTTGGTTAACATGTCTTCCTTATTTTCAGGTAATAACAATTATAAAGTTCTAACATTGCTGTTACTGACTTCGATGTGTTCATAAATGAAGGCTACAGGCTTACAAAATCACCTCTAAAAACTGAATCAACTCCAAGTGAATTAACTCTATTGCACTGTCAATCTAATCAATTGTATAGAAACCCATCATTCGGTTGACCCTAAAACCCTTGAGTCAAAAAATGGCAAATTCAGAGGCCATGTATAAACCTGACCTAGGATTAAAGAAAAATTGTTCTGCCAGATAATGTCTCAATTTTTTTCATATTTGTAATGGTAATGATATTTTTTGTTCCTGTAGTCTTGATTTCAATTTCTGAAAGTAACCAAACATTGTGGTTTTCTTAAAGGGTTTCCAAGCAAATATATGAATTCTTCCCGATCCAGAGGATGAAAATATTTGTAGTGAATCCAGTTTGAATGACGTAGTGGCCTTGTTTTTGCACTGAGCAAAGAGGGTTTCATCAATCACAGGAAATGACACTTCTGACAGAAAGAAAATAAGATGTAAATTAACTAGAGGAGAGAACAGAGCAGTGACTATTCCATTTGGAATAAGAAAGGCTCAGGAAAGCAAACTGTCATGCAGGAGTTATGATCCTATTGCAGTTTCACCACCTAATTTCCAAATAACTTGCAGCCTTCCTTCCAATTATGAAATCTGCATTATTTGACTTGTTAGAACTGGCCTACAGGGGAGAGAATTATTTGGCAAAGGCTGAAAGGGAGCAACCCTTTAGGAACTTGGTGCTTCTCCTTAAAGAAGTACTGTCCAATAGAAATATAACATTAGCTACTTATGTAATTTAAAATTTTCTTGTAGTTGCAGTAAAAAGTCAAAAGAAACAGGTGGAATTAATTTTAATATATTTTACTTAACCTGATATCTCCAAAACAGTATTATTTCAACATGTAATCAATATCAAAATTAATGAGTTTACATTTTTTTATATGAAGTCTTCAAAATCCATTATATATTTTACACTTGTGGTATATCTTAGTTAAGAGTAGCCACATTTCAAGTACTCAATAGCCACAGGTAGCTAATGGCTACCATGTTGAACAGTACAGCTCTAAAGAGTTTTTATATCCATGGAAAATGTGAGACAGGATCATCTGCTTCAAACGGTCTTTGGAACTAAGAATAGATATTTTAGAAAAGAAGTAAAATTGGAAGAAAGTTGGCCAAACTGGAGAAGATGATAAAATATATGATTCGGCTTCAGGACAATTAACGTTATCGTTTAACCTTATTAAGGGTCACAACAAATAATAGGCCATGTGTTGTTTCCTTTGAGAAAAACCTAAAAATTCACTTGCACCATGAACCTTTCCTGATTAGACCCATCTCTCTGTACACCAATTGATCACTTGACTTTTGTCTCTACCTCTTCTTCATTTTCTGCCCTGCCCCATCCATGACAATGGAAATTGCATAGGCTATGAAAGAAAAGGACTAAGAATTGCCCCTCCAGGTTCAGCCCCTGCCTAATGTCTCTTGCCCTCATTATCCCTGTCCCTGGCCCTGAAAGTGCCTATGCATAGAGGTAGTCAATGGAATAGAGGCAGGATATAATACAACAGAAGTCAGCACACCCATGGGTGGAACCTAGAATTAACATCACTGATAGGCATTTCCCTGCCTCCCATGTACGCCCAGTCCATGGCACCGAGCTTCTACCTGGAATTCTTTTCTGAACACTCCAGAATAACTCAATGTCTAATTATTTCCACTGCCAGGATTTATCATCTGGAGTAGCCTCTCCCTTGATGCTGATTATTGCCTAAAGCATGCCCGAACTTGCTCTACCTGTCAGCTCCTGGGATCAGCCTGCCTACGTGTTCTTGCCGGTATTATTCTCTGCAGCTGGTTCAGTTTGCCACACTTTTGTTTCTTCCTCTTGGAGGTCCCAATCCCCCAACTCCACACCAGCCTTGAGCTCACTAACAATATGAAAACTTACTAGACATATTACATTGAACAAATAAGTTAGCCTCAATATCCTCATTTGCAAACCGGAAGTTAAGCCTTACAGGGTTATTATGAGTATTAATGAGGAATACATGAGGAAATGCTTTGTAAACTATAAAGAACTAAGTAAGTGTTAGTTATTAAGTTTGCTTATTACTTACTATCCTCACGTCATTGTACTCACGTAACAAACAACCACCAATGTTGTAGAATACAGCACTTACATTCCGAAAATGTATATAACTCACCTTGAATGGGAGTGCAGGGTTTTATTTAACTAATTACTGTATAGGGAATCTTAAACAGTCTAACAGAGAGGCAGAAGCAAGATGGGAAACAAGATTATTGGAGTCAAGGTCACCATATATGACTTTCATACTTAGGTATTTCTCCTTTTGAAATGTCCCTTTCATAATCTTTCTTGGTCAAGTTTATGTTCTGTAGTTAATGCTTCAATGGCAAACCTAATAGAAAATGTGAAAATTATGTGTTTATTCTTGGGAAAACTTTGGAGCAACCTGAGTTATAGTCAACATTGTAAAAAATTAGTTTCTTCTATAATTTCCAGAGAAAGAAATGCCAGCAAGCACAGATTATTTGGATAGTGAGACAAGAGATTTGTAAGTCACCTCATCAAATAAAAACTGTAAGAAGCCAGATTTAGAGTTGCTGTCATAGCAGCCCCATTCCATCCCAAACCCTACAAGTCTAGACAGAAACTCACTTGTGCTTCTGATAGTATAAGACTTGAAAGAATAAACTATTTCAACTCGTTTTAGAAGCAACTGATCTAGACACCAGCAGAGAAGTTAAAACCAGCTTAACTCATGGGATTCCTAAACTCATCATATTTTACTAGAGAAAAGTATAAGGAGATTTACTGGCATCGTGTGTAATATGTACAAGACTCAGTCACCGAGCATGCTGGGACTTTGAGGATGGTTCAACAATGGAAAGGGATTAGCTATTCTTAAGGACAAAGCCTGGACTGGGAACACTAACTCAGCAGTGAAGACCACTGAGCTAGCCAACAGGCAAATCACCTTTACCCATGGCAGTACAGCAGACTCTGGCCCAACGTAAACTAGTGTACCTCATAAATGGGGTCTGTTCAAGAATGCAGCCAAGGTGAGGCATGTAGTCATGTTGCATTAGTCAGATCCTGGCAGGAAAAATTCACCCCAAGTGGCTCAAATGAAGAGCCTTTAATTAAGGTCTACTTACAAAATTGTGAGAATTAGGGAACAAACAAGGGACGCTGAGTCACCCAGAGACTAGCAACAGCAGGAAGCCACTACCACCCTTAGGCCTCCAGCCCAGGAGAGCTGAAGCCTTGGAGGAGAGGCCTTCTTAGTTGAAGCTATAGCCCGGGAGAGATGTCGCTGGTTCCAGAGCTGAGCTCTGATGGAATGCCAGAGCCTCCATCTGTTGGCCTAACTTAGGGGTCAGCAAACATTTTCTCTAAAGGGCCAGATAGAAAATATTTTAGGCTTTGTGAGCCACACAGTCTATGTTACAACTACTCAACTCTGCCATCGTATCATGAAAATATCCATAGATAATATATAAACAAATGAGCATGGCTGTGTTTTTTTGTTTGTTTGTTTGTTTTTTGTGGTACGCGGGCCTCTCACTGTTGTGGCCTCTCCCGTTGCGGAGCACAGGCTCCGGACGCGCAGGCTCAGCGGCCATGGCTCACGGGCCCAGCCGCTCCGCGGCATGTGGGATCTTCCCGGACCGGGGCACGAACCCGTGTCCCCTGCATCGGCAGGCGGATTCTCAACCACTGCGCCACCAGGGAAGCCCCATGGCTGTGTTTTGATAAAAACTTTATCCACAAAAACAGGCAGTGGACTGGACCCATGGGCCAAAATCCAACCCCAAGGGAGCCCAGGTGAAGCAGTCCACCAGAGTCAGCCTCCTATAATACAGAACAGGGCAGACAAGTGGGAAGAGAATGGACCTAGACCCAGGGGAAAGACACTAACAGAATAACTGGCACACAATTCTTCAGGTGGCCCGTTTGGGGCACATCAAGAACCCAGTTCCAGCATGGAATATGGAGAGTAATGTCCACTGACAAAGGCAGAGAAGGTGAACCTAGGGGTATCGGGCCCAGGAGCAGAGGCTTCAGTCAAGGAAGCTGGAGCTCAGAATGGCATCCAGACCTGGAACAGGAAAGCAGCCCACAAATCAGGAATCAAGCCAGAAACTCAGCCACCCACCTGAGGCCTACCTGAGGTATCTGACAAGGAAGGCTGCAGCAGAGTGAGCCCGGGGGTGCCTGGAGTTTATGCCAGGCTAGTGTTTCTGAATTCCTAATAGTTATTAATCTTTGGGATTCTGCAACGAGAAATCAGAATTTCGGGGTATTCTCAAGAATTCTTGAAATCAAGAGCTATTTTTAAAATACTTGCAACATTCCTCATATTCTTTACTCATTATTGCTGATATCTGAAAAGAAATATTTAATAACTAAGAAATATTAAGTTTTGTAATATTTACAAGGACTATGGCCAATAGCAGGTATTCAAACTGGAAAATGCCAGCAAACATTATTGGGTAGTATTCAAATAACATAACATTTCTGTCTCTTAGCAAAGTTAACAGTACTACATAGAATCACACATCAAAACTGCCAAGTTAAGGACTTATTTTGCTCCCCAAACTTGTTATTTCTTGGACCACAATTCATAGGATTTGTTTAAAGAATACTATGCATATAAACTAATATTTATTTCATTTGCAAGCATGACTCACTGCTGGCAGCAGATAGGGCCACAAACACACACTTATCAGGTGACAACAGTTGCAAACAAGACTGATTAGATCATGACTATTTTCTACATGGTCCTGCCCCCAAAACGTTGTCCTAAACCTCCCACTCGGTGTGTCAGCATTTCCCGCTCTCGCCTTCCATTCGATGTCAGTGGATTCCTTCCAAACAGTAGCATCTCTTTGTTGATTGTTAAACTTTAATTCCTGCAGGAGAATTATAATATGTTTTCTCATTTTCCTGACTTCTCTACTGATTTTTCTGAAGATTCTAGATTTGAAAAATATATTTCTTGGGAAATGTTAGAAAAGAATTCCCACAAGGAAACTCAACTATGTCCAGCATATACTGAGCTAATGATTACTATACTTGTTTCCACCCTGCGTGCCCAAGGGACAGGTCTGAATGACTGCCAGGCTGGGCCTCCTGGATTTAGGATCGGATAAGAGGTTTAAGATCCTTCTGTCCCTGCGGGGTTAGAGAGCAGCTATGTAAGAACCTGAATCAGGTTTATATCAGGGCTAATCACACTATGGGTCTTAGACCTCTTTATCTACAGAAGCCCCTGCAAGGAGGATTATAGATTGTTGAGCTTTCCAACAGTCATAATATCATAAATTTGAACAAAAATTCCCATGAGGTTTAGTGCTAAGAAAGAAGAACCCTGACCAGGACTTCTTGCCACAAAAATGGCTTACCAGATCCCAAATATATGTTCAGTTCAACAGCATTAGGAAAATGGTGACCATATAAGAATAGAATAATTTGTATTTTTAATTTCTGAATGGAAAATGGATGCTTTATTGTTGAAGAGCCAGCTGTATGTACTAGTTTAACGTGGTTCCATCTTTCCACCAATACCCTTCTCCTACCTCCTAGTACTTCTTTCAGTAGGACCTCAGACACTCCAGGTTGCCTTTTCAATCATACATTTATGTATTCATTCAACAAATGGTTATGGAGTATTTATTACATGCCAGGCACCCCACTGGTCTCTGAAGATAAACTATGTGCAATCCTGCCTTCATTAAGCTTATAGTATGAATAGTAGAGGAGATAAACAGAATAATTAGTCAAAAATCTATACCCCTAAAAAGTATAAATTACAGACTATGAAACATGCTGTAAGAAGTAACGAGGTATATAATAGGGAGATGGAGTGCCTCAAGAACAGGAACAGTAGACACAAAGGTAAGAAGCGAGAATGTGCTCTGTGAGTTTTGAGGAAGTGGAAAAATCAAGTATGACTGGAGTATGGGTATGGTAGATGTGGAGAAAGGCCACTAAGAACCCCCTCCAGGAAAGGACTTGCCCCAACGGTCTACTCCTCCAGGATCTGCCAGGGCTACAGAGACACACTTTGCCAGACTTCATAGCTGGGGTCATGCCCGAGCTCATTCTAGGTAGGATGTAAAGGCCAGAGGCTTGACAGTTTGGTGAGCAGAACTCACTCTCGAGCTCCCCACTGGGTTGGCTGAGGCTTTGTTGAGCCTGCTTTGAAGTTTGCCTTCTTCCTCTGCCCTATGCTGCTTCTTCCTCATTTCCTTTCACAGATATTGGTGTTTATTTGTAAACACTGTGTATCTCAAACTTTGTCTCAGTGTCTGTCCCTGGAAAACTCAGAAGGAGGGAAGTATGATGAGTCAGCAGGAGCCAGGTCATACAAATCTTGTTAAAGATTTGGGTCTTTATTCTAAGAGCCATTGAAAACCATCAAGAGTTTTAAGCAGACAAAGGTCATGATTTGATTCACGTACCGAAAAACTGACTTTGGTTGCTATATACAGGTTCAGTTGGAAGAGAAGTAAGAGTACATGGTAGGGAAGGAAAACTATGACTTCAACATTGGACACATTGCGTTTGAGGTGCCTTTGTGCCATCCAAGTAGAGGTCTTGAATGGGATTTGGATCTGGTCTGAAGTCCAGAGAAGTCTGGCTTAGAGATCAGCCAAGTGCCTGTGCTCCCAAAATGCTTACCTTCCAACTTCAACTAAAGTTGAAAAATAAAAAGTTGAAATGAGCAGCAGGATAGGAGGAAGAAAGATGGTAAGAGAGAAGTACTTCCCATCCCTGCCTTAGAATTCACCCTCTCTTACAGCCCTCCTTCACCTGTGAACCCACAAACTCTCCAAAATTAAGATTCAAGATGTTTTTTTTAAGGTAGAAAGGGGGCCTAATACAAGAAGCGGAATAAGGCAAGATAACAGTCATTTCTCTAACCAAGAAGTTTTGCAAAAAAAAGGATTCTTGCTAGTTGGATGTTGGATATTTGGGGAACTTCCTGTGTAAATAAATTCTTAAATTAGAAGGGGCTTCCCTGGTGGCACAGTGGTTAAGAATCCGTCTGCCAATGCAGGGGATGTGGGTTCGAGCCCTGGTCCAGGAAGATCCCACATGCCACGGAACAGCTAAGCCCATGTGCCACAACTACTGAGCCTGTGCTCTAGAGCCCGTGAGCCACAACTACTGAGCCTGCGTGCCACAAGTACTGCAGCCTGCGCACCTAGAGCCCATGTTCCGCAATGAGAGAAGCCACCACAATGAGAAGCCCACGCACCGCAACAAAGCGTAGCCCCCCACTCGCCGCAACTAGAGAAAGTCGGCGCGCTGCAACGAAGACCCAACACAGCCATAAATAAATAAATAAAAATTTAAAAATACATTAATCATAAATAAATAAATAAGCCAAAGCTAATATTCAAGATGCCATTGGAAGTACTCTTCTCTGTCCCTTAAAGGATCTGGACTCTGCGAGGTCCTCTTGAGCTTCCTGTATGTTTCTCTGAGGTTCTGAGGCACCCAGAGCTATCACATGGCCCCTACACTGGGCCTCTCAGAGAGGTGGCTGGAGCAGGCATAGGGAAGCTGCAAAGGTCAGCCTGACAACCTTGAACATGCAGTAGAGGCTTGATCCTCCACAGCCAACCTTTTGGGTGGCCTTCATTAACATGCGGCTCTATCAGCACCCAGGGCAATTTAAGGTCATGTTAAGGCAGCACCTATAATCTCTTGAAGTATGTCTTCAAAAAACGACCAGATTTTTCACCTACCTATTGGTAATTTTCTTCTCCCTCTGAGTCCAACATTATGGGAAGCCTCTAACTTCTGAAATTCTTAATGGGAGTGTCAAATCTTATAGCAACGACTCCCAAAGTAACTTTTTGCTAACACAAAGCAGCAATCCAGAGTTAGGAAAGCTATAGGCCTTCCCACCAGGGAGCATACTGTATCTCTCACTATCAGAGACAAAAGGGCACACACAACACAGACCTCCCAGGTATCTTCAGCCAGGTCTCCTATTTTCAATGACCCACCCTGATTCTATTAAACCTCCTAATAATATCTCCCTGCACCATCACAGCAGTTCAGTTGTGATTCCTGAGTTCTCTCTTTCTTTAAAAATCTGAGCAATACAGATGCTCTATTCTCAAATGAAAAAGAATTAAGAAAAATACCCACCAATTTTACAGTTTGCTTCTGAATTAACTTTGGGAGGACTCATTTTTCTTGGCCCATACATTTCTTCATAATCAGGGCAATCACAGTCTTTGATTTGGCGAATGAGTTGATGAAAAAAGCCAAATCAACCATTTTTTCAATTTGATGTTTTTCATCCTACTGAAATTGCTTTTTTTGTGAGATTTCAAAAAGGGAAATACAGTGGTGTGTTACTCAAAATGAATTACCTGTACCCTTAACCACAACTGGGATAATTACCACATCTTTCAACTCCTAAGGACTATAAGCTTTTTTGGCTTGTAAGCTTCAAGGACACTCTAAGCACAATATATAGTTTGAATATAATATTCCTTTGAATCTCATTTCCCAATCTACTTTATAAATTACAGTTTTTCCTCTTCTAGACTATTCATAAATATTTTCCTTGGGGCTTAAAAGTTCTTGTTCAGCCTTATCTTAAAGTTGCATTTTGGGCAGTGTTATCTATGTTGGTTGTGGCATAATGACATTTAGGAGTGTGAGAGAAGCTTTTGGTCCCTTAAAATAATTAGATTTATTTTTTCTCTCAAAGTCCAAAATTAGTTTACAAATTGACAACTTCCCACCTAATTGGTTCTTAATAACTAACAAGATTCTAGTGTTTGGGATGATTTTGGCAGTGAACCAAATCCTTTCAAAAATTGAAAATATTAAATATAGCAATGCAAAGTTATTGCATCTATCTGCATATTGTATTCTTTGTGTTTTGATTTGCTTTAAAATTTTTACTACAGTAAAAGTCTCAGTGTTGTGTTTCATTTCTAGATGGTTCCTGGAAAAATCACCAAAGAATCAGAATCAGCATTATTTTCAGAGACCACTGGCCAGTGATGCTAATGACCCCTAGGAAGTTTCTGCAGGAAAAGTATCATACTTTCTCAGGGCTTTCTCTCATGTCTGTCAGTGGCAGAGATCACTCCTATGCTCTTCTGTTCATCCTCCATTAAAGAGAATTTAGGAAGGAGATTTTCGTAAACCACAGTGACCTAATCTGAAGACCCTTTGGGCTGTAAGCAATGGAACAGAACGTAACACCAAAGCAGTATTCACTGAGCTGAGCTGAGTGGAACTCTCAGAGTGGGTGCTTATGGGAGAATAGGCTGATGACAGCCTCACTCTGGAACAGCTGCTGCAAAGGGTATAGCCTCACTTCCGGGGAAAGTGGGAACAAGGAGAATGGGGTGGGTATGGAGCAAAGAGCAAGGACCATGTCACAAAGAGGCAAGATTAATATCTTGCTGGTGGCTTGAGCTAGAAATACGCAGCAGCACAAAGAGTGTGTATACCCAAGGTCTTTACACAGAGCAGGTGGTACTTCAGTGACTTATGCCCTGAAGGACATCAGGTAACCTGGGGAAGGACCAACATCAAGTCTCCCCCTTGCAAGGTCTATTTACATAGATAGAACTTACAAATATAGAGGAGGTCATTGTGGAAGTTTTATTTTTATGGCCACACATTTTGTGACACTCTACCTATCAAAGGGCAGGATCTGTATCTTCTCTTCTTGAACCTAAGCAGGCTTGTGACTCACCTGTACACAACAGTATACAGTAGAAGTGATGTGTGACTCCTGAGGCTATGTCAGAAAAGGAAAGGCAGCTTCTGCCTTGTTCACTACAGCACTCCTGTGCCCCCAAGTAAAAAGTCCAATAACCCTGAGGCAGCCATACTGTGCGGGAACTAAGCTACATGAATAGACTATGTGCAGGTGCTTCAGTTGATGACCTCAGCTGAACTCCCAGCTGATAACCACCATCAATTGCCAGCCATGTGAGTGCATCATCTTGGACATCCAACCAAGTCAAGCCTTCAGATGACTGCAGCCCCAGATAACATTTGACTATAGCTGCGTGAGAGACCTCAGGTGAAATCTCCTACCTCAGCCCTTCATGAATTCCTGACTATAAGCAGTGTAGCTTAACCAGTACCCACTACTGACATTGCAAAATCATAGTCTTAAAAGTCTTACACAAACCTTTATGTACTAATTAGAATGCAAATTGAATTAGGCCTGATCATTTTTGTTTTGGTCTCCTTTGTGATTTTACCATTTTCTTCCTGCCTGCAGTAAAATCTATGCAGCGTTTTCCTCTTGTATTTGAAGGAGCTGAGCTCTTTGCTAATAAAGCAGACCTAGTCCTCACAATGGCCTGCCTCCTTTCTCCTTCAGTTGCCCTGGTGAATTAGTCAAGACCCTGTCAGTCTAAGGTAATAGAAACCTAACTCAAACTAGTTTAAGAAGGAAAAGAGAAGGGGATTTATTGGTCTAGTACCTGGCAAATCCAGGGGTAGAGTTAGCTTTAGCTGAGCTACATCCACAAGTTCAGACAATATTTTCAGGTCTTTGCCTGTCGGTATGTCTGTTTCTCTCTCATATTCATACTCATTCTCTCTCTCTCTCCCTCCTCCCTTCCCTCCTTCTCTCCCTCCCTCCTGCTTCTTCACCATACTTCTTTCATTTACCAGAATTCATCTTCAGGTTGTCACTGGATATCATCAAAATACCCACTAGCAGCTCTACCCTCAGATCCTGATAGTTCAGCCATCAGCGTAGAAATAATAATCTCTCCTTAAACTTCTGGAAGAAAAATTCCCAGGAAAGACTCTTATTGCCCTAGCTAAGGCCCTGGATTGAGACTGACCCAATCACTGTAGCCAAGGAGATGGACTGGTCCCCAGCACATGTGCACCCCTGTAGCCAGGATTAGGCCCATCCAAGCCACATGGACTGGTTTCCCTTGGGCCAAGCAGGAGTACACCCTTGGTTCAATCCACTTCATGATGAGGAGAGAGGAAGGGCAGAGTGATGCTCTATTAGGGTTGACCACTTATGATTCTGGTAGAGGGATGATATCATTTAAGTTGGATAGGAAAGTTAGAAAAGGCAATATTTTTCTCACAGGAACATTTTCAGAGCAAACATGGGAAAGGGAACTGGACACACAAAATAACAAGCTCCATGGACCTCCTTATTCATCTTTGGAAATTCTTGATCCCCAGCTGCAGGCCCAGACACTCCTTAGATATTTGGACTGATCTTGTTCTCCATTAGAAAGATTTAAACTGTCCTTGTTTTCAGGTGACTCAGCTTTAAGACAACCTTGTAAAGACCGTATTCTGACATGACTCTTCAGTTCTACTGCTCATAATTCTGCCTAATTTGAAGAAACAACATGATATCCCAGTTTCTCCAAGACCAGCCAATGATAGCCAGTCCTCCCACAGACAGAAATGACAGCCAGGAAACTCAGTCCAGACCAGAGCCCTGCTACCTACTCCCATAACTTCTGCCTTGTAGAAGCTGAATCTAGAGAGTTGCTGAAAGTCAAGGAATTCTCTCTGCACTTGTATGTTCCACCCCCTATTTCACTCTGTACACTGGCTTCCTTTACTCACTCAGCTGTGGCCCAAAATTGAAGACCAAGCCGTAAGTCTACATAAGCTTTCAGCTCAAGCATTGGTCTTCAATCAAGTTAGTTGAAAACTTGACAAAGCATGAACCATTTATTCTCATGGATCTGTATGTCAGCTGGTAGTTAGCTGACCCTAATCAGCTGAGGTTGGTGGCTCTGCTTCACATGTACACATTCTTTTTTTTTTTTTTTGGCTGGGTTGGGTCTTCATTGCTGCGCGCGGGCTTTCTCTAGTTGTGGCGAGCCGGGGCTACTCTTCGTTGCAGTGCATGGGCTTCTCATTGCGGTGGCTTCTCTTGTTGTGGAGCACAGGCTCTAGGCACGTGGGCTTCATTAGTTGTGGTATGTGGGCTCAGTAGTTGTGGCTTGTGGGCTCTAGAGCACAGGCTCAGTAGTTGTCGTGCATGGGCTCAGCTGCTCCATGGCATGTGGGATCTTCCCAGACCAGGGCTCGAACCCGTGTCCCCTACATTGGCAGGAGGATTCTTAACCACTGTGCCACCAGGGAAGTCCCACATGTACACATTCTAAGACCCAGGCTGTAAGAGCAGAAGTTGTCCAGGAGCAGTTCTTCTCAAGGGATGACAGGGGTACAAGAGGATAAGCAGAAACACACAAGGCTTCTTAAAGCCTAGGCTCAGAATGGCACAGTGGTACTTCCTTCTATATGTCACTGGCCAACACAAGTCATGTTTTCGCAAGCCCAAAGTCAGGGATGGGAAAGTACTCTCTGACCATAATGAGATCATGATAAGGATATGGATGCAAGGAAGGTTAAAAATTGGGGCTTATAACTGAATCTTTTGATTCAGTTATTAGAAAATCTGATTGGCCTAGCCCTGCTTTATAGGGTCAGGATCAAAGTATCCAATTTTAGTCAATAGCTGCAATCAAGGGGAGATAGGAGCATCCTGTGGAAGGAGGTCAAAGGCTGTGTGTGGGGTAGTTCAATTAGAATGCAAGGTGGTCATGGGAAGAACACTGAGTGACATGACTGGTATGGTATTTTCTACTTCTCCAATGGACAAAATTCTACTCCACAAGATAGACAGTGTGTGTTTGAGCTACCACAGGTTCTCTCATATCTCAGAAGGGTCACATTCACTATAATTTCACCTTATTTACTTCTAAATTTATCTTAGGTCATTCTTTGAGAAGTTGATTATACTCATCCTCTCTCTCTCATAGACTCATTGAAACAATCTCATGAAATTCTAATACAGATATGCTTTGAATAACTAACAACAATAAACCAATGAGTATTGTTATTTATCACTCCCAGCTAAAGATTCTATCTCTGGTTAAGATTCTAGGGCTGGTTTTCCCTCTTTGATGCCTATTTTACTTACTAATGATCCCAAAGCCCAAGGATAGTGATGCTGGATAAAAACATAGTATATATAGGGTTTGGTACTATTCACAGTTTCAGGCATCCACCAGGGGTCTTGAAGTGCATCCCCCATAGATAAGAGGGGACTACTGTATTACCCAAAGCAATCTACATAGTCAATAATACCTGTATCAAAATTCTAACAGTTCTTTTTTGCAAAAATCAAAAAGCTGATCTTCAAATTCATATGGAATTTCAAGAAGCCCCAAATAACCAAAATGATATTGAAAAATAACAAAGTTGGAGGACTCACACTTCCTGGTTTCAAAACTTACTACAAAACAACAGAAATTAAGACAGTGTGGTAATGACATAAGAATAGACATATTCAGTGAAAAAGAACTTGTAGTCCAGAAACAAACCCATGTGTCTATGGTCAACTGATCTTTGACAAGTTTGCCAAGACCATTCAAATGGGGAAAGAATAGTCTCTTCAACAAATTGTGCTGAGGCAACTGGATATCCACAAACAAAAGAATGAAGTTGGACCCCTACCTCACACTATATTGAAAAACGAACTCAAAATGGACTGATGGCCTCTATTTAAGAGCTAATATTTACCACAGGAAAGCATAGGGGTAAATATTCATGACCTTCGACAACCTACAGAATGGGGAAAATATTTGTAAATTATATATCTAATAAGGGTTTAATACCCAGAATATATAAAGAATTCTTAAAACTCAACAACAAAAATACAAACAACCCAATTTTTTAAAAGAGCACATTCAAGGAACTAGATAAAAGAAGAACAAACTAACCCCAAAGATAGTAAAATAAAGGAAATAACAAAGATCAGAGTGGAAATAAATGAAATAGACTGAAAAGACAATAGAGAAGACTGATGAACTTAAAAACTGATTTTTGAAAATATAAACAAAACAGATAAACTATTAGCTAGACTTAACCAGGAAAAAAGAGAGAAGACTCAAATAAATAAGATTAGAAAGGAAAGAGGAAGCATTACACAAATACAAAGAATCATAAGATTACTATGAACAATTATACAGCAATAAATTGGACAACATAGAAGAAATGGATAAATTCCTAGAAACACACAACCTATCAAGAATGAATTATGAAGAAATAGAAAATCTGAACAGACCAATTACTAGTGAGGAGACTGAATCAGTAATCAAAAAAATCCCAACAAAGAAAAGCCCAGGACCTGATGGTCTCAATCGTGAATTCTACCAAACATTTTAAAAAGATCTAATACCAATCCTTCTCCAACTCTTCCAAAAGAAATAGAAGAGGAGAGAATATTTCTAAACTTACTTTATAAGGCCAACATTACCCTGATACAAAAGCCAGAAAAGGACCCTACAAGAAAAGAAAATTAGAGGCCAATATCCCTGATGAATATAGATGCAAAAATCCTCCACAAAATATTAGCAAACCAAATTCAACAATACATTAAAAGTATAATATGCTATGATCAAATGAGATTTATTCCAGGGATGCAAGGATGGTTCAACATCCACAACTTAATTAATATTATACAACATATTAACAAAATTAAGGATAAACATCATGTAATCATTTTAATAGATGCAGAATAATCATTTGACAAAATTCAAAATACTTTCACGTTAAAAACTCTCAAAAAAAACCCCTGGGTATACAGAAAACATACCTCAACATAATAAATGCCATATATGACAAGCCCACAGCTGACATCATACTCATGGTGAAAAGCTGAAAGTGTTTTCTCTAAGATCAGGAACAAGACAAGGATGCCCACTCTCACCATTTTTATTCAACATAATACTGGAAGACTTAGCCAGAGCAATTAGGCAAGAAAAACTAATAAAAAGCACCCAAATCAGAAAGGATGAAATAAAACTGTCATTATTTGCAGACAGCATATATTATAAATAGAAAGCCCTAAGGACTCCACTAAAAAAAAAAAACTGTTAGAATAAATGAATTCAGTAAAGTTGCAAGATACAAAATCAGTTTACAAGAATCAGTTGCATTTTTATACACCAACAACAAACTATCAGAGAAATTAAGAAAACAATCCCATTTACAATTGCATCAAAAAGATACTCAGAAATAAATTTAACCAAGGAGGGGAAAGATCTGTACACTGAAAACTATAGGACATTGATGAAAGAAATTTTAAAAGACACAGATAAATGGAAAGATATTCTATGGTCGCAGATTGGAAAAAATTAATATTGTTAAAATGTCCATACTACCCGAAGCAATGTACAGATTCAGTGCAATCCCTATCAAAATTTCAATGTCATTTTTCATAGAAATAGAAAAAATGCTAATATTTGTATGGAACCGCAAAAGACTTCAAAGAGCCAAAGCAATATTAAGAAAGCAAAATAAGCTGGAGGCATCGTACTTCGTAATTCCAAACTATATTACAAAGCTATAGGAATCAAAACAGTATGGTACCAACACAAGAACAGACACATAGATCAATGGAACAGAAGAGAGAGCCCAGAAATAAACGCATGCATATATGATCCATTAATTTACAACAAAGGATCCAAGAATATACAATGAGCAAAGGATAGTCTATTTAACAAACTGTATTGGGAAAACTGAATAGCCATATGCAAAAGAATGAAACTGGACCCCTCTCTTACACCATACACAAAAATCAACTCAAAATGGATTAGAGACTTGAACATAAGACCTGAAACCATAAAACTCTTAGAAGAAAACATAGTGGGTAATCTCCTCAACATTAGTCTTGGCAATGATGTTTTGGATTTCACACCAAAAGCAAAGACAACAAAAGTGAAAATAAACAAGTGGGACTACATCAGACTAAAAAGCTTCTGCGCAGCAAAGAAAACCAACAACAAAATGAAAAGGCAATCTATGGAATGGGAGAAAATTATTTGCAAGCCATATATACAATAAGGGGTTAATATCCAAAATATTTAAGGAACTCATACAACTCAATAGTGAAAAAAGAAATAATCCAATTTTAAAATGGGTAAAGGACCTAAATAGATATTTTTCCAAAGAAGACGTCCAAATGGCCAACAGGTACATGAAAAGGTGCTCAATATCACTAGTTACAAAAGAAATGCAAATCAGAACCACAGTGAGATATCACCTCACAGCTACTTGGATGGCTACTGTCAAAAAGACAACAAATAACAAATGCTGGCAAGGATGTGGAGAAAAGGGAACCCTTGTGCACTGTTGGTGAGAATGTAAACCGGTACAGCCACTACAGAAAATAGTATGGAGGCTCCTTAAAAAATTAATAGAACTACCATACAATCCAGTAATCCCACCTCTGGATATATATCCAGAGGAAATGAAATCACTATCTTGAAGATATATCTGCATTTCTATGTTCATTGCAGAATTATTCATAGTAGCCAAGGTATGGAAACAACCTAAGTGTTTGTAGATGAATGAATGGATCAAGAAAATGTGCTATAGGGATACAGACATAGAGCTAGAGATAGAGATACAGATACAGATACAGAAAATGGAATATTATTCAGCCTTTAAAAAGAAGGAAATCTTGTCATTTGTGACAACATGGATGAATCTGGAGGGCACAATGCTAAGTAAGCCAGACAGAGAAAGACAAATACTACATGGTATCACTTATATGTGGAATATTGAAAAAAAAAAGTTGAATTCTTAGAGAGTAGAAAAGTGGTTACAGGGGATGGAAATAGGAGAGATAGGGAGAGGCTGATAAAAGGGTACAAACTTTCAGTTATAAGACGAATAATGTCTCCTGAAACTAAAATAATATTGTAAGTCAATTATACTTCAATTTTTAAAAGTACTTTTGCAGTCATTCATGGACATACACAGAGTGACAAAAAATTTGAGTTGCCTAAAATGCACTTTCCCAGCTGAGGTCAAACAAGGCAACACTTACTCTGTCTTCTTGTTTTAGCTTTCATACTATAAACAAGTGTCCTTTTCACACTGTTTAGTGCTACATTTTCTGCATTTTTGTGCTTTTTGTTGGTGATTTTTCTGTTTAAAATTATCCTCAAGCATAGTGCTGAAGTGCTGTCTATTGTTTCTAAGCACACGAAGGTTGTGACGTCCTTTATGGAGAAAATACATGTATTCAATAACCTTCATTCAGGCATGAGTTATAGTGCTTTTGGCTGTGAGTTCAATGTTAACGAATCAACAATATATATTAAGTAAAGTACCTTTAAGCATAATCTCACGTAAATAAAACAAGGTTGTATTGATTGGTTGATGAAAATGTGACCAGAGGTTCACAGGAACCTAACTCTGTACTTACCCTAGGGAAAATGGTCCAGTATTCACTAATTCAGTGTCTATGGTGACTTTATAGAATATAACTACTGTGAAAAATGAGAACCAACTGCCTGTGTGTGTGTATGTGTATATATCCACTAGGTAATAAAATGTTTCTTTGAATAAAATGTATTCATAGAAAAAAAGATAAATACGATCTGAGGATCTGATGTGTAACATGGTGACTATAGCTGATAACATTATAATAATTGAAATTTGCTAAAGGTGTAGAACTTAAATGTTCTCAACCCCCTAAAAGATAAATATATGATGTGATGAATATGTTAATTAACTTGCTCAGAGGAATCCTTCCACAATGTATATGTGTATCAAATCATCACATTGTACACTTAAAATATCTTAAAATTTTATTTATCAATTATACCTTAATAAAGCTGAGAAAAATTAAGCAAAGGATTTAAGTAGACATTTCTCAAAAAAAGATATGCAAGTGGTCAACAAGCACATGAAAAGATGCTCAATATCACTAATTATTAGGGAAATGCAAATCAAAATCATAATGAGATACCACTTCACGCACATTACGATGGCTATTATTTAAAAAATGAAAATAACTGTTGGCGAGGATGTGGAGAAATTGGAACCCTCGTACATTACTGGTGGGAATGTAAAATGGTTCATCCACTAGATAACATTTTGGTGGTTCCTCAGAAGTTAAAAATAGAATTACTATATGACCCAGCAATTCTTTTCCTAGGTGTATACCCAAAAGAGTTGAAGCTAGTATTCAAGCAAATACTTGTACACCAATATTCATAGCAGCACTATTCACTACAGTCAAAAGGTGGTAACAACCTAAATGTCTACCAACAGATGAACAAAATGTGGTCTACCCATACAATGGAATATTATTCACCCATAAAAAGGCATGAAGTATTGATACATGCTACAACATAGATGCACTTTGGAAACATTATGCTAAGTAAAAGAAACCAGACCCAAAATGTCCCAAATTGTATGATTCCATTTTTGAAAAATCTAGAATAGGTAAATTTATAAAGAAAGAAAGAAGAATGGTGGTTTCCAAGGTCTATGGGGAGGGAAAATGGGAAGTGACTGATTAATGGGTAAGGGTTTTACTTTAGAGTGATGAAAATGCTTTGGAATTTGATAGAGGTGGTTGTTGCACAACCCTGTGAATGTACTAAATGCCAAGTGTAATTTTACACTTGAAAATGTTAGTTTTATGTTATGTGAACTTCACCTCAACCATTAAAAAAAGCAATATGTGACCACTAATAACAATTTTTTTTAATGTGGCAGTGTTTGGTCAACTTCTGGGTTTCCACTGAGATTTGATAATGAGCCAAATAGAATAAATATTTCCAGAAGAAGTGCCTCAACTAGTAGTAATGGAACACCAGAAATTACAGGAGGCTCAGGGGGCAGTGCAGGGGGCATCTTGCACTCTAGGAGAACTGTCATCCAAGTGACCCTGCTCTCAAAGAAGTGTTCTTATAATCTAATCTGTTAATGGCTCTTCTATTCAGTACCAGACATATTGGTACATTGGGAAACTGAAAATGGAGGCCATCCCAGTTTCTCCTCACACAACTTTGCTACTGGTATCTCCCATCTCCTTGCAAATTCCACTGAGTTAAAACACCCAATCCTTACCAATGGATCCTAGGATCCAAGGCTGAGCAACAATGCAGGAGAGCTCTCTTTTCCTCCAGGATGACAAAGGTTTCCCAGTCATTGGAAGAGATTTAAGAGCAATACTGCAAATTCTGGTTAATATTTTCTCAACCTCCACAAAGCAGCTGCAGGTGCCAGTCTTATTATATTTTCCAGACTACACAATGTATGCCTCCTGGATCCTTCTTACTAATGGCCTTCCTCCAACTGCATCAAGGGGACATAATCTGCATCCTTGGATAGTCTCCCAGCCCTTCCAAACTAGTACTTTCCAGTGTTTCCTAGGGAGATGACATAACTAGCCTCACAGCTTCCTTTTGTGGAAAGAGAATGAGATGCTGACAGAGTGGGAGACAGAGAGATACAGGCTACCTTTGAGGTCAGGGCGTAGTGATTTTATAATATATTCACAAATTTTTTGACACTGCCCTCCTCAAAGGGTGAAGCCTAACTGTCCTCCTCTTGAGTGTGGGCTGTACTTAGTGACTCTCACAAACAGAATGTGGTGGGGATGATCATAAAAGGCAACTTCACTTCATTCTTGCTCTCTCTCTTTGATCATCTGCTCCAGGGGAAGCCAACTGCCACATCATGAGGACATTCAGCCAGCTCTGTGAGAGGTCTACATGCAAGGAACTGAGGCCTATTGCCAACATCCAGCAAGGAATTAAGGTTTCCTACCAATAACCATGTGAGGGAGCCATCTTAGAAGATGATCCTCCAGCCTAGACAACCTTTAAATGACCATAGCCCTGACCAACATCTTGACTACAGCCTCATGGGAAACCCTGAGCCAGAGCTACCAAGCTAAGCAGCTCCTGAATTCTCAACCCTCAATAACTGCACGAAATAATAAATATTTATACTTTTAAATCACTAAATTTTGGAGTAAGTTGTTATGCAGCAATAGGTAACTATGGGGACTTGCCTGGTGGTGCAGTGGTTAAGCATCCGTCTGCCAATGCAGGGGACATGGGTTCGAGCCCTGGTCGGGGAAGATCCCACATGCCACAGAGCAACTAAACCCATGCACCACAACTACCGAGCCTGTGCTCTAGAGCCCGCGAGCCACAACTACTGAGCCCACGTGCCACAACTCCTGAAGCCCGCACGCCGAGAGCCCATGCTCTGCAACAAGAGAAGCCACCACAATGAGAAGCCTGCTCACCGCAATGAAGAGTAGCCCCCACTCACCACAACCAGAGAAAGCCCATGCACAGCAACAAAGACCCAACATAGCCAAAAATAAATTAAAAATAAATAAATTTATTTTTTAAAATGTTTAAAAAAAATAGGTAACTATGACACAAGGCTAACTTGTCTTTCCACTTTATAATACCAAATAACAAGTTACTCCAAAATTTAGTCGTGAAAAACAATATTATTCTGCTCACAAATCTTTAACCTGGGGAGGATTTCATGAGGACAGCTCATCTCTGTTCCACTCTGTTCCATGTCTGAGGTCTCAGATGGAAGTCTCAAAAGTTGCGGCTGGAAACTTCTAAAGCCTCATTCAGTCACATATCTGGTGATTAATGCTGGATATCAACTGGAGACTTAAGCTCCTCTCCACATGGGCCTTTCCATATGGTCTCCCATATGGAACTAGCATGGCTACCTTAGGCTTCCTTGTACAACGGTGGCTGTGTTCCATGAGATGGTGTTGCAAGAATAAGAGAGAGAGAACTAAATGGAATCCATATTGCCTTTTATAATCTAGCCTTGAAGGTCACACAGTATCACTTCTGCTGCATTCTTTTAGTGAAGGAAATTATAAGATTTTCCCAGATTCAAGAGGAGGGAACACAGACCCCATCTCTCAATGGAGAAATAGCAACACTGCATTGTTAGAAGAGTATGTGGGGTGTGATGTATATTAGTACAGCCATCTCTGGAAAATAAAATCTGCCACACTTGTCCAAGACTAATTCCTGGTAAATTGGCTTCTTAGAAAAGGAGTTAGCCTCCAGCAAAGTTCCATGAAAGCCAGCTACGGCCCAGTAAGGAGCACAATCAACCCTGCTCAACTGCAGGCCCGGGCTCTAGCTCCACAATTATGCCAGGGAAAGAATGAATTCTTCTCTAAAATTAATAGTGAAGTGGTAAATCGTAGCACTACTTTGCAATGTCATGTACCTATAACTATAAATGTTGGACCCCAGAGCCCTTATGCCAGGGGAGGGGCCAGTGCTTCTGCAATTGTATCAGTCGTGATTCAACCAGAGATACAAAACCAATAGGGGATAGACAGATAGATAGGGATACACATTTATTATAGAGGATTTGTTTTCACTCTTGTGGGAACTGGCTAAGCAATTTCTGTAAGATTGTCTCCACATCTGATGTTGGATCCAGAAGTCCACAGGGCAAGCAGTCAGGAAGGAAAGGACATAAGCACCCTGGATCCCCATGAGCACAAGCTGGAAACTGACAAGGATGGACGAAAATTCATATCTATTCTTGTTGCCTCTGAAACCAGGGTATCCTGAAGAAAGCAGGGCCCTTCATCAAAGAGTTAAAAACACATATAGCCCCACCTATGTTTCACCCCAGTAAGGTAAGTAAGCAGATCAGCAATAACATGTGTTTGCTACAAAATAGCAGCTGCCTCCTTTTTAGTCCTCCAAATCTCTCTGGGAATCCCTCTGTGGCCCACTCTAGCCAGAAATATAGAAGAAAGGAATTCTGGGAAATATAATTTAGCCTAGACAAGTTGACACATTACAAAGCCTTCTCACAAGGCTGATCATGTAGCCTAACATCCCCACAGCTGAAGTCAGACAGAGAAAGACAAATATCGTATATCACTTATATGTGGACTCAAAAAAAACGTACAAATGAACTTATCTACAAAACGGAAATATAGTTACAGATGTAGAAAACAAACTTATGGCTACCAGGGGGTGGGGGGAGGGATAAATTGGAAGAATGGGACTGACAAATACATACTACTATATATAAAATAGATAATTAATAAGGACCTACTATATAGCCCAGGAAACTCTACTCAATACTCTGTAATGGCCTATATGGGAAAGAATCTAAAAAAGAGTGGATAGATGTATATGTATAACTGATTCACTTTGCTATACACCTGAAACTAACACAACGTTGTAAATCAGCTATACTCCAATAAAATTTTTTTTTTAAATCCCCACAGCCAAGAGTCAGGGCACCTCTCCTGGAATTGAATGTCTGACTCTGCTAGACCACCATGTACTTCCCTAGAATAAATAAGCAGGAGAGGACCTGCACACCTGCTATTGACCCATGAGATTTTCCCAGTGATCACTGATCTGGCAGGTCTTAGCATGTGTGCTGTCTGGGCATTTGCCCTTATTTATATGACAGCTACTGTAATAAAGTTAATGCAAAGATTAACTGAGAATAGATGTAAAGGGCATACTATGAGTTTGGCACACCGTATGTGCTCAACAAAATTAGATATGATTATTATCATTTTTTTATAATTATTATTTCTAACCAGCTCTACCAACATACATTCTTAACCAGGTTATATGGTTTACAACCACTCAGACTCTTGTAACAAATTTTGCCCATTTTTCAACTAACAATTATCATTCTAGTAAGTCTGACACCAGGCATCTAACAGGTTGGTCATAGGTAATTCCTGACCCAGTTAGGATCCATAATGTACATGGTATATTGGCATTTGAAATTTTACAATCTTTTGAGCGCCAGAAAGATACAGATTTTGTGGAATCTGAAGTTTATGCAATTTGAAGTACCACATTTTAGGAAGAGAATACAAAATTAAGAATACAGATTTACATGTAGAGATAAACATCTATTTAGAATGAAAAAAATCACAATAAAGTATGCATTTTAAAGAGCTGAAAAATACCATAATTAAAACATAATCCAGAAAAATTAACATAATATTTTTACTAATTGAAAGCCTGACCCACCTCTATGTTTTTCTCACATTTTTGATACATATGCTTTAATTGCCTTTTCATGTGATAATGATTTTTAATATCATTTCAATAAAGACAATAGAAAGATAATTTAGTTTCCTAAAATGAGTGTTCAAAAAATTTTATTAAGAGTTTAGAAAAGTTTTAGCTTATAACTTATTAATAATGTCATTTATTTTATTTATTTTTAAGATTATCTGTTAAATTTAGAGAAAATCTCTTTCAAGAAGAGAACGTCCATTTTTGGTTAAGCATCGATAAGATCTGAATCCTCTGCTTCAATTTTATACTTTTGATGATTAGAAGAATTTTCTACTGACTGAGAGGCAGTCTCTGGTCTGCTATGATGAATGTCACCGTTTGAGGATCCTTAGGAGTCAGCCTGCCAGCCGGCCAGCCTACCAGCCCTATCCTTCAAAAGAGTTTGCAGTTAATGCTTATTCTACATCATCTTGTTTTACACAGTTCACAAAGTGTCAGTACAAATGTTATTTGAGATGTAACACGATTGGCGAGATGAGAAACACCACATACAAAATCCTTCTCAATTTTTCTTGTCCAGTTTTGATCATCTCATGTCTGTACTAGAAGATTATTCCTTGCCATATTCCTATTTCTTTTTTATTTCTTTCAAAGCTTCAATAAATATTTTTGTACACGTTTCCAGAGCAATTGCTGGGTTCTGGGGTATGTGCACTTTCAATTTTGCTAAATAGCCTCAAATTTATCCAAATTCTAGTCTTCCTTACTCCACAGCCTTAACTTCAAAGAAACATAGTATTCTGGAACTTTAATCAACAAAGATTTAGCTTTTGCTTACCTGCTCTAGGGCAGCCCTCTAATCCATTAAGTTCGCATAGCCATATGTTTTTGTAAATTTTGCAAACATAAGGCAGTTTACCTATATTTGATCAAGACCATGGTCCAATCCAACTTTACAAAGCTCTGGACAAGTTAAGTGATTTGTCCATGGTCCCAGAGCTAACTGATGACAAAATCAAAACTGAGCCCCAGGCCTGCAGACTTCCATGTTACTTCTTCACTCATTCTCCCTTGTAGCTAAATCCCATCTTACTATAATTTTATTTACAACTTCATCTTATTTTACATTTGAGAAGACTCAAATCATTAGAACAATACCCTCCTTGTAATAACTTAATCGTCTCTTACCTTTTTTTGCAATTATGAAAGATTTTGAAAGATTTAAGAAATACTAAAAGTCCAGAAAATAATATAATGAAGACTCATGTACTCACAAGGTAGCCTAATTAAAGTATATCAAATAAAGTTTACCCCCTATATGTCACCTCTCCCCATTAAGTTTCCTTCTCTCTGCTACCACTCTCCAGAGTTTGATTAGCATTCTCATGAGATCTTCTTACTTTAGTTGGTATCGCTAAACAATACATAGTATTGATTTTCACGTTTTAAAACGTCATATAAATGGTATCATACTGTATCTACTCTTCTGAAATGTACTTTTTTTCTTAACATATTTTAAAGATTCATCCAGGTTGACACAGATACCACTAATTCATTTATTTCAACTGCTGCAGGCATTACACTGCATGACTATACTACACATTATTCATTCTCTTGCTGATGACCCAAAGCTGCAATGTACATGTCTCCAGGGGGAATTTCTGGATTCTAGGTATATGCACTTTCAACTTTACTAGACAGGGCCAGTTTGCTCTCCAAAGTGGTTATACCAATTTATACTACCAAGGGTAGGTAGTATAAAGCTCAGGTACTATAAATCAGGTAGTATAAATCTCAGGCTCTTCAATTTTCATAAATCTAATGTTTGTAAAATGGAATCTCATTCTTCCTTGAAATTTCATTTCTCAAATTGGTAGTGAGTTGGAGCATGTTTTCATAGGTTTATTGGCCATTTGGGTTTCCTCCTCTCTGAATTGCTTGTTCATACCTTTGCCCATTTTTATTGTTTTTTTTAAATTTTTGGTTTTGTTTTTATTCCATTTGTACATATTATAAGTTACATTCATTGCAAATATACCCTCTTAACATGACTTTTGTTTTCATTATTTATGGTAGTTTTGATGTGTACAAGCTTTAAATTTCAATGCAGTGGAATTTATCAATTATTTTCCGTTATGCCTGTGCTTTTGGGGTCTTGTTTAAAAAATCATTTCCTACACAGTTCATAATAATATTCTACATATTTTCTTCCAAAATTAAAAATATCTTTTCCACATTTGGGTATTTTATCCACATGGAGGTTTGGTTTGGATATAGTGTGATTTAGAAATGCAAATTTTTTTCTAGATGAATACCCAACTGCCTTAGCAACATTTATTGAACTGTCTCTCCTTTACCTGCTATAGTGGGTTGAATTGTGCCCCCCCCACACACAAAATATGTCCAAGTCCTAACCCCTAGTACCTGTGAATGTGACCTTATTTGCAAAAGAATCTTTGAAGATGTAATTAAATGAAGGATCTGGAGATGAGATCATCCTGGACTAAGCTGGCAGGCCCTATATCTAATGAAAAGTGCCCTTATAAGAAGAGAAGAAGATACAGACACACAAGGAAAAGGCCATGTGAAGATGGAGGCAGAGACTGAAGTTATGCTACCACAAGCCAAGCACCTGGAGGCACCAGAAGCTGGAAGAGACAAGGCAGGATTCTCCCCTAGAACCTACAGAGGAAGCACAGCTCTGCCGACACCTTGATTTCAAACTCCTGGACTCCGGATCTGTGATACTGATATTCTGTTGTTTTAAGCCATTAAGTTTGTGGTAACTTTTACAGGAGCCCTAGGAAAATAATACAATGCCACTTCTGTCATGTATCAAGTCCTCTATACATGGAAGCTGTTTCTGTACTTTCAAGTTAGTTTCACAGGTCTATGTGTATATTTCCAAGATAATACCATGTTACCTAATGACTTTAACTTTTAATAAATCATGCTATCTGATAAAGCAGGTCCTCCCAACTATTTCTTCCTAACATTGTGTTGACTATTCTTAGCCTCTTTTTTTTCTTCTATACAAATTTGACAACTAAGCTGTAAATTTTCATGAAAATCATCTATTCTATTTGAATGATATCAAATTTATCAAATAGCCTGGAAAGAATTAATATCTTTAAAATACCAAGTAGTATTATCTATAGCTCTTCATTTATTTTAATCATCTTAATGGTTTTTCATTAAAGGTTTTATAATTTTCTCCAAAACTTTACACATTTTTGTTAGATTTTTCCTTAGATATTATATGTTTATCACTGCTATTTTGTAGTTTATTTTTCACGTGTAAAAATTCAATTTTTGTATAATGATCTTACTTCAAGCAACATCACCAAATTCTTTTAATTTTTCATAATTTGTAGATTCTCTTGGGTTATTTATATAGAAAAAAGTTATAGTATGCAATTTGTTTCTTTTCTTTCTTTCTTTCCAATCCATATAAATTAATATCATGTTGAACAGAAGTAGTGATGGCTGTTTGTCTTCTCCTTGATTTCAAAGGGAATGCTTATGATTCTACACCACTAAGTTTGATGTTCAGTGTAAGCATTTTTTCTTTATCTGCTGAGATGGTCAAATCATCTTTCCTCTTTAGTCCACTAAGACGGTAAATTATTAGGTTGAACCAGATGAAGTTGCTGATATATGACTGTTTTATAATGATGAACAGGGCAATTTCATATGGCTTACATAATACATTAATAGATTTGCTACTGTTAAACTCCCCTTTCATTCTATCACTTCACGAGGCTAACTTAGCCAAGTTGGGTTTGTTTAACTTGGTTAGATTAATCTCATGAAAAAATTGTGGCATATGTTCCTTCTCTTCCTATATCCTAGATTCATTTGTAAAAGATAGGGATTATAAGGTTTTTGAGTATTTTGTGTAAATTACTCTGTAAAATAATCTTTGGTATTTTTGTCTGTGGAGGAAAGGGGTAGATTTTACCTACTGATTCAATTCCTTTAGTTTTATAATCTTAATCAGGTTTTTAAATGTTGCCTTGAATTAGTCTTGGGAAGTTATATTCTCTTAGAAAATTCTCATGTTGTCTAAGTTTTCAAAATCATTGGCGTACAATATTTCATAATATTCTTTTATGTTTCATTCTCTGCTCTATTCCTGGATCTGCCCTTTTCTCATTCCTACAGTTATCTTGTGCCTGCTTTTTTGTCGACCAGCATTGCCTGAGAGTTCTCTATTTCACCTATCTTTTCAAAGAACCAGCTATTGGTTGATAATGCTTAGTCTTATATCTTTGTTTTCTATTTTAAAAAGTTTTAGTCTCACCCCTTTTATTCCCTTACTTGTATTTTCTTTGGGCTTACACTGTTATTCTTTTTAAAAACTTCTTGAGTTGGATACATGACCCATTAATCTTCAATCTTTCTTTTCTAACTTGAGAATTTAAGGTTATAAATTTTCTCTTTAGTACTGCTAAAGACTGCATCTCACAATATTTGCTACTTTAATCTTTCAGCTCACATTTTTCTAATTTTAATTTTGATTTTTTTCTTCGACTCATGAATTACTCAGAAAGTTCTCTAATTTCCAATTATTTGATGTTTTATTAGTTATTTAATTCTACCTTATATATTGTACCTTAATTATATAGTAGCCCTCCTAGTCTGAGGCCCCATGATAAGCACATTACCTCTTTGATAACATTTATCATGTTGTATTACAACTGTGCAGGTGTCTGTCTCCTAAGTAGATGGAAAGTTCCTTGAGGACTGGCCTTGTGTCTTTTATCACTCTAACTCCAGGCCTATCACATGCCAGTGTAAATAGCAGGTGATAAATAAATTCATGCTGACTGATAAAATGAGTGCTTGAGTAGGTTGTCCCCTAAAATAACGTCAACCCAATAACCCAATTTTAGGTTCTCTAGCTTCTATTTTCTACCAAAGAGAAAACTATACTTCCCATTAAATTGTTTTATAGTAACCTAGAAAAAAATATCTATCTAAAAAGTTATACAAATATAGCATATTAAATTAGATAAGTACAGTTATTAAGCAAGATTTCAATGGCTGGGGAGAAGATAATAGTGTTTCTTACAGTTCCCCACTTACATTTTTGTCAAGTATTACCTGTACAGTCAAGTAAAATATAGTCTGAAGTATCATGCTTCTGAAAATGATAAAGCTGCTTGTGCAAGAAGTCTCAGATTATTAGATGACACTGTTGAGAGGAATGATCCAATAGTGTTGCAACATGAAAAGATAAGCTATCAGGTCCTTAGGATATTAAAATATATATTTTTTCAATTAGAAGGTTGTTTTCCTATACATATATATTCATTTATTAATATATTTATAATATGTTTTATATATCCTATATAAATATAAATGTATACAAAAAGATACCCTAGTGTCTAAATAAGAAAGTTCTAAATAGATAATAATTAAAGAAACATGGAATTATCTATTTAATTTTTATAATCATAAGATTTTATAGAATGAATCATCTATCTTAGGTATTTAGCAGAAATAGGTACAAAGAAAAGCATTATTTTATTCATCAGATAAAGAAAAAAAGCATGATCTTTCAAACAGAGAGATCAAATACTTTTTCACCTATAAATGTCAATCTAACATATACACGACATTTCAAAAATTTTTTATCACATGAAATCATTTCCTTCTGTATTAAAAAATTCTTCCAGGCAACAGTTTCCTCTTTTACTAAGTGTCAAAGCCTTGTGAAGTTATTATGGCACAAAACTATTCCTTTCTACTGCTGCAAACAATAAACAACTGTGAGAACTGAATAAGTAATATGAGTCCCTCTAATGATCTACCTCAGTTCTAAGGCAAGAAAGATAGGATGCCAGAGCCATTTGATCCTGCTTCTATTTAAAATTTTTTTCAGTAAAATGTTCGTTTTGAAATGGGCTTAAATAAAACACTAATTATTAAAATGTTGGTGAGCGTGTTTGTTGGGGAGGGTGAGGTTTCATTAAGTGTGTGTGTGTACGTGCGTGGGTGTGCGTGCGTGCATGCGTGTGTGTGTTCTAACTCCCTTACTATCATTACCACCAGAAATTCCCAGACAAATATTTCATTTTGGCATTTCATCAGGTTCACTAGGACTATTTTCTATTATGAACCACATCTGAGCACAAAATATGCAACCTATCAACGAATACTTTGATTAATAAATGTAATGTAATTAGAATTTCCATGATGTGAATTCATAATATATTTAGTTCACTGGGCTCCTCACTACCCGTCCTTGTTCCTACCCCATAGGGTCATAATCAACAATGCCAGGAAACAGAAAAAATGTGTACAGCAGTTGTTAATACTTTTATGAGTGGTGTAACAATGTGATTAAACTGGATAAATATTTTCAACAAGCATTTATTGAATACTTGTGGTGTTCCCACCGTGGTGAGAAAGTAGAGTCTCTTCCCTTAAAACATTTATGGTGCAGGTGCAGAAAAGCTCTGTGGTTGGATGCCCCATGATTTTTTGTATGTCATTCCCTTTGCCAGGAACACTTTGTCTGGAACATTCCTATTCATCCTTTAAAACAGGGATCAGATAGTAAGTATTTTAGGCTTCATGGACCATGCAATCTTTGTCACAACCACTCAACCCTGCCCTTGTATCTTGAAAGCTATCATAGACAATATTAAACAAATGGATGTGGCTGCATCCCAATAAAACTTTCTTTACACAAACATGCAGCAAGTTATGTATGGTCTGAGGACCACAGTTTACTGATCCATGGTTTAAAACCCTCTGTGTATATAAACAATAGAATTTAAAGGCTAAAACATGGGCTCTGGAGCCAGATAGCCGAGTTTCTAATTCTGGCTCTGCCACTTATAAGCTGTGTGACCCTGAGCAAGTCATATAACACTCTGTGCCTGTTACCTCATCTGTAAAACAGAGATTATAATACTTATGCATGTGTATGGCGCTTTTGTGAGTTGTAAATGAGTTAATAGACTCTAATAAGGTTAGAAAAGTGCCTGGTACATAATAAGTGCTATGTGAGGATTAGCTGTTATGACTAGATGGCACCCTTTCTATAATTTCTTGTTCCAGGAGATTTAATATATTGCTTCTTTAGGCAGGCATGCAGGAATTAAACAAGGGCTACAGACAGAATCAACTTAATAAAAGTGCTAAGGGACTCTGAAGTGAGAACACCAAGTTTAATTTAAACAAGGAAAAGGGTAGTCCACTAAGAGAAAGAAGGGTAAAGGAGCACAACAAGAAGTAACCAGACGTTTTCAGTGTGGGATGTTACAAAAAGGGGATAAAGAAGAAAAGTGTAAAAAGGAGAAACAACGTTTAAAAAATGACTGGAGTAAAGGAAGGGAAAGAAGTAAATAACTTTAGTGTAGAATGGAGGAGAAAAGAGGGTCGAAATTATAGCCCATGTCTTGAATTCCAGGTTTTAATGGCAGGCTGCCAGCTGTTCTGGTTGCATGAAGATGCACTTGGTTTCATGGAATGAATGTTGGGTATAAATGTCAAGACTGACAGTCAGGTCCTGGAAACCAAGATTTAATGTCTAGCAAGACAGAGACAGCTTCAGGTTCTAAGAGGAGTGCCTGGAGGAGCAGAGAACTCAAACTTAGCTGGGATCAAGTCAAAATGACTAGCTTTTGCCCTGAGACTCTTATTTGCAATGGGTAAGAAGGAATAATGCTTTTTAGTATGATGCTAGGTAGTGCCTCTCATATGGTTTCTGTATCAGTTAGGCTAGGTGAGGTAATGTTTCATTAATAAATTACCCTCAAATCTCAGTGACTGAAAACAACGAAGGTCTATTTCTGACTCATGCTACATGGCCATTGTAGGTGTTCAGGGGGCTCTGTTTCATGTGGCTCTCACTCTGAGACCTAGACTGACAGATGAGAGACAACCTAGAATGTTAGGGTACTCTAGAAGGTCTCACATTGGCAACTTAATGTTCCCGCCTGGAAGTGATACTCATAACTTTCAACTCAGTTCATAGCCCAGAATTAATCACTGACCCAACCACAAGTGGGCTAAAAAGACAATCGTACTAAATGCTGAGAAATTGGAGAGCCAGAAGTATTTGAGGAACAGCAACTAATGACTCCCACAGGTTTCAACCTAATATAGAGAGCTTTCTTCAGAGAAGAGACTTTGAAAGCATTGAAAGAGTCAGCTTTGGGAGTCTACTGAATGAACTGTAAACACTACCAGGAAGAAAAGCCCTCTTCCACTCAAGCAGCCATGGCAAGTTGAGCAAACACTGAAAATATAATAGTAACTGCTATGGATGTTACCACAGGTGGACATGGCAGCTGCACTAGTGACAGACTGAGAATGAGCTAACTTGCAGTTAGCAAATACCCCAGCCACCTAGAACCCACAAGGAAAAAGTAGGAATGGGGTAGAGTGGAGAAGGGGAGCTTGAGCTCGCAGTGTTTCTCTTTGTGGGAATTTGAAGCGACAGGCTGCCAAGATTACATCCATGTCCTTGAAGCTACAGAGGTCTGGGGCAATGAAGGGTTTGTTAGTGCTGCCTCCTAGTGGACACAGGACTATTATGATTTGTTTAAAAGGTTTGCGCTTTGCCTAGAATCGGGCAGGAGACTGTAGAGCAAATATGAAGCATGTATTCTCTTCTTAAAAGTGAAGTGGGGAGAGATTTCCAGTGCTAGCCAAGATGGAGTGAGCCTGTTGATTATAACTGAAAACTCTGGACATAATACAAAAATCAACTACCTGAGGACTCTGAAAAGTAAACAAAAGCAAGCAGATTGGGGAGAAGAATCAAAGAAGTGACCCACATGGGGAGGGTGACTTTCGCAAGTTAGCTTCCCTCTTTTCTCTCATGGCTTTGACCCAAATATGGGCAGTTGTTGGGAGCTATGGCAATGGCCACATGGCAATAAAAACAAAATCTCCAAGAGAAACACTGTCTTTCTAGCTGTTGGACCAAGAAAAGTGATCTCTGCAAGTCCATGGTGGGGGCGGGGGGTGGGGGGGGCGGTACTGCACAGGGCCTAAGAATTCCAGAGAAGAGCGAACTGGAGAAGATGATTTCTGAATTCTGTGTATCAACTCACACAAGACCTGGGCTCACACCTGAGCTATGGATGGCTGGGAAAGACCCAAATCAGCATAGCAAAAAGACTTTGAGAACTGAATTAAAATATAAAATCACTCCGAAGCTCCAGAATAATCCCTGAGTGGTATATGCATGGGGACAGAACAAAAACAGGAGAGCAAAAGCTTTGAGAACTGAAATACAATATAAACCACTTACTAATTTCCAGACTGACTCGAGTGGCACATGCATGGGACAGACCCAAAGAAGCAGAGTGAAGTCTCTGAAAACAGACACTGGAACTACTGCTGACAGAAGATGAGACAGAACTTATGGTCTAAACTTAACTGGGGTGATTTTCTGCTAAAATTATGCACACAGACACACACACAGTAACATTTTTCCACGTGACTTTAAAAGGATTCCGTTTCACATCAAAATCTTCAAAATGTCCAGGATATTTCCCCAAATTACTCAACATACAAAGAACTAGGAAAATGTCACCCATTTCTAAGGAAAAAAAAATCGCAAATGTCACCTCAAGATGACTCAGATGTTGAAATTATCAAAGACTTTAAAGGGGCTATTATAACTATGCTCCCTGAGGAAAGGTAAAACATACTTGATGTGAATGAAAGGATAGAAGTTCACAGCAGAGATACAGAAACTTTAGAGGACAAAAATACAATGTCTTTAAAAGTTCACTGTTGGGGCTCAATAACAGAATAGAGACAACGAAGAAAAAGACAGAGAACTTGAAGATGAGTCAACAGAAATTATCCAATCTGAAGAACAGAAAGAAAAAGATTTTTAAAAGTGAAGAGACTCAGGAACTATGGGACAATATCAAAAGAGCTAACATTTGTGTCAGTGAGTCTCAGAAGAAGATAATAAATAGACTGGTGCAGAAAAAGTTGCAGAAATAATTACCCAAAATGTCAAAAATCACATGAAATATAAAATTTACAGAATCAAGAAGTTCATCAAACCCTAAACAGGATAAAAAATACAAAGAACACCACATGAGAGACACAATAATCAAACTTCTGAAAACCAAAAACAAAGACAAAAACCTTGAAAGCTGCCAGAAAAAAAATGATACATGGCATATAGGACAACAATGATTTTAATTACTACAGATTTCTTACCAGAAACCACTAAGGCCATAAGACAGTGGAACATTTTAAAGTGCCAAAAGAAAAGTAGGTAAACCCAGAATGCTATATAAAACAAAGATATCCTTCAAAATGAAGGCAAATAAAAACATGCTCAGATGAAGGAAAACTAAGAGAAGTAGCTGCCAGAAGACCTGCTCTAAAAGAAATGTTAAAGGAAGTTTTTTAGACAGAAGCAAAATGATACATGAGGGAAACCTGGAACTTCAGAAATGAGGAAGAGCAACAGAAATCATAAATATCAGGGTTATTATACTATTTTTCTCTTCTTAAGTTCTTTAAAGTATGTATTACTGTGAAAACAAAAATTATAACAATGTCTGGTACAGTTTTCAATGTGTGTACATGTAATATATACGACAACTATAACATAAAGGGGGAAGGGTAAAGGGACATATATGGTTGTAAGGCTTCTGCATTTTACTTGAAGTAGTATATATATACACATATATATATGTGTGTGTGTATATATATCCCTAGAACAACCATAAAAATTAATACAAAGAGATATAGCAAAAAATACATAAAATAAAATGGAATACCAAAGGCAATTCAAATAATCCAAAAGTAGGCAGGTAGGAAAAGGGAAATAGGAACAAAAAACAGAGACAACAAACAGAATACCAGATATACCATGCAAACTCTAATCAAAAGAAAGTTGGAGTATTATACTAATGTCAAAAAGAAGACTTCTGAGCAAGGAAAATTACCAAGGACAAAGAGGGACACTACCTAATTACAAAAGAGTCGGTTCACCAAGAAGACATAACAATCCTAGAAATGTATGCACTACCAATAAAGCTTCAAATACATGTAGCAAAAACAGATCAGAAAGGAGAAATAAACAAATTCACAATTGTAATCAGATTTTGGCACTCATCTCGCAGTAACTGATAGAATAATTAGAAAATTAGCAAGGATATTGCTATGGACTGAATTGTGTACTCCCCAAATCCATATGTTGAAGCCCTAACCTCCATTGTGACTATATTTGGAGAAAGGGATTTTAGGATGTAATTAAGGTTAAATGAGTTCATAAGGATGGGGTCCAAATCCAACCAGATTGGAGGCCCTATAAGAAAAGGAAGAGAGAGAGAGATCTCTCTGTGCACCAAGGAAAGGCCATGTGAGCACACAGTGAGAAGGGAACCACCTACAAGCCAGGAAGAGAGCCTTTCCTCACCAGGGACCAAATTGGCCAGCACCTTGATCTTTGACTTCCCAGCCTCCAGAACTGTGAGAAATAAGTTTCTGTTGTTTAAGCCACCTAGTCCATGGTATTTTGTTACAGGAGCTCAAGCTGGCTAATACAGATGTAGAAGACCTGAGCAGCACTATCATTCAACATGACCTAACTGATATTTTTAGAACACTTCATCCAACAATAGTAAAATACACACTCTTTTCAAGTGCACATGGAACAGTCAAGATACACCATGTCCTGGATCCCAAAACAAAGCTTAACAAAATAAAATCAAGTGAATTTGTACAAAGCGTATTATCTGACCAAAGTGGAATTGAACTAGAACTTAATAACCTAATAAATGACACACTGCTAAATAACCTATGGATAGAAAACATTTTGAACTGAAAGAAAATAAAAATAAGACATAACAGGGCTTCCCTGGTGGCGCAGTGGTTGAGAGTCCGCCTGCCGATGCAGGGGACACGGGTTCGTGCCCCGGTCCGGGAAGATCCCACATGCCGCGGAGCGGCTGGGCCCGTGAGCCGTGGCCGCTGAGCCTGCGCGTCTGGAGCCTGTGCTCCGCAACGGGAGAGGCCACAACAGTGAGAGGACTGCGTACCGCAAAAAAAAAAAAAAAAAAAAAAAAAAATAAGACATAACAAAATGTGTGGCATGCAGGAAGCAGTCTTTAGAAGGAAATTTAGAGCATTAAATGCTTGTATTAGAAAAGAAGACAGGTCTCAAATCAATGATCCAAGATTCAAGCTTAAGGGCTTCTCTGGTGGCACAGTGGTTAAGAATCCACCTGCCAATGCAGGGGACATGGGTTCAAGCCCTGGTCTGGGAAGATCCCACATGCCGAGGAGCAACTAAGCCCATGCGCCACAACTACTGAGCCTGTGCTCTAGAGCCCGTGAGCCACAACTGCTGAAGCCTGCACGCCTAGAGCCCATGCTCCGCAACAAGAGAAGCCACTGCAACAAGAAGCCCACGCACCGCAATGAAGAATAGCCCCCACTCGCCGCAACCAGAGAAAGCCCATGAGGCAGCAACAAAGACCCAACGCAGCCAATTAATTAATTTTTTAAAAATAAGATTCAAGCTTAAGAAACAAGAAAAAGAAATCAATCCAAAGCAAACAGAAGGAAGGAAATAATAAATTTAAGATCAGAAATCAATGAATTTGAAAATAGAAAAATGATACAGTACAATCAATATAGCTTTTGCAAGAAATGTAAAAGAAATTCTTTAGAAAGAAAATTACATATGTCAGAAACTCAGATCTACAAAAAGAAATGAAGAGTATTAAAAAATGAATAAATGAAGGGAAAAAGCAGTTGTCCATACATGTGTGGGTCCAGTTCTTGAAGCCCTATTCTGTTCTATTGATCTGTCCATCTATCTTGATGCCAACACCACATAGACTTGATAACTGTAGCATTGTGATGTCTTAAAATTAGGTAGTGTTAATACTCCAAATTTGATCTTCTTTTTCAAAGTTGTTTGGCTATTCTAGGTCCTTTACATTTCTATTCGAATTTTAGAATCAGCTTATCAACGTCTACCGCCCAAAAAAACCCTGCTAAGATTTTAATTTGGATTGCATTGAACCTATAAATTTGGAAAGAAGTGATATCTTACCAATATTGACCCTTCCAACCCATGAACATGGTATGTCTCTCCATGTATTTAGTTGTTGAATTTCTCACAGCAATGTTTTGAAGTTTTCAGTATACAAGTTGTGGTTCGCAGAGTTCAAAGATAGCCCCGAGATTAGCACCTCCTGTATATGTGCCTTGTATAGTTTCCTCCCTTTAAGTGTGGAATTTCACTCCTGTAATTAGATTATTAACCAGTTGATTCTGAGTTAATCAAAAGGGGAATTATTTAGGATGGGCCTGACTTAATTAGGGGAGTTTGTAAAAGAGGATGAAGCACCAGAGAGATAGTCTCCTACAGGCCTCAAAGAAGATAAAAGGTTCCACGAGTTCTACCTCTGCAAGGAACTGAATTCTGCCTGTAAGCTGAATGAGCTTATAACAGCATCAGATGAGACCACAGTTCCAGCTGACATCTTGATTGTGAGCTTTGTGGAACCTAAGTAGAGTATTCAGCTAAGCTGTGTCCAGACTCCACAAAAACTGTGAGATAATAAATGAACTAGTGCTTTTCCAGGCTAAAAAAAAAAATCAATGAAACCAAATCTGATCCTTTAAAAAGTGAGGTGGGGATCAAGCCTACACACTAGTTTTCTTGTGGGGAGAGAAGTGGGGAGGAAGATGTAGAAAGAGCATTTCTTGACTCTGGGTTCTGTCACTAACTTTGGTAAGTCTTCTGACATCCTTGGATCAAAATTTCTTAATTCTCAAATATTCGCTTTGCCTACCTTTTAAGATGAGATAACATCAATGTCAATGGTTTGAATACAGTAATACTTTACAAATCCAAGGCATTATTAATGTCTATTATTAATATGCTTACACATAACAAAGAGAAGTGTGAGGAATAAGGTTATCAAAATTAACCTCCGTTTGGAGGGTGGCACAGATTTCTCTCTTTAATTGCATAAATTATCACACTGAATTCAAAACTAACTCCCAAGTATGCTTTGGTGATTTTTACTCATCCATATAATAAAAGTCTGAAAAAGTCATACAGTACTATTTACCATAAAATCATGCTCCGAATTGGACACTATTGAAATCAATTTGGCAGCCACCCTGAAATAAGAAGTAAAGAGTAGAGACCCTTGTGACAAAGAAGGTAAAGGTTTCAGTGAGGCCCTCGCTTCCTGGCCTCCAGAGTTTAAAATATCTTTATCTCCACAGTTCAAAGGAAAAGAGTTTTACTTTTCTTCCTTTTCAGTAGTGGCTGGTGATATCTGAAACTGTAAACACAAACACAAAGAGTATCTCCTGGGACCGGGGGTCATGGAGTGCTAGGCTTTGTCAAGAGAGAAGCACTTCAGAAGAAGTCAGGAGATTGGTAGATTCTGTTTGAGATGACAGTGAGGCAGTCGAGGAAGAGACTGCTGACGGGGACAAAGGTCCCAGGAAGGTCAGGGATAAAAGAGTAGATTTGTATGCCATCTGCACAGAAAAGTTTTGCTTAGTAAAAGACAACAAATGAGCAGTAACACCCATCAAGACTTACAAAGAAATAAAGCACATAGTCTGCAGCAAATATAACTTATCTAAAGCCTGGGCTACTATCAACAGTGCACTCTGATAGGAGAGATGACTCATGCATACGTATTACAATTGGAAATGTTACCTTTTCTAACAAGCCCAACATTCAGGATTGTATAATTCATCACTAAATATTGAGTTAAAATTCAATTTTTTTATGGAAGTTCCCAGTTCTGCTTGGTAATTATAATAGAGTCAAAAATGAAATAAACTGTATTTTAAAAATCATAATAGAGTCTTAGCATCCTTAAAGATTACTCATGAACTTTGAAGCAGATTGGTAAACTTTAAAGACATTAAATAAGACACTGCTTTTTCTCTCTGTGTTCTACTCTTCATATTTGTTTGAGAGAATTAAGCCTGCTTGTCATGAGTTGGTGATGCCTGTAGTCATCACATCACTTGGCTTCAACTAATAACTTGTGGCCAATCTTTTTTTTTTATCTTTTGAAGTTTACTTTTTAGAAAGCTTACTACGAACCTTTACAAACACAGAGGAGACAGAATGACATATAAGTTACCTTGGTATACTTGATTCAGATATTTTGCTCTTTTGCTTTTCTTTTTTCCTAAAGTATTTTAAGGTAAACGCCGACATAAATGACATTCAACTCTAAATATTTCAGTGAGCCACTAAAAAATAAGAACAATTTTCCCACATAACCACAAAACCTTTGTCGTAACAGCAATATCTACATTTTGGCTGAAGTCTTTTAAGGTAAATTGGAGACATTATATTATTTCATCCCCAAATATTTCGCGTGCATCTGTAAATGATAAGACATTTTGCCACACAACAACAGTACCATTCTCCCTCTTCACAAAACTAACGAAGACCCTATATTATCTAATAACTAGTCATGGCCAATCTCTTTTCATCCATTGCCTCACTCACTGTCCTCCCCATCCCATGCTACTCTTTTATGTTGATGCTCACCCAAGATTTTTTATCACGCCATCTGCAAATATCTCAGTGTTTACTTCAAAAAAAAAAGCAATGAGAATACCAATACCATGGGTAAAAATTAACAATAATTTCTTAATATTATCAAATAGTCAACATTCAAATTTCCCTGATTGCCTCATATTTGTATTTTTGCAGTGTGTTGATTGAATCTGAATCCAAATAAGATCTATACTTAGTAATTGGTTTACTTATTTTAAGTCTCTTTTATTTCCCCATCTCTTTTTTTTCTTGCAATTTTTGTTGAATAAATTAGGTTGTAAGTCCATAATTTTTTCCATTTTCCACAGTCTAGATTTTGCTAATTATATCTCATGAAGTTGCTTAACTGTCCCTTGTATTTCTTGTAATTGTTCCTTTGTCCCCTGTATTTCCTGTAAATTGGTAATTAAAGCTAAACTTTTGATCATATTCAGTTTCAATTTTTGGCAATACTTCTTAATAGGTGGTGTTGTGGGCATCCATTAGAAAGCCAAAAAAGGCTGATATTTTCTTTTTTGGGTATTGTTAGTAGTCACTGATGATCATCGTCAGGATCCAGTATTTCATTAGATGTTGCAAAACAGTAGTGTTATAATTTTATCATTCCTTCTTCAATTACTAGCTAATATGCTTCTCTAAGGAAGAACTTCCCCTTATCAATTATTTTATTATCATGATGTGCCTTTCATGTAGAAAAGGCAAGAAAAAGCAAGATTTTCCCCCATCATATTCTAATTTTCAAAATACCTGTTTGGTCTTTAATACATCCAAAAGAGAGCCAAAGGTGGCCAATGAGCTTTACTTTTTTTAAATCAGAAAGAGCATATGGATTAAATACATATAATTGTTTTCATCCATTGCAACTGTTATTCTTATTGAAATTATCCTTCTTTAAGTAGTTCTTGTGTCCTTTTGAGAAGCCCACAGTAGTCTTTGAAAGCGTCCTTGATTCTTGGTATAATAGGATGTTCTAGGCTTATCTTGTACATTTTCTGCTGTGATATCAGCTATTTTCCCAAGGAGCCCTGGTTCCTTTTAATGGAAAATAGTATTTAAAGACCACAACTTGGACACCAGGGATACTCATTGCTACTGGTCTTTGTTTTTAGATCTTTTCAGTGTTCAAAGCTTGCTAGATAGATTTTTTAAAGATGAAGAACAACACGAGTTTTTACTGATATTTCCATTTCAAATTCAGGAATACAAGCGTTTTACTTAATCTCATCTATATTATTATATCTTTACCTCCTTTTTTATGCCAAAAATCCTGATTCCAAACACCACCAACATAAATACTCATTTGCTTTATCCCACACTAACATACAACAATGTCAAAATTACAACAACAACATTACCAAGATATTTTTACAGTTCTGTCTGTCCTTAGCATATATCCCTCTAGGAATGTAAAATCAAATTACTGTGTTTAATTGAAATCGTATGGAACAGTTCCTCTGTGCATGGCTATGCCAAAACCTTGTTATGTAGTTTGTTTCAGCTGTTTCACATTGCTTTTTTTTTAGTTTTAAGGATTGCTTTTTAAATTCAGTTTTGTATTATAATTATGTAGAATAATTACATGTTTTCAAATTCAAATCTACAAAGCAAGGTATATTCAGAGAAACCTCACTTCTGTTCCTTTCCTTTCATCTTGTTTTCTTGTTTCCTGTCCCCCTTCCCCACTGGTAACCTCTTCCTTAAAATTTTTAGGTTTAGGCTTATCCTTCTTTTTTAATATAATAAACATATTATATATGAATATATAAATTCATAATCCTCTTTCTTAAATAACACATACACGTTTCTCCACCTTGCTTTCTTCAAATAAAAAAATATGCTAGGAACCACTCCTAGCAGTATAAGAGATATTACTCATTCCTTTTTATTGCTACATAGCACTCCTTTGTGTAGATGTATGACAATTTTTCAATCTCCCATTGATGGAATTTGGATTGCTTCCAATCTTTTGCTGCAGTGTGTTGTAATGAATGATCTTGTATATATGTCTTCCTATAGTTTTTGCCTTTTTATCTTTGGAATAGATTCATAGAAGTGGGATTAGTAATTGAGAAGATAAATGCAGATGTAATTTTGTTAGAAATGACCAAATTCTCCTTCATAGGTACTATTTTGCATCCCCTCCAGCAATGTATGAGGGCAGGAGCATGTGCTTTATGTGGTAAAAATTCCTGCTAATTTTAGAGAGAAGAGGAAAGGAAGACAAGTAACCTCAAATTGGGCTTATAGTTGGAAAATAATCCCCCATGTTCTTTCCTGCAACCCGGTTAGCTTAATTCTTGCTGTTGGCAGTCTCTGGGCATTACCCACAATGCCAATAAATTGCTCCTTTTGGTTCTGTACACAGAGAGCAGTGGAAACTAATTATTTCAAGGGGCTGGAATTGGCCCACCTTAGACCTTCCCAGTGGGACAGGATGTGATACTAGCTGCACAAGCTGCACACAACTTTGATGGCCAGGCTCTGACGGGGCAGAAGCCTAGCAGGCATGCTCTTAGAACGATCATACTAGATAATGGGAGCTGCAGATACACACAGGCAATAAAATAATCTGCTTTGAATGTGCTCATCTTTATGTCACTCCACGGCTGGGAAACCTACTCGGGATCTTTCCCATCTGTGTTGTCAAATTCAGGCTTGGCTGTCCTGTGTCCAGGCCCTCCAAACAAATCAGCCTCCGGTCTGTTCTCCCCTGCGTGGCTCCTCTGCTCTTGCCAAGCTAACCTGCTTGCCATTCCTTACATTTGTAAAGACGTTTTTCTGCCTCTGCGCATGTGAGTACAGCATTTCCTATTCTAGAGCTGAGCCCTCACGTTTGGCCAGTCCACTCCATTCTCCTCCCCCCAAAACCAGCCAGTGCCAGACTCCACCAGAACCCATTCTCTCCTCAGCAACTGTTTCATGAACTGCTAGTCGCTTGAGGACTGATGTTTCCCTACACCCACAAGAAGCTCTAAAACAATCAGCATCTTATTCTGCATGTGGCATGGGATTAATACATGTCGGAAGCCTGACTACCTAGAGTTTAAGTGTATGGCCAAATACACATCAGTCTTGGAGTTAAATCTAAAACTGGAGAATTGGATTCGTCATTCTCTGTGGAAAGAGTAGCAAATGAAAGATCCTCATTCACACACACAGGAGAGCATTTCTCCACACACTATGAAGCAGAATGAAAATACTGGGCTATGGAAAGCTCCCTAAACAAATCACCACTAGGAAAAATAATAAATCTCACCATGAACACAACAAATGCACTGAATTGAGCACCATCTAGTTCATATATTTAAAAAAGGAAAATTCAAAACTGTATAACCAATATAATGAATAATCTTCAAGGAAAATTTATTTACATACGTAAGGTTTACATTTACACATACTTATAAAACTATATAGATATAGACGCTAGCAGTATTTCTGAATGGAATGCTTACAGGTTTTTAATTTTTTCCTTATTTACCCTTTTTCTGTATACAGTACAACTTTATAGTAAGCATGCATTACTTTCATGATAAGAAAAAAACCTAAAACATAAAATATTTACCTGAAAAACAGTACAGCCTTTGTTTGTCAAATACACTTCAGATACATAGATATAATGTGGAAATTTGAACTTGATCAGAATCTAACACATCCAAAGGAGGAAAGGGGGCTTTGGAAGTGAAAGATTCTAAAAACAACTCAAAAGCAATCACTGTTTTAATCTTGAGCCAATATTTGAATAGGCATTATTTATAGTCATAATTTTTGAAGATCAAAGCAGCCTTCCCTTCCCCGTTGTCAAAACAAAGAGAAGGGATGAACTTGCTGAATCCACATTTTAAATGCACACAGAGAATGAGCACATGGTGTCTTACCTCATCTGTAAGGGTATGTTGTTGACTAGAAGAAAGACAAAGGCAGAGGAGTGTCAGAAACAGAGGCACAATATCAGTCTTTAATTTCCTGCCTCAATGCTAAGGAGGCGTATTGCCATGCACACCCATCCAAAAGCAATTGAATGATTCCAGTGTGTTTCTACAAGAAAGAAAAGGACTTTGGGGATAAATACATTTCAGAAATGGGCCTCTTTGAGGGCTAGCTCTGAAGCTGATAAGGAGGGAATGGTGGGAGGCAGTGGAAATTACAGGGGTTTCAGTACTGTAGTCAGGTGCTTTTTAATGAGTTGCCCTGGGCAAACATACCTAATCAGCCTCCACTATTCATTCTGCTACTGCCCACATCTTTGCAAATTGCTTCTCATTTTTATGCCTTAATAAGCTAGAAGCTCTGGAAACCTTTTTCCATTTTTAATTTTTCGAAACCTACCTAGCCATATGTCATTTCTAAAGACAACCCCTTCTTGTTTGGGTTGTTGGCTCCTTTAGCAAGAACAGAAACAGCTCAGGGGCCATCCCAGTCTTTCCCTTCTCCTCCTTCCACTGTATTCCATTTCCTGTTCATCTAAATGGATACCTAGAAAACTGGATGGGTGACTGCAAAGTAGTCATATTTCCTCCTTTCTCACGGAAAGATAAAATGCTATCTAAACCTGAACCTTATTTCCTCCCACCTCTGCCCCAATACATTTGGGCTGCATCTATTCCTAAAGACAATGACTAACATAGGGGTAACCTGGAACTTTTTAAGGTTCTAAGAAACTGCTTCCTCTCCATCTCTCATTCTCAATCTATCACTATATTAGACAGCTATTGCTACAATAATTCCGTGTAACAAACAAGCCCCAAATATAATAAAACCACATGCATTTATTTCTTGCTCAGTCTGTGAGCTGGCTATGCTCTGCTGGGAATAGCTGGGATTTGCTCCAAACTGTGGGTTGGGTTTGGGTATATGCCACAAGTCTCCTCATTCTAGGACCAGCAACTACTCCAAGCACGCTCTTCTCATGAAGATGACAGACATAAGAGACCAAGCCAAACATACAAGCACATTTAAAGTTTGTGTACATGTCTGTATTAGTTTGATAGGGCTGCCATAACAAAATGCCACAAACTAGGTGACTTAAAACAACAGAAATTTATTCTCTCACAGTTCTGGACGCTAGAAGTCCAAAATCAAGGTGTTGGCAAGGCTATACTCCCTCTGATGGCTCTAGAGAAGAATCCTTCCTTGCCTCTTCCTGGTTTCTGGTGGCTCCTGGCAATCTGGATGTTCCTCGGCTTACAGCTGCATCACTCTAATCTCTGCCTCCATCATCACATGGCCTTCTTCCTTGTGTGCATTTCTGTAACCAAACCTCCCTTTCCTTTCTCTTATAAAGGCATCAGTCATTGGATTTAGGGCCCACCCTAATCCAGTACAACCTTACCTTAACTTGATTACATCTCCAAAGACTCTACTTCCAATAAGGTCACATTCACAGGTTCCAGGTGGACATGAATTTAGGAGAGACACTATCTGACCCACTATAATGCCACATCTGCTACCAATCCTTTGGTCAAAGCAAATCACATGGCCAAGTCCAAAAAGGCAATGAGGTGGAGAAGTACGCTCTGCATATTCAAATGAGGAGTACCACAAGTCATATGGCAAAGTGAGTGAATGTATCATTCTATTACAGGGTGGGAACAAAGAGTTGGAAACAATAATCCAACCTACCAGAGTTATCAGTACATGATGCTTCTTCAAATATTTTACACGACCATGTCTTATTTTCCAGTTCATATCTGGATTATTCGTGTGTGTTGAAGAGGGTGAGAATCTATTGGAGAAGAAAATAACATTCTATCAATTTATTTTGGTACACAAAGTGTAAGTCAGGCACTTTGTTAAGCTCTCTGCAAAGAATGACAAGTGATTCACTCTGGCATGACAATGATAGAAAATCCAATGTACCTCCTGATGTACCTCCTCCACTGATGTACCTCCTCCACTCAGCCAATTCTATATCTTAAGATCTGCTCCTTGATGTACCCCACCCCTGGTAACAAACTCAGTAACAGTTAGGGTTCTTTAAACTGCATAAAATTGAAAATTCAACTCAAACTATCTTTAACAATAATGAAGTATATTGGCTACCCAAACTGAATTCTAGCAGTAGAAGAGGCTTCAGGGTTAGTTGATCAAGGAGATCATCAAAAACACATGTTACTTCCATCTTTCCATTCTGACACCTATCAGCTTCATCCCAAGGCTGATTGCCCTCATGGCTATAGGATGCCCCCTATAGGAACTAGGGCTAAATGGCTACTCATTCACATCCAGTGAGAGGCTGACTTCCTGTAACTATGCTTCATAACAAGAAAGTTGCATTTCCAAACACTCTCAGAAAAGTTCTTTTTGTTTCTCACTGGATCAAATTGATCTGGGTCAGACTATCTCTAAGCCAGGGCAGAAATAACCAGATTGGACTAATCAGAACTCAAAGGGCAGGGGTCAACCAGCTTCCCCTGAGGCATACGGACCACGTCTGGGAGTAAATGACACCTGGATAAAATAAAGATTTAGTTAGGAATCGAAAAGGAGGGGGTGGTTGCTAAGATGACAACCAACACTTCCCGCTACAATTGGTTCAGATTCTGGGAGGTGGGTACCTTAGGGGGAAGATACAATCATTCTGCTCACCAGAGAGGAATATTCCCACTAGAACATAATACATTGGCATTCCATTTATACATCTGTCTCTTGTGATTTGTTTACTTTAGTCAACTCCCATATATTAAAACCATGTCTGACAAAGGTAAGGGCCAAACCCAATCATTGGACCAGATTACAATCACTCAGGTTAGGCTTCTACTCATCATTATGCCCTCTTCAGTCCACAACACCATGAATTAACTTAATCTGAATAAGAAGACAAAGAAAATGCAAAAATCATGATTGTGTAATATGCATTAACAAACTGCAGCTACAAATATGCAGCCACAGAATGAGAGAGTGATTCAAAAGCCAACACTGATAGCTATTTCTCATGTGTTTTGCTTATTCTATCAGTAACGTCTTTATATTTAACTTAAATTTCTTATCCTCCACTTTAAACTTATTTCCTCTTGCTATTTTTTCAAGTGTTGTCAAACAGAATACATATTGTCATCTGTATCACATATGTACAAAAGCTCCCACTGAAGAGAAAAGGATTCAGTTCCCCATCAATAAATGGGCTCTCAAAATCCCTTCCAAGCCTGAAAGCCTATGAAACAGTGTTACCTTGATTATTAGCACAAGTAAACCTGAAATATCCTAGAGTATAAATATCAAACATTGAGCCTGTAGGCCAGCTTCAGCCTGCATAAGGTAATCATTCAATGACACAACCTCATTATAAACGGCTTTACTTCAGTTGGCATATTTTTCTTGTGAAATATTAGTTCAGCCCACCAGGATTTTTAACAGGGGAAATTTGTCCATGAGTAAATGTGACTTGACACTATTGTCCTGAGGAAATAAAATGGCATTTTTGAAAATGTAAGATTAATGCACTAAATGATTATTATTTACCCCAAACTAAGCCCTGGAAGTTCCAGAAAAACTGATTCATCAACTGTCAGAAGCTGCAAAATACTGAAGGCAGCATCCACATTGCAGCTCAGTGGTGTGTGTGTGTGTGTGTGTGTGTGTGTGTGTGTGTGGGGGGGTGTGTGTGTGTGTG
>NC_041234.1:25137294-25147197 GCF_002837175.3 Physeter macrocephalus | reverse complement strand
GTGTGTGTGTGTGTGTGTGTGTGTGTGTGTGTGTGTGTGTGTGTCTTAAACAGCAGAGTCCTCCAAACAAACCAAACTTGCACATTGAGCAACATGGTATTCTGGTCCTGAATTTCTCAATCTGCTTTTCATACACTGTTTTTCTTTCATACACTCATAGTTTTTCCTGAGACTCTTCTACGTTAAGGCAGGCTTTTTCAAGAACCAATTCAAATTGAAGATTGATTTTTGCATGATGTCATCAAAAGGTGATATCACTTTCTTTTCTCTCCCTTGTCTCAAGAAAAATGTATACTAATGTTGGACTTATTTCACCCATAACACACAAACAGACAATCTCTATAGACAATGTCAGCCAACGTGAAGTTTCCAATTAAACTGTCAGTGGAACCCTGAATAAACTTTGAGTGATAGGCTTCCTAACTCCCATGGGAAATTATGCATATTTTCAATTCTCTTCTAGACAATATTATAGTGATTGTTTTTTAACATTCATACTAAAATATAGCCTTTTACTTTATTTAAAGGGAGCCAATCAAAATTTCTAGGTAAAAATTCAAAGGAGGTTTTTGCTTATGATAAAACTCAAACCTTATCCCTGAACTCTTTAGTTATAAGCAGTGTCTCTTTTTATCAACATATTTGGCTATGTCAAGATCAGGTGAACTTTTCCTGGAGAGAATTCTCCATACTCATAAACTACAGTGAGCCCTAGAACTATGGGAGAGAAGCTTCCTCCTTTTCTCACCAAAGCCTGTATTAGTCACCTACTGCTGAAATAAAGCTATGTAAGCAATCACCCCAAACTCAGTGGCTTAAAACAATAAGCATGTATTTCTGACTCACAGGTCTGTGGATTGTCTGTGGTTGTGCTGTACTTTGCTGAGATTAGCTGGCCTTGGCTCCAGGCTATGAGTTAGATCAGGTTATTTCATGTGTCTCCTACTTATGGGATCTGTGTTTACACAGGCCATATTTTTCTTGTGGCAATAACAGAAGCTCAAGAAGGACCAACAGAAACATGCAATACCTCTTAAGAACTTGGCTCAGAACTGGCACATTGAAACTTCTGCTCACATTTCCTTGGCCAAAGCAAGTCACATGGCAAAGATGAACATGAACGGGATGGTGAAATGTACTCTCATAGTGGACCATAAAAAGTGTGGGGAGGGAAGGAAGCAAATACAATCTACCAAGATAAAGGGCTCCACCCCAGAGGGCCCAACATAAGCTTTCCAGTCACTTGTCTGCAACATTTTATGAATATAACCAAAATGTCCATCAACAGATGAATAGATAAACAAAATGCAGTATATATGTACAATGGAATATTATTCAGCCTTAAAGAGGAAGGGAGTTCTGATACATGTTACAACATGGATGAACCTTGACAACATTCTACAAAGTTAAAGAAGTCAGACAAAAAAGGACAAATATTACATGATTCTATTTGTATGAGTTTCCTAGAATAGGCAAATTCATAGAGACAGGAAGTAAAATGGTGGTTGCCAGGGGAGAGGGGAGAATGGAGAGTTATTGTTCAATGGGTACAGAGTTTCTGTTTAGGATGATGAAAAAGCTCTTGAGATAGGTAGTAGTGATGTTTGCACAACAATGTGAATGTAGTCAATACCAATAAATTGTACACATAAAAATGGTTAAAATGGTAATTTTATGTTATGTATATTTCACCATCAAAAGAAGAAGAATGTGAATAAGAGGAATTAACATATCTGTGGCAGCAAACAGTAAGCTCACACCTGGACTGGTCCATTTTCTCCTCACAACCATCTTGGTGTAGGATTCATTCTCCACTCAGGAAGAGACCACATGCTGAAGAGGCCACTTGAAGGAATAGCCAAACCACAGAAAGAAGCCCAGGGACTTCCCTGGTGGCACAGTGGTTAAGAATCCGCCTGCCAAGGACTTCCCTGGTGGTGCAGTGGTTAAGAATCTGCCTGCCAGTGCAGGGGACATGGGTTCGAGCCCTGGTCCGGAAAGATCTCACATGCCGCGGAGCAACTAAACCCGTGCGCCACAACTACTGAGCCTGCGCTCTAGAGCCTGCGAGCCACAACTACTGAAGCCCGTGTGCCTAGAGCCCGTGCTCCGCAACAAGAGAAGCCACCGCAATGAGAAGCCCGCGCACCGCAACGAAGAGTAGCCCTCGCTCACCACAACTAGAGAAAGCCCGCACACAGCAACGAAGACCCAACGTAGCCAAAAATTTTTTAAAAAAATAAATAAATTTATTTAAAAAAAAAAAGAGAGAAAGAAAGAAGCCCACATCTGTCCCTTCACACCAGAGTGAAAAAGGTGAGAGTTGGCAACGACTTTGAATTAAGGTGTTCTTTAGTAGCACTCAGCCTATAATTACACGCCTAAGACATTCAGTGCCTCCTTCACCAATAAGGTTACATTCCCTCAAGTGGTGTATGCTAACAGACACCAGGTTGCCCTACACAACTCTAAGATGTTATTATTTTAAATCTGGTTTTAAATGTACTATGTTACTAGAGTCTTAAAGAGGAATTTTACCTGAGGTATAGTAAGTTGAACAAAAAAACGTACTTTATTAATTCTAAGGATTATTTTTCAAGTCACCAAGAAATTGGCATTTTCTTTAAAAAAGGAAGACTTCTGTTGAATTTTTCCCTCTTACTTCAGTACTGAGGTTATTAGCAAGCATTCTGTATTACCTTTTATATCTCAACCTCACTGTGTTGCCAAAAAGCATCTTCGATACAGGAATAATGTCAGTGCTTGATGTTCTTGGGGCTGGTTCTGTAGATACTGCTCTACTTAAAGGGCTGCTGTTTAATTCTGAGACACTATAATTCAGGCCATAAAGTGTAACTCCACATGTAATGATAATTTTCTACAGCCCTCTGTCACAGCTAGCACAAAGGATATGGAAGAAATTCTTATGGAAAGGGGAAGTAAGAAAGGAGAGGAAGAGTACCTGGATTTCCAATGTGAGCTTGTGCCTCATTTAGCCATCACTTGAGAGGTTTCTGCTACGAGACAGCAGGGCAATCTTTCTATTCTCTGTCCGTTTCATAACAAACACTGATGAAACTTTAAGCTAATTCCTAAATACACTGTACTGCAGGTCTGCAAATTGAATGAGTGTTTCACCATTCAGCTATACCTGAATAACACAATAGCCAGTAGAAATCATAAATGTATTTTGACACTATCTTATGAATGCCTGGAATAGATTTTATTTAGTATACGATACAAAAGAGTGCCTTTCTTCGTTAGAGAGAGAGGTGCTGGCACTGATATCTTGATGCACTGTTAAATGCTCTCTGCTTTCCTTACCTTCCATCTCCATCCTTCTCCATTCAGATTGGAGCATGAACCCTTAAGAGATCCTGGGGTTTCCTCTCCATAATGACAATCAACAAATTCCAGATATTTCTATAGCTGTATGCAACACTATAGTTCAAACGTAAATGCCACAGGGAAAGATAGAAGTTGTATAGAGGAGGACAGGATAGTAATAACAATAGCATTTATTGACTGCTTACTATGTCAGGTACTGTTCTAAGTGCTTTAAAGCCATTATTAAGTCACTGAATCTTCCCAATACCTTTATGGGGTAGATACTACTCTTATCCCGATTGTAGAAACAAAGAAACCGAGGTACAGAGAGGTTAGGTAGCTTGCCTAAGGCCACAGATCTCCTAAGCCACACAGCTGGAATGCAAACCCAGGCAGTCTGGAGCACTGTTCTAACCTTCGCACCATAATTCCTGCCTAAGGAGCAATGTATTCTGTAACCCTCCCATCCTGTCTGTGTAGCCATGAAGCACAGTTTCATCCAGTGGAAGGAATCATTACACAGTCAGCATTCTTAAAGCAATAATTCCTGTTACCCAATACATCACATCAGCACTTTAGAATGAATATATATATATATATATATATATATATATATATATACATACATACACACACACACACACACACACACACACATATACATACACATAAAACTCTTCATCACCCATGAAATGTAGGGGAAATCCATGACAACATCAGTAACTCGGTTTGTGGTCAACTTCCTTAAGAACATGGCCATCCCTTCTGGATATTAACAGAAATGGGAAGAAAACACTGAAAAGGGAGCTATGGTTTCTTTTCTTAATGTTTCCATGAAACCTTTAAAATTCTCTTTTAATTAACAGTCTCAGATGAAACATGAATATGAAAAATATCTATTTGATTTCTTCCATAGTCAATAATTCATTTGATTCACTGAAAATAGAGAAAGCTGGAATGGTTGAATAAAGGATAAATAATTTCATAAAATAACTTTTAACCATTAAACAGAGCCTATACTTAAAACATATAGGGCTTCCCTGGTGGTGCAGTGGTTGAGGGTCCGCCTGCCAAGACGGGGGATACGGGTTCGTGCCCCGGTCCGGGAGGATCCCACATGCCGCGGAGCGGCTGGGCCCGTGAGCCATGGCCGCTGAGCCTGCGCGTCCGGAGCCTGTGCTCCGCAATGGGAGAGGCCACAACAGTGAGAGGCCCCAAAAACATATAAATGTCCAGTAGATTATATTTCTATAAGACTTCAAAATCCCCAGTAATTTTGAATTTATATTACTCAACTTCAAATTGTAATCTATGTGAAACTGTTTCAGTGTTACCATTATGTTTTAAGTAAAGTTTATATTTTCATTTTTACATTTACGGACAAGAAAATATGTGTATATTTTAATAAAATTTAACTGGAAAGATCCTTTATAATCATAATATTAATATTTATTCATATAACAGTAACTGAAATTTAGTGAGCATTAATGTGTCAGTCATTGGACTAAACTTTTTGTACATGATTTGCCTACACTTTGCATAACAGCCTTTTGAAGGAGGCATTATTATCTCCATTTTATAGATGGAGAAACAAAGTGTTTGAAAAGTTGAGTCATTTTCTCAAAGGTCTTTGCAATCACATCATGGAAAGAGCCAGGATTCAAGTCCATGTCTGGTGTCTCCAAAGACCCAGATATTAAATACTATGTTATACTACCTCAGAAGCCATAAGAGAAAGATGTGATTGATTTATCTAAAAATTAAATATTTCTGCATACTACCAAAAATCATTAACAAAATAAAAACAGAAACCACAAACTGAAAATAAAAATACCTGAAACATATATGTGAAAGAATCAATGTCCTTAACATATAAAAGGATTCACACAAATCAATAAAAAAATAAGCAAAAGAAAAAAAAGTTCATATGGCAAATATATTCATGGAAAGCTTTTACACCTAAAACAAAAAGTATAAATTATACTGATTTATCACTTTTATCTCATAAGATTACCAAAGATTCCAAGGATTGATATACCAAGTATTGTTAAGGATATAAAGAAATAAGCATGTTCAAATACTCCTAGAATAATATATAGAACTATAAACATAACAGAAACACACAATTTACCAAGATCTAGTTTACAGTTTTAGCATGTCATTTAAAAACTATGCTTCATGTGAAAAAAGCAAATTATGTCATACATACACACACAGTATGATTGTCAATTTCGAGAGAGAGAAAAAAGCTATTTTTTAGCATAGAAAAATTCTGAAAGGCTCTAAGTCAAAATGTTAATGAAAGTTGCTTATTTGGGGGTTAATGGGATTATACATGATTTTACTTTTATTTTATTGTATCTTTCAATATTATGTAAATTTTTTAAATATTATGAATTTTATAATTACACACACACACACACACACACACACACACACACACACAGAGCAACCAATCAATATAGCTACTGAGGCAAACATTCTTAATGGTAGCCACTCTTGGAGCTGTCAGTTCAAACCTATTCAACTCTCTTTCTTGCCCTGATGTTTTTGGGTGGCAATGTGCCCAGTCCCAGGGATGAAAAATGATGAGTCTATGCCAACCATGGAAATCTCATTCCCCTTTGCTAGTAATTGGTCTAAGGATAGTCACATGAGCCAGTTCTGGAGAATGAGACATACAGGAAGTTTGTTGATAGCTTCAGGTTAAGATTTCTCCCTAATAAAGAGAATGGCAAATACACAAAGCACTTTAGTTACTCATACCTCCCCTACTTGCTTTCATGCTTGGAATGCTGTTTATGAGGATGAGATATTTAGAGCTGTGGCAGCCATCTGGAGACCAGGAGAGATGTCAATGACACATTGAAGAGGCAGAATGGAAAAGACAGGACTCAGCTCAGGTGTTTGGTGATGTATGTGAGCCACTGAAACAATTCTGGAAGTGCTAACTTCCGAGTTTTGTATTATGGAGATTAGTTAAATGTTTTTATTGTTTAATACTCTGTTGGTGGGGCATTTTATTGCTTGCAACCAAATATATCCTGTTTCAACAGTTCATATAAAATGAAGATATATAAACATGTAGGTTTTAACTACATAAACACATAAAGATACATACATAGATCCCATTACTTCCTGTTTTCTGAAGAGTCTTAGTCTTATGCCATCCCTCTCATATATAAAACCTCTTCCTCTCAACTGGATGCTTCTCATCAGCTTTAAGTTCTCTGCATCATCCCAAACCTCCCTTAGCTGAATTTCGCACTTCATACTCTGTCCACTTTAAAGCCAAGCTCTTTAAAAATGCTTCTTCTATCCGCCTGCCAATGCAGAGGACATGGGTTCGAGCCCTGGTCTGGGAAGACCCCACATGCCACAGAGCAACTAAGCCTGTGTGCCACAACTACTGAACCTGTGCTCTAGAGTCCGTGAGCCACAACTACTGAGCCCACGTGCCACAACTACTGAAGCCCATGCACCTAGAGCCCGTGTTCCGCAAAGAAGAGCAGCCCCCGCTCGCCGCAACTAGAGAAAGCCCGCATGCGGCAACGAAGACCCAACACAGCCAAAAATAAATAAATAAATAAATAAATAAATTTTTAAAAAATGCTTCTTCTACCCAACATCTCCATTTTCTCAACTCCTACCCCTCAACCCATTCCAATCCATCTACATTCATCACTTCACCAAAACAGTATTTGCTAATTTACTTATGAACTATGACCTTAATGTTATCAAATCCAATTTAACTTCTTCAGTTTTCTTCACCACTCCCTCTTTATTGAAATACTCTGTTCCCTTGGTTTCTAGTCTTCTTTCTATATTTGGGTTTTTGGTTTTTGTTTTGTGGGGGGTTTTTACCCCTCTGGTCTTTCTCAGCTTCCTTTGCCATCTCATAAGTTCATCCTCCCCTACTAGCGCACTAAACGCTGGTATTCCTCAAGGCTTATTCCTAGACCCTTTACTCCTCCCACTCTATATTCTCTTTCATTAATGTCTTTGGCATCGACTGTTATTTATGTGCAGATAACCCATAATATCTCATACCCATAAATCCAATTATTATTGGATAATTATATTTAATTATCTCAAAGGCATCTCAAGCTCAGCATCTGTACTTGTGGTCTTCCTGCTCAAATCTGGACTTTTTCCCGTATTCCCTGTCTCAATGATTGGTACCAACATTGATCCAGCTACATAATCCTGAAATCTAAGAGTAATCCTTGATACCTGCATTTGTCACCACCCCCAAACATAATTCATCATTAAGTTCTATTTTACTTCCTAAATATTTCTAAAATTTAGTCACATCTTTTTATCTCTACCACTACTGTTCTAACTAAACTATTATCTACTCTCAGCTGAACTATGTTATAAATTCCCAACTGATCTCCCTTCCATTCATTCTTGAATCTCCTCAATTTGTCTCCACACTGTAGCTAGTATAACCCTCCTTTAAACTCAATTCGGATTATATCACTACCTTGCTTAAAACTCCTTAGTGGGTTGTTCTTAGGATGAAGAATAAAAGCCTTAACTTGATCTGCAAGGCCCTGAATGGTATGGTTCTTATCCTCTACAGCCTTGATTCCCATCATGCTTACCGCCACACTTCCACATTTCTTAAGACTCTCATACCCCAAGCTCACTCTACTACAAAACTTTTATGCATGTCCTTCTACCTAAAATGTTCTTACCTGTCCTCTATGTGCAGGTAACTCCTACTCATCCTTCATATTTTAGCTTAATACTCATTTCCCTGACTTCCCTCTCCAAACTTAAGTTCTCCTATCGTAATCTCTTATAGTTTAGAACCCTTATGACAATTATAGTAATACACTGAAGCAGACTGTAGTAAGACTATTGGTTATCTTGCTAACTGCCATTTCACCTCATCATTCATGTCTACATGATGAATATCTTTGTTCAGATATTGGGCACCTGTGTTTCAGGAACCATTCCCTAGCCCCAAGGTGTAAATGTTTTCTAGCACAGATCAATCATGTCAATTCTAGTCTCTCTACCAGTGATGGGATTAGGAATAGGCATGTGAAGCAACACTTGCTAATGAGAAGTAAAAGGACATGGAGATGGGGTGGGGGATTACTGGGAAAGAACAAGATAGGACTCATCTCTTCCTGTCTTTGGATGATATTATAAGAGAATATGATGCCTAAGAATGTTTCAGCCATTTTGTCACCATGAGAAGAAAATATAAGTAACACTTTTCATTGTGTGTTATGTGGTAGGTTGAATTACTGATCCCAATTCTTCATTCCTCTATAATAGACATCCACACCCTTACCAAGTCCTCATGGTGAGAGGAGTGATCTTCCCTGCCCCTTGATTTTGGGCTTGTTCGTGTGACTTGTTTTGGCCAATGGAATGTTAGCAGACATGATGAAAGCAAAGGCTCACCATGTGCTTTCATGGTTTGGTTGGCTCTCTTTTTCTCTCCAGTGATCCACCATGAGAAAAGCATCCCCCAGGTAGCTGCTTTCCCTTTAAGCTTGATATCAGAATCAATACATAAAAAGTAGACCTAAGCTTAATCCACACCCTAAAGCAGAGTGACCTCTGCCAGTTCATGGACCCACAATCTAAAGCACTGCTGCCCCAGCTGACCTGCAGAATTGTGATCATAAGTGCTTACTGTTGTGTGCCATTGAGTTTTGGGGTGATCTATTATGGAGCATAACTGTGGCAATAGCTGGCTGATGCATCAGCAAAAGCATCCTAACTGTTGCAGACATTAAATAATCATATAATTGAATATAATTCTTCCTCACTAGATTACAAGGTCCAGAGGGCAGCAATTGTATCTGTTTTTGCTCTCCATTATATCCCAGCACCTAGCTCAGTAGATTGCAAAATAAATATTTATTGAATGAATATTATTAATGAGAAAGAAAGGCTGAAATAATGTACTCCAAAAATGTTAAAATCAGATGATAGGATAATAAGTAATGTTTATATCTTCATTCTTTTCTATATTATGATAATACTTTACTGTAATAATGCTTTTGTTTAATAATCATGAACTGCTTTTATTATAATCAGGAATAAAAGCAAAAAAAAGCTATTTCCACTAAGAAGAAAATATATAATTACTTGGAAAGAAATACTAACATGGGTCAAAAAAGAAGTCATTTGCATGAGTTAAATCTACATATAGTTCCAAATTCAGGCGGCGGTAAATTTACACAAAGGAGATGAATATTTAGGTGTCAGGAGAGTAAATAAGGTCTTGGTTAGCACCAAGATTTAAGAACCTGGCTGAGACACGCTGCGCTTTGCTTTGCTTTACTTCCTGGGATCAGAGAGAAATGTCTGAGGTAAGCCAATAAAAGGCACAGAGGGCTTCCCTGGTGGCGCAGTGGTTGAGAATCTGCCTGCCGATGCAGGGGACACGGGTTCGTGCCCCAGGCCGGGAGGATCCCACATGCCGCGGAGCGGCTGGGCCCGTGAACCATGGCCGTGGAGCCTGTGCGTCTGGAGCCTGTGCTCCGCAACGGGAGAGGCCACAACAGTGAGAGGCCCGCGTACCACAAAAAAAAAAAAAAAAAAGGCACA
>NC_041234.1:25136685-25137260 GCF_002837175.3 Physeter macrocephalus | reverse complement strand
AAAAAAAAAAAAAAAAAAAAGGCACAGAAATTTAGGGAGACTGGACCAAATGGAAATGGCTGGTAAGCTACTTGTTATTGATGGAATCTCTCCCTCACACTCATTTTATAAATTTATAGTGAAAGTTTCCTGAGGACATCTCTCCAGCCACATCTCCTTACCTTCCATCTCCCTCCATTTCCAATCTCCCTTCTCTCTGCCTTCACCCCACCCTCTAAGGTAGGAACCTTGCCCTCTTCTCAGGATCCTTCAGAAACCCTCCTGGTTTCACCTGGTTCCTTTGATGACTGGATCTCATGTTTCAAGGATGCAGCAATGTCCATCAACAGATGAATCGATAAAGAAGATGTGGCACATATATACAATGGAATATTACTCAGCCATAAAAAGAAATGAAACTGAGTTATTTGTAGTGAGGTGGATGGACCTGGAGTCTGTCATACAGAGTGAAGTAAGCCAGAAGGAGAAAAACAAATACCGTATGCTAACACATATATATGCAATCTAAGAAAAAAAAAATGTCACGAAGAGCCTAGGGGTAGGATGGGAACAAAACACAGACCTACTAGAGCATG
>NC_041234.1:25126717-25136609 GCF_002837175.3 Physeter macrocephalus | reverse complement strand
ATTCACTTTGTTGTAAAGCAGAAACTAACACACCATTGTAAAGCAATTATACTCCAATAAAGATGTTAAAAAAAAAAAAAAGCAAGGAACTAGAGGGCAGACAGCCACACGGATCATTCTTTAAAATACAGCATTGGATGAAACCTAAAAACTAAGAAAAAATTTAATGTATTGTAGACGATAGCTTATATAAATTTAAAATGTATACATTCACATGTATCTATTAGGTTAAGTTACATATATAAGGACATGTAGTAAACATTTGAAAGGGCACCTAATGGGAGAGAAGATTGGGTGTGGGCATATAGAATAAATGGTAGAAGAAAGGAAGGAAGAACAAAATGAGAGGGCACATTTGTAAAAACAGAAAACAGATTTCACTCCAAATGTTTTAAATGAAGGGGTGTTAATGAAGGGACTACCTACAGCGGTGTGGGAAGAGTGAAAGTTTCAAAAGAAAAGGACAGCGAAGGTGTATTGGTTTTCTATTGCTGCTATAACAAATTGCCATAAATTTAGTGGCTTAAAACAACATAAATTTATTATCTTACATTTCTGTAGGTTACTGGCATAGATCTGGCTAAAATCAATGTGTCAGCAAGGCAGCAATCCTTCTGGAGTCATCAAAGAAGAATTTGTTTCCTTGCCCTTTCCAGCTTCTAGAGGTTGTCCACATTCCCCGGCACATGGCCCCCTTTCTCCATCTTCAAAACCAGCAGCATCTAATCTCTTAGACCCTACTTCCATTGTCACATCTCTTTCTGACCACAGTTGCTTTTAAGGACCCAGGTCATTAGACAGGATCTTTCACTCTATGAACTGCTAATTTAACTATGAGCTGGATTCTGTTATGAATCTCTCTCTAAGGTATTGCTTCTAAGACCATTACTCCCTATCCTCTGATCTTGTTATTTTTAGAGGACACTTGGCCCCCTTTGATATCCACTTCATTTTATATCCAGGCTATAAATTCCTCCTTAGGCACAGTTCCTGTCTGGTTTTGAAGCTCTGAAAAATCTCATCATAGCTAGCTAGAAAGTAAAATTTGACAGACACTGCCAAAAAAAAAAGCAAAAATTCTTCCTGTTGTATACACCATAGGTCTAAGACCATTCTCAGAGCCACTTTAGCTTCACTCAAAGGCTCTGAGGGTTTGGAACAATTCCCACATGCAAAACAGTGACTCTGAGCGGCATCCAGACTGCAACAGCTGGTTCTGAGATTTTTATACATCCAAAGGCTAGGAAACTCAAAATCAAGACCAGGTTAAGCCTGGGATGGGGCGGGGGTGGGAGGAGGAAGAAATAGGGCATCCACTCTGCATGCTGAAATCTGAAAGAAAACAGAACAAAGAGCCAGAAGATCTTAGTTCCAGCTCAGCCTTAGACAAACTTGAGCAAGTCTAGTAATTAGTAAGTGGCTTATTGGTTAATATCAGGGTGTCTACCATTCAGCCCATAGAGTAGATTGCATTTATTTTGATTGAGCCTTTACAATGCACCAGGAACTGTAAAAAGCCTATTTAATCCTTCTCAATAAACATGAAGTCATTTCTATTGTTATCTCCACTTTAAAGATAAGGAAGGGGCTTCCCTGGTGGTGCAGTGGTTGGGAGTCCGCCTGCCAATGCAGGGGACACGGGTTCATGCCCCGGTCCCGGGAGATCCCACATGCTGCGGAGCGGCTAGGCCCTTGAGCCATGGCCGCTGGGCCTGCGCGTCCGGAGCCTGTGCTTCGCAACGAGAGAGGCCACAACAGTGAGAGGCCCGCGTACTGCAAAATAAAATAAAATAAAATAAAAAGATGAGGAAGAATTTGAGAGTTTAAGTGATTGAGGTCCAAATTAACACAGCTAAGTGATGGAGGCAGAATCCTCAAACCCCGGAGCGTAAGGGTTTAACCATTATACAATAAAGACAATCCAGTTGACCCTGGGAAAGATTCCTCCTGAGCTTTTAGTGGAAAAAAAATAACCAACAAAGAAAGAAAGAAAAATCCAATGCCTAATTAGTTTGCTCACATAAACAACAGACTAACGTTCCACAAGTAAAGAATTTTTCAGGTTTGATCTCATATGGAAAAACTGAGTTCAACTGCCACAGAAATGGCACTGGTAATAAAGGAATTATTAGAATGTTATATTTTTTGGAATGCCTTTATTGAAGTATAATGTAAATAGCATAAAATTCACTTATTTTTAATGTACAATTCAATAGTTTTTAGTAAATTTACAGAGTTGTGCAGCCATCACCACTTTTTAATTCCAGAACACTTCATTATCCCAATTATACCAATTAGCAGGCACTCCCAATTCCCCAGCCCACCCAACCCCCACCCCTGGCAACCACTAATCTGCCTTCTGTCTGGACATTTCATATAAATGGAATCATACAATATGTAGTCTTTTACTTCTGTTGTCTTTCACTTAACATAATGTTTTTCAAGCTCAGTCATGAGGGAGCATGTATTAGTACCTCATTCCTTTTTATTGCCCCATAGTATTCTACTGTATGGATAGAACATATTTTGTTTATCCATTCAGCAGCTGATGGACATTTGGGTGGTTTCCCTGATGGCTAATCATGTTGAGCAGTTTTTCATGTGTTCATTGGCTGTTTGTATAAGTATCTATTCATGTCCATTGCTCATTTTAAAATTGGGTTATTATTTTTACTGTTGAGCTGCAAGAGCGCTTTATATATTCTAGATAAAATTCCTTTATTAGATACAGAATTTGAAAATATTCTCCCAGTCTATCACTTGTCATTTCATTTTCTTAATGGTGTCTTTTGAAGCATAGCGTTTTTACTTTAAGGAAGTCTGATCTAAGGTCATAAAGATTTACTCCTCTGCCTTCTTTTAAGTAGTTTGTAGTTTTAGCTCTTATAGTTAGGTCTGCGACCAAGTTTGAGTTGATTTTTGTGTATGATGTGAGGAAAGGGTCTAAATTCGTTCTTTTGCAAGTGGCTATCCAGTTGTCCTTATACCATTTCTTTGATCTAAATATCTGTCCTTAAGCCAGTACCACAATGTCTTGACTACTCTAGCTTTGCACTAAGTTTCGAAATCACGAAGTATAAGTTCTCCAACTTTGTTCTTCCTTCTCAAGACTGTTTTGGCTATTCTGAGTCCCTTGCATTTCTATATAAATTTCAGGATCAGGCTGTCAATTTCGGCAAAAAAACAGCAAGCTGGAATTTTGATAGGGATTGCATTGAATTTATGTCAGTTTGGGGAGAATTGCCATCTTAATAATACTGAGTCTTCCAATCTATAAACATGCAATGTCTCTCCATTTATTAAGATCCTCTTTCATTTCTATAGGTAATGTTTTATAGTTTTCAGTGTAGAATTCTTGCTCTTTTGTTACATTTATTTCGAAGTATTTTCTTCTTTTTTATGCTATTGTGAATGAGATTGTTTTCTTAATTTAATCTTTTGGATTGTTTATTGCTAGTAAATAGAAATACAATTAATTTTTGTATATTGATGGCATATCCTATGACCTTGCTTAAGTTGTTTGTTAATTCTAACAGTAGCTTTTGTGCATATCTTAGCATTTTCTATATACCGAACTGTGCTGTCTGCTAATTAGGATAGTTTTACTTCTGCCTTTTCAATCTGGATGCCTTTTACCTCTTTTTCTTGCCTTATTGCGCTAAGCCTTCAAGTACATGTTGAATAGGAGGTGGTAAGAGAAGAGGAAAAACTTGCCTTGTTCCCAGTCTTTAGGGGAAAGCATTTAGTCTTGCACCATTAAGTAGGATGTTAGTTGTAGGGTATTTGTACAGCCTCTTTATATGGCTGAAGAAGTTTCTATTTCCAGCTTGTTGAGAATTTTTATCATGAATGGATGTTGGATTTTGTCAAATGCTTCTTCTGCATCTATTGAGAAAATCGTGGTTAGAATTATTTTCTTTTTTCTTTTGATTGAAAATAGAAGGTAGGTGCATGGCTTTCACTGCAACATTTGTAAGAAGAATTTATACTATTAAATTTGCAAATAAGAGGTTCACTGCATAAGAGATGGAGGAACTTATCAAAAATCATTAATTCATTCATATCAGTGTCCTTACTGAACAGCTATTTGACAGATAAGTGAATATATGCCACTCAGCAAATCTCTTTAACAAACATATATAATCCAGGCATCCAAATTAATTCCACAGATTAATTTTTTTCTTATCAAAAAGTTCTACAGGGGTGGGAGGAGGCTGCCTTGGCTGTTTAGTCAAGGAAGTACAAGTTTTCACACTGAAACTGACTGAGCAAACTGACATTAAAACTGCATTTATTTTGTATAGATTCCATTGAGTTCAGTGTAGCTTAGCAGACTTTAAAAATTATAGACCTATTAGGTAGAAATAAAATTGCAATTTCAGAAGAGATTCATTCACTTCTATGCATTAAATTACACTTGAAATTTCTACAACTTTCTTTGAAAGGCAAGCCTCACAATGTATCTGAATTATTAAGCATCTGTCCTATAAGAGTGGCTCTGTTTCAAGAGGAACTGTTTAGGATGAACATGAACTATGCTCCCTTAAAAAGATATGCAGTCCCTGGAATTTGAAGATGTATATTATTTCCAGGATTAAACTGAAATTTCCAACCATGTGGCCATACCCTTGCTCCATATGACTTTGAAAAATGCATTATATTTCATAAAAGTATAATAGCAAAGATGAGAATTACCAGTCATGCAATCATTCAACAAAAATTTACTGATCACCTACTATGAACCAATCACTGTGATAGGCACCAAAAATACAATGGTACGCAAAACAGAAACAACCCTTAAGAAGCTTACATATTAACAAGGGAGACAGATACTTAATAATTGCATAAATAATTATAATTACAACCATACATGGTAAATGCTATAGAGGAAACATTCAGGGTACTATCAGAGAGAATAATTAGGGGGACCCAACCTAGTCTGGAGACGTGAGGGACATACTCCCTGAAGAACAGGCAATTATGTTGAAATCTAAAGCATAGGGGTTTGTCTGGAATACTCTTCCCCTTCCTTCCATCTGACTTAACACTTCCATTCCCCTCTTTGCTCCTTGCTAAGAAGTGTAAAGGTCATGAGATAGAAGGAGTGTGGTTCTTTCGGAATTGAGAGAAGGCCACTATTGCTGAAACTATTAAGCCTACGTTTTGAGAAACTCCAAAAGGTAAAGATAAGAAAGAAAAAGAGGACCCAAGAAAAGTCACCAAGAAGGAGTGATCAAGACAATCTGGTGTCATAGAAAGCAAGAGTAGAATATTTCAAGAAGGAAGAATGATAGGCTGTATTGAATGCTACTGAGAGGTCAATTAAGATAGGACTGAAAAGTAGTCGTGTTTAGCAATATGGAGGACATTATGACCTTATCAAAAGCAGTTTTGGTAGACGGTAATCAGTCAAAAGACCAGAGGGGAGTGGAGAGACGAGTGAATTAGTCACTATAAGGTAGGTATTGCTGTTGTAAAAATAAACTCCAAAATTTCACTGGTTTAACATACAAAACTTTATTTCTCGCTTATGTAACATGAACTATGCAGATCAGCAGGGGTTTCTGCTACAGTCACTCAGTAATCTAGGGTGACATCCTAAAGTTGGACCATCTATATAATATGCACCTGCCCCAGTAGTTGTGGCAGGGGAAGAAAGCATGAAATTCATTTACTCATTTATAAAGTTTTTGGTCCACTGGCCAGACTACTCACATGGTCCCAACTAAAAAGGAGCCAGAAAATGAAACTTTCCATGTGACAAGGAGGAGAATCAGCTACTGGAGACCTCTAGTAATATCTAGATAGATAGATAGATAGATAGATAGATAGATAGATAGATAGATAGATAGACAGATAGATAGATACGCTAAGCCTTCAAGTACATGTTGAATAGGAGGTGGTAAGAGAAGAGGAAAAACTTGCCTTGTTCCCAGTCTTTAGGGGAAAGCATTTAGTCTTGCACCATTAAGTAGGATGTTAGTTGTAGGGTATTTGTACAGCCTCTTTATATGGCTGAAGAAGTTTCTATTTCCAGCTTGTTGAGAATTTTTATCATGAATGGATGTTGGATTTTGTCAAATGCTTCTTCTGCATCTATTGAGAAAATCGTGGTTAGAATTATTTTCTTTTTTCTTTTGATTGAAAATAGAAGGTAGGTGCATGGCTTTCACTGCAACATTTGTAAGAAGAATTTATACTATTAAATTTGCAAATAAGAGGTTCACTGCATAAGAGATGGAGGAACTTATCAAAAATCATTAATTCATTCATATCAGTGTCCTTACTGAACAGCTATTTGACAGATAAGTGAATATATGCCACTCAGCAAATCTCTTTAACAAACATATATAATCCAGGCATCCAAATTAATTCCACAGATTAATTTTTTTCTTATCAAAAAGTTCTACAGGGGTGGGAGGAGGCTGCCTTGGCTGTTTAGTCAAGGAAGTACAAGTTTTCACACTGAAACTGACTGAGCAAACTGACATTAAAACTGCATTTATTTTGTATAGATTCCATTGAGTTCAGTGTAGCTTAGCAGACTTTAAAAATTATAGACCTATTAGGTAGAAATAAAATTGCAATTTCAGAAGAGATTCATTCACTTCTATGCATTAAATTACACTTGAAATTTCTACAACTTTCTTTGAAAGGCAAGCCTCACAATGTATCTGAATTATTAAGCATCTGTCCTATAAGAGTGGCTCTGTTTCAAGAGGAACTGTTTAGGATGAACATGAACTATGCTCCCTTAAAAAGATATGCAGTCCCTGGAATTTGAAGATGTATATTATTTCCAGGATTAAACTGAAATTTCCAACCATGTGGCCATACCCTTGCTCCATATGACTTTGAAAAATGCATTATATTTCATAAAAGTATAATAGCAAAGATGAGAATTACCAGTCATGCAATCATTCAACAAAAATTTACTGATCACCTACTATGAACCAATCACTGTGATAGGCACCAAAAATACAATGGTACGCAAAACAGAAACAACCCTTAAGAAGCTTACATATTAACAAGGGAGACAGATACTTAATAATTGCATAAATAATTATAATTACAACCATACATGGTAAATGCTATAGAGGAAACATTCAGGGTACTATCAGAGAGAATAATTAGGGGGACCCAACCTAGTCTGGAGACGTGAGGGACATACTCCCTGAAGAACAGGCAATTATGTTGAAATCTAAAGCATAGGGGTTTGTCTGGAATACTCTTCCCCTTCCTTCCATCTGACTTAACACTTCCATTCCCCTCTTTGCTCCTTGCTAAGAAGTGTAAAGGTCATGAGATAGAAGGAGTGTGGTTCTTTCGGAATTGAGAGAAGGCCACTATTGCTGAAACTATTAAGCCTACGTTTTGAGAAACTCCAAAAGGTAAAGATAAGAAAGAAAAAGAGGACCCAAGAAAAGTCACCAAGAAGGAGTGATCAAGACAATCTGGTGTCATAGAAAGCAAGAGTAGAATATTTCAAGAAGGAAGAATGATAGGCTGTATTGAATGCTACTGAGAGGTCAATTAAGATAGGACTGAAAAGTAGTCGTGTTTAGCAATATGGAGGACATTATGACCTTATCAAAAGCAGTTTTGGTAGACGGTAATCAGTCAAAAGACCAGAGGGGAGTGGAGAGAAGAGTGAATTAGTCACTATAAGGTAGGTATTGCTGTTGTAAAAATAAACTCCAAAATTTCACTGGTTTAACATACAAAACTTTATTTCTCGCTTATGTAACATGAACTATGCAGATCAGCAGGGGTTTCTGCTACAGTCACTCAGTAATCTAGGGTGACATCCTAAAGTTGGACCATCTATATAATATGCACCTGCCCCAGTAGTTGTGGCAGGGGAAGAAAGCATGAAATTCATTTACTCATTTATAAAGTTTTTGGTCCACTGGCCAGACTACTCACATGGTCCCAACTAAAAAGGAGCCAGAAAATGAAACTTTCCATGTGACAAGGAGGAGAATCAGCTACTGGAGACCTCTAGTAATATCTAGATAGATAGATAGATAGATAGATAGATAGATAGATAGATAGATAGATAGACAGATAGATAGATACAAAATAGGAAATAAGGAAACAGAGACAGCGAGTATAGGCTGCCATTTTAGGAAGCTTAGTTTAAAAAAAAAAAGAGAGGATGAAAGTTAGACAGAGATATGATGCCCAGGGAGGTAGGATGTGTGTGTGGGTATATGTGCCTTTATGTGTATGTCTTTTGTGTGTCTGTGTGCTTTGATCGCATTATCTAAATCAATTTTAATGTTTAGGAAGAATTCAGCAGAGAAAGTGATAGACTAAAGACACAAGAAAGATTGAAAAATAATAATAAAATGAAGTTTCCCCCAGAAAGCAGGAATAATGAAATCCAGAAGACAGTAGACGGTTTGACCTTTGATATAACCAGTAGCACTTTGCCCATTGTAAAAGGAAGGAAAATGAGCAATGATTTAAGATGCAAGTAGAATTTGAAATTTCATGGCCTGGAGGTTAAGGGAGTTCCCTTAAAAGGTGTTTATGACGTGTGAAGCAAAGTTATCCACTAAGAATGAAAGGAGAGTGGGAATGGAAGAGCTCATCAGAAGCTTGAAAAAGATAGAAAAGGTGTGAAATGTGATTTCCAAGGGTGAAAGATGAGCAAGTAAGCTTGCTGGGCAGTGTTGAAGGCCTAGTTGGGATTGGTGATAAGTTTATCATGATAATTTATTCTGTTGTGGAATTCCTCCAGCAATGGTGAATTTTACAACTGACCTTCATGGAGGTGACAAATAATTGAGTTCACCTAGGAAATACTTTTGCCAGGTGATAGTGACTGAAATAAAGGGGAAAATGGTAGTTAAGAATATTTACAAGGGAATGATTTTAATGATGAGAACCATCTAATCTATACTGGATAAACAGGGAAGTGAGGTTGGGAGGAGGATGGTATATAGGGGAGAAAGTGGAGAGGTCAATGGATTGAGGGACTTTAAGAACTGTTACAGTAGGTGTATTTGAGCAATAAGCTGGAAAGGTAGGAAGTTGTGAATACACTGAGATGTTCAAAGAGTAAATGCGGAGATGGTGTGGTTTTCAATAATGATGGTTGTCCAGGTGACTGTGGAATTGGGTGGCTGGAGGACAGTGGGTGAGACAGTCATTGAATATGAAGAGGTCAAAGAACTGAGCAGCCAGGGTAGGAGATGAGTCCTCCATGGGACATTTAATTTACCCCCAAAATAATGGGGATGAAAATTGTGACACAGGAGCTAAAATCTTTAATAAATGAGGAGGAGAGTACACTGGAGGTTAACAGATGATCCCAAGGAAAAAAGGGAGAGTATGATACACCCTCAAAAGAAATGGGGTGGGAGCAATGGTCTAGAAGTGACAAATGAATCTGAAAGTACTTTAATTAAGCTCTTCTGAAGAAGTGTAGATCCTATTCAATCTGTAAAATGTCAACTTTCACATCAACTTTATCAAAAATTGATGAACAGCACTTGACCTAGAAATGTGTGAATTTTTAGGAATAAAGTTGATTAAACTACTTTTGGTCTATGTTGGCATTTATATCAAAATCCACATTTTAATATAGCTAACACTATGCTTCACTGTTATTTAATTTATTCAATTTTAAAATTTCGTGCAGCTGTACCCATTTAGATTGTGATCACATGGGCACTGCATTCCTTGCGTGAACTCACTACTCTTATTCATTGTCTCTCTCACTCAAAAAAGATGTCAGAATACAAGAAATGCACTTTTTTTTAACATCTTTATTGGAGTATAATTGCTTTACAATGGTGTGTTAGTTTCTGCTTTATAACAAAGTGAATCAGTTATACATATACATATGTTCCCATATCTCTTCCCTCTTGCATCTCCCTCCCTC
>NC_041234.1:25123768-25126190 GCF_002837175.3 Physeter macrocephalus | reverse complement strand
TAGTGGGATTGCTGGGTCATATGGTAGTTCTATTTGTAGTTTTTTAAGGAACCTCCATACTGTTCTCCATAGTGGCTGTATCAATTTACATTCCCACCCACAGCGCAGGAGTGCTCCTTTTTCTCCACACCCTCTCCAGCATTTATTGTTTCTAGATTTTTTGATGATGGCTATTCTGACCGGTGTGAGAAGATATCTCATTGTAGTTTTGATTTGCATTTCTCTAATGATTAATGATGTTGAGCATTCTTTCATGCGTTTGTGGGCAATCTGTATATCTTCTTTGGAGAAATGTCTATTTAGATCTGCCCATTTGGGGATTGGGTTGTTTGTTTTTTTGTTACTGAGCTGCATGAGCTGCTTGTAAATTTTGGAGATTAATCCATTGTCAGTTGCTTCATTTGCAAATATTTTCTCCCATTCTGAGGGTTGTCTTTTGGTCTTGGTTATGGTTTCCTTCGCTGTGCAAAAGCTTTTAAGTTTCATTAGGTCCCATTTGTTTATTTTTGTTTTTATTTCCATTTCTCTAGGAGCTGGGTCAAAAAGGATCTTGCTGTGATTTATGTCATAGAGTGTTCTGCCTCTGTTTTCCTCTAAGAGCTTGATAATTTCTGGCCTTACATTTAGGTCTTTAATCCATTTTGAGCTTATTTTTGTGTATGGTGTTAGAGAGTGTTCTAATCTCATACTTGTTCTAATCTCATACTTTACACGTACCTGTCCAGTTGTCCCAGTACCACTTACTGAAGAGGCTGTCCTTTCTCCACTGTACATTCCTGCCTCCTTTATCAAAGATAAGGTGACCATATGTGCGTGGGTTTATCTCTGGGCTTTCTATCCTGTTCCATTGATCTATATTTCTGTTTTTGTGCCAGTACCATACTGTCTTGATGACTGTAGCTTTGTAGTATAGTCTGAAGAATGAACTACATTTTCTTAGAAAATTACCCACTTCATGGAGGTTTTTTCACAATATTGATTCTTCCAATCCAAGAACATGGTATATCTCCCCATCTGTTGGTATCATCTTTAATTTCTTTCATCAGTGTCTTACAGTTTTCAGCATACAGGTCTTTTGTCTCCTTAGGTAGGTTTATTCCTAGATATTTTATTCTTTTTGTTGCAATGGCAAATGGGAGTGTTTTCTTAATTTCACTTTCAGATGTTTCATCATTAGTGTATAGGAATGTCAGAGATTTCTGTGCATTAATTTTGTATCCTGCAACTTTACCAAATTCATTGATTAGCTCTAGTCGTTTTCTGGTAGCATCTTTAGGATTCTCTATGTATAGTATCATGTCATCTGCAAATAGTGACAGCTTTACTTCTTCTTTTCCGATTTGGATTCCTTTTATTTCCTTTTCTTCCCTGATTGCTGTGGCTAAAACTTCCAAATCTATCTATGAATAATCGCGGTGAGAGTGGGCAATGTTGTTTTGTTCCTGATCGTAGTGGAAATGTTTTCAGTTTTTCACCACTGAGAACGATGTTGGCTGTGGGTTTGTCATATATGGCCTTTATTACGTTGAGGAAAGTTCCCTCTATGCCTACTTTCTTCAGAGTTTTTATCAAAAATGAGTGTTGAATTTTGTCGAAAGCTTTCTCTGCATCTATTGAGATGATCATATGGTTTTTCTCCTTCAGTTTGTTAATATGGTGTATCACGTTGATTGATTTGCGTATATTGAAGAATCCTTGCATTCCTGGGATAAACCCCACTTGATCATGGTGTATGATCCTTTTAATGTGCTGTTGGATTCTGTTTGCTAGTATTTTGTTGAGGATTTTTGCATCTATGTTCATCAGTGATACTGGCCTGTAGTTTTCTTTCTTTGTGACGCCTTTGTCTCGTTTTGGTATCAGGGTGATGGTGGCCTCATAGAATGAGTTTGGGAGTGTTCCTCCCTCTGCTATCTTTTGGAAGAGTTTGAGAAGGATAGGTGTTAGCTTTTCTCTAAATGTTTGATAGAATTCGCCTGTGTAGCCATCTGGTCCTGGGCTTTTGTTTGTTGGAAGATTTTTATTCACAGTTTCAATTTCAGTGCTTGTGATTGGTCTGTTCATATTTTCTATTTCTTCCTGATTTAGTCTTGGCAGGTTGTGCATTTCTAAAAATTTGTCCATTTCTTCCAGGTTGTCCATTTGATTGGCATAGAGGTGCTTGTAGTAATCTCTCATGATCCTTTGTATTTCTGCAGTGTCACTTGTGACTTCTCCTTTTTCATTTCTAATTCTATTGATTTGAGTCCTCTCCCTTTTTTTCTTGATGAGTCTGGCTAACGGTTTATCAATTTTGTTTCTCTTCTCAAAGAGACAGCTTTTAAATTTCTTGGTCTTTGCTATTGTTTCCTTCATTTTTTTTCATTTATTTCTGATCTGATCTTTATGATTTCTTTCCTTCTGCTAACTTTGGGTTATTTTT
>NC_041234.1:25095719-25123543 GCF_002837175.3 Physeter macrocephalus | reverse complement strand
GCTTTTCCTGTAATTGATATCTAGTCTCATAGTGTTGTGGTCGGAAAAGATACTTGATACAATTTCAATATTCTTAAATTTACCAAGGCTTGATTTGTGACCCAAGATATTATCTATCCTGGAGAATGTTCCATGAGCACTTGAGAAAAGAATACAAGGAATGCTCTTAATCTTTTTAAAATTTATAAGTAAATACTTCTCAAAACATTTACACCTGAAGTATGTACTAATAACACATTACTTGCTTCTAGACTTACAGTTATGGACTTCCCTGGTGGTACGGTGGATAAGATTCAAGCTCCCAATGCAGGGGGGCCGGGTTCAGTCCCTGGTCAGGGAACTAGATCCCACATGCATGCCGCAACTAAGAGTTCCCATGCCGCAACTAAGAGTTCCCATTCCACAACTAAGGAGCCCATGTGCTGCAACTAAGGAGCCCGCCTGCTGCAACTAAGGAGCCCAGATGCCACAACTAACAAGCTGGGAGCCGCAACTAAGGAGCCCGTGAGCTGCAACAAATACCCGGTGCAACCAAATAAATAAATAAATAAATAAATATTTAAAAATAAACACGTAGGGGCTTCCCTCATGGCGCAGTGGTTACGAATCCATCTGCCAATGAAGGGAACATCGGTTCAAGCCCTGGTCCAGGAAGATCCCACATGCCACGGAGCAACTATGCTGCAACTAAGGAGCCCAGATGCCACAACTAACAAGCTGGGAGCCGCAACTAAGGAGCCCGTGAGCTGCAACAAATACCCGGTGCAACCAAATAAATAAATAAATAAATATTTAAAAATAAACACGTAGGGGCTTCCCTCATGGCGCAGTGGCTAAGAATCCATCTGCCAATGCAGGGAACATCGGTTCAAGCCCTGGTCCAGGAAGATCCCACATGCCACGGAGCAACTATGCCCATGCGCCACAACTACCGAGCCTGCGCTCTAGAGCCCACGTGCTGCAACTACTGAAGCCCACGCACCTAGAGCCCGTGCTCCGCAACAAGAGAAGCCACCGCAATGAGAAGCCCACGCACCGCAACAAAGAGCAGCCCCTGCTCACTGTAACTAGAGAAAGCTCACGTGCAGCAACGAAGACCCAAGGCAGCCAAAAATAAAATAAATTAAATAAATAAATAAATAAATAATAAATAAACTTACAGTTAAATATAGGACCCCAATATGTGAAGACTCTTGGAGCTACTTATCTAGACCCCTCAGGCTATTGCTGTGAAACTCCCTTTGTTGTTCCCATTACCCCATATGAAGATGGCGTGGATGAGGTTAAAAAGTACTACATAGGCAAACTTTTACAAGGGTCTCTCTGTTCTCTAGAGCTGGCCTATGCATGCCTATAGTTAAGTATTTATGATTATTATTTCCTTTACCTACAATAATACAGAGACTTAATCTCAAAATTTGTCCTTAGACATGGTTCCTTTCGAGAAACTCAGAAGTGTAACTGACTTTGGTATGGCTTTCAATTGTGTCCTTTGAAACACTGTCATTTAATTTTATTTTCATGAAAAAAATGATGAATTGGATTTAAAATGGGAAATCCTAGGGTAGTAATAGCTTCCTGCCTCCCCATCCCCTGTTGATTGCCTCAACCTCACTCCCACCTCCATAAGCTCTCCCTTAAACTTTCTTCTAGTTAAATCCCTCTGAGAGTACCACTTATTCCCTGCTGGGACCTTGACTCTGCCCTTACTAAAGAATTCAAGTTGTGTTGAGTGTTCTCCAAACTCTACTGACCCAGACAGCTGGGAGCTTACAAACCAGTAACGATAGATCAAAATGTGCTCCACAAAGCACTAGTTCTGGGGAGCACCCTGGCCAGGTCTGTGGTGCTGAATTCCACTTAAACCTCATAAAAAACTAAGCACGTGTGCCCACAGACTGGTCTTCCTTATGTAGTTGCAATGTCACTGCACATGGGTGATGCCTGCTCTTTACTGTATACACAGCAGACAAAGGAGAAACATGGTGCTGGCGGTATAAAACTTGTAGCCAGATGACAGATGATGGTGATGTGGTTTACTAAAGACAGTTTTTACAACCATACATACAAGGTGATGTTTTAGGGTGATATATTTGGGAGCATGAAGAGCTTAGTCCTGTGACCTGGCCGAATCTCTCTCCAAACATTTCATAACCACCAACCAGAGCAAGTTTCCTGCTAGAAACTGGGGAAGCTCAAAATTTCTGCTCACCAAACATCCCTCCTCAGCCTGCTGTCTCCTGGTATGCTCTGCTGAGGATGTATCTTTTGTGCTTATCACAGGAACCATGACTTTTACAAGATTTATGTGTCAGAGGGTTCATTTCCACAGAGCCTTCGACCCAGTCCTTTGTGAGATGTTGCAAACTCGTTGGGAAGCTGTTAAAGGTTATTAGGGAAAAATAGGCAGTATGGTCAAACATATCTGGAATACACTGTTAAACAAAATGAACCAGTTTTCTGCAGAAATACTCAGAAGGTTTCATATGTTATGTGCATTGCGAATCTGATATGCAGGGTTTCCCAACCTGCACGTAACAGGGAACCTTTCTGTCAAAAGAACACACGTGACATGTTGGGCAACACTCTCCTATGGTTGGAAACATTGTGGGTGGTGGGGCAGCGGGGGGTGCTCTAGAGTAGAGCGGGATGGTGAGCAGGTATTCAAAGGAAGAGGTTCAGTCCCCATCAGTCCCCCAGCTCTTGCTGAACTAGAAACAGGAGTCACTGTGAAGCAGACTGAATTGTACAGCTTATTGAATTTACTCTGAACACTTCATTTGAAATTTGGTCTCTGATTGTCAGAGGTTTCTTAATCTGGCACAAAAGGTTACAGAGGAATGCTGCTGCCCAAATCTGCCAGCCCATGGAAGGCTTTTTAATTAACTTTAAAAGGTCTGTGTGAGTCCTTCGCATGGCAGGATATATAAAATGCCCACACCCAATAACTGGAGTGAGAGGAGCAATTGGAGTTACTCCAAAGCCATTTCACTAACATTTTTAGGAAGAGCGAATTTCTTGTTTTGAAATTCAAGTTTGCAAGATTCAAAAATAAAATAAAATTAAGTCTTAACCAACAACATGAGCTACAGGGTCAGTGAGGCCTTTATTCCAATTGGGTTGCCCTTTCAGAATCAAATCCACACTCACCCTTTTGTTCTTAAAAGGAAGTGCTCTCCATGTATGGGTGACACAGGTGAGAGAAAATTGTCATAGGAGAGATTATAAATGATGACACTGGAACAGATTGACCTTAATATTTAAATAAATCCACTCAGTGAAGAGAAAACAGCAGGAAGTCATCCTGAGCAAAGCCCAGTAACTCTCTGGCAATGCAATATGGACACAGCAGGCTGATAACAGGCTGAAAAATTTGCACAATGACCCCAGATGGGTCCTGCTTTCTCCCCTTTGCCATAGGTGGGAAGGCTCCAGTAGTCGTATCAAGGATATTTTTCCTACATCATCCCTCCATCTCCAGAATGCCAGTGTAGGCACTGAACAAACTGCATTGTTGAGGGTGGAGGTAGAGCGCTACTAGGTGCAAAAGAGTTCACTATGGAAAGCCATCTAATCCTAAATTTCCAACTGCTAGGCTGTGGACTTCATGTGGGAAGAGTGAGGAGTTCAGTGAAAACTATGAATTCATCTGTGGACTGGTTAAATAAACTATACACCTCAAACATATTTGGGCTATCGAATTTGTTGATTGGTTCTAACAGTTTTTTTGGTGGAGTCCTTAGGGTTTTCTACATATAAACTCATGTCTTCTGCAAGTAGTGAGAGTTTTACTTCTTCCTTTCCAATTTAGATGCCTTTTATTTCTTTTTCCGGCCTAATTACTCTGGCTAGGACTTCTAACACTATGTTGAATAAAAATGGCAAGTGTGGGCATCCTCGTCTTGTTCCTGAACTTAAGGGAAAAGCTTTCAACTTTTAGCCATTGAGTATAGTGTTAGCTGTGGGTATAACATATACGGCCTTTATTATGTGGAGGTACATTCTGTCTATACCCACTTTGTTGAGAGTTTTTAATCATAAATCAATGTTGAATATTGTCAAATGCTTTTTCTGCATCTATTGAAATAATCATATGATTTTTATCCTTCATTTTGTTAATGTGCTATCATTGCTTTGCAGATGTCAAGCCATTCTTGCATTCCTTGGAAGAAATCCCACTTGATCAGAGTGTATGATCCTTTTAATGTATTGTTGAATTTGGATTGCTAATATTTTGTCAAGGATTTTTGCATCTATGTTCATCAGGTATATTGGCCTGTAATTTTCTTTTTTGTGTGGTATCCTTGCTTGGTTTTAGTATCAGGATAATGATAACCTTATAAAATGAATTTTGGAGTGTTCCCTCTTCTTCAATTTTTTTGGAAAAGTTTGAGAAGGATAGGTATTAAATCTTCTTTGAATGTTTGGTAGAATTCACCAGTGAAGCCATCTGGGTCCTGGACATTTTTGGGGAGATTTTTGATTACTGATTCAATCTCCTTACTAGCAATTCGTCTGTTCAGATTTTCTAATTTCTTCATGATTTAGTCTTGGAAGATTGTATGTTTTGAGGAATTTATCCATTTACTCTAGGTTGTCCAATTTCTTGGAATTGTTCAGAGTAATCTCCTATGATCCTTTGTATTTCTTTGGTGTCAGTTGTAATTTCTCCTCCTTCATTTCTGATTTTATTTATTTGAGCCCTCTCTCTTTTTTTCTTGGTGAGTCTACCTAAAGGTTTCTTTATTTTATCTTTTTAAAGAACCATCTTTTAGTTTCATTGATGTTTTCTATTGTCTTTTTGGTCTCTATTTTATTTATTTCCACTCCGATCTTTATTATTTCCTTCCTTCTACTAACTTTGGGCTTTGTTTTTTGGGTTTTTTTTCTTTTCTTTTTCTAATTCCTTTAGGTATAAAGTTTTATTCCACACAGGCTTTCTTAAACATTCCTCAAAAGGGGAATTCTCCATGGCCAACGATAGGGTACATCAGTGTTGAGTTTTCATCGTATATTGTACTGAACCAACACCCAGAATTCAGTAGTTATAAACCCCACTGTAATTAAATTTCATGGGTTTCCTGCAGACCTGTTGACAGAATACATCACAATCCAAGGGGCTGTCTGGAAATGTATGGAGAGAATCACCCCGCCCATTATGGTGAAACCCAAGACTGCCTTCTAAATACTTCCCGACACTGATTAGAAAAGTACACTGAATGCTTAATAGAGTGAATAAATCATCATCTCTGGCAAACTGCGTGTGACAGAGTGTGCTGAAGACTGCTACTTCCAAACAGAGGTGGTTTTTGTTTAACCTGAATCAAGACATTTAGTGCTGACATGAAAAGTCCAAAGCTGCACATCAGCAGGCTCCTTTCATAATCACCTGAAGCTCTCCTGTAGTTATTATCAGCCCAGCTCTCTAGCCCCAACTGCTATTTGCCTTGATGTAAGGAACTGCCTGATTTATTAGCTAGGGTGAAATTATCCACCCTGAGATCCTTACTAATTTTCTTACGCAACCAAAAGGAAAGGGTTGCCATTAAGACACCCACATTACAATTATTCCAAGGGGCTATTTGTGACAGGAAAGTGTTCAAGCCTGAAGTTAGACAAAAGTGAGTTAAAGCCACACACCATTAAAGACACAAAGGCAAGGAAATGTTGAGGCAAGGCTGGTAGACCAGCCTCATCCACTGTCTAGAATTCCTTCTACTGGGCTCAGAGCTTGCACCATTGAACATGACTTCAGATGGCTCCACAACATTTTCTAAAACCAAGGAGAAGAAATGAGTCCCATCTTCCACTCAGGTTCCCTGCCTCCTTAAAACTGCAGCCCAGCTGTATTTATATTTATGTATTATAAATAAGTTTCACAAATATATACCATACAAATAGGCATATAAATGTAGTTATAGGTAAACTTATAAATATATATTATATATAAAATAGACCTCATAATAGCTACCACTATCACTTTAAACACAGATGCAAATGCCTCCACTTGCAAAACTAGCTGGGTTTTGCTGGTCGATTACAGACAGTTGCAAATAAACCTCTCCAGTCACTCAGCGTTTTCTCTGTACATACGTTTAGAACAGATGTTGAATGCTGGAGGCACACTCCCACTTCAGGGCATCTGTTTGATCCTACTGGTCTTCTGCCTGGAACTTTCATTCCCCTAATTATCTGCACTGTTCACTCCCTCATCCCCTTAAAAACTTGATTCCAATGTTACCAAGATGAAGCCTCCCTGAGCACACTATTTAAAATTGCAATCTCCTCCACCATTCCTGGCACTCTCTCTCCATCTCTCCTGCTTTATTTTTCTCCAGAGCATTTACCACCTTCTAATATACTATGTAATTTATTTTGTATTTAATGATGACTTCCTCACTGACCCCCCTCCCCCCATCACACACACACACACACACACACACACACACACACACACACACACAACATCAGAGTTCACGCTCCATGAGGACAAGAATTTTTGTCAGTTTCACTCACTGCTACATCCCTAGCATCTGTAGGAGTGCTTAGCACATTGCAGATTATCAGTGTTTTGTGGGTGGGAAGGACAGAAGTAAGCAATAGCAGACTATAGAGACATAAAAGACTAAAACGTATCTTCTAGATCAGGGGTCCCCAACCCCCCGTACCGGTTCTCAGCCTGTTAGGAAACAGGCCGCACAGTGGGAGGTGAGTGGCCTGCGAGCAAGCGAAGCTTCACCTGCCGGTCCCCATTGCTCGCATTACCGCCTGAACCATCCCCCTCCCACCCCCCACCCCCCATCCGTGGAAAAACTGTCTTCCACGAAACCGGTCCCTGGTGCCAGAAAGGTTAGGGACCTCTGTTCTAGATGGTTTTAAAATCTTTAAAATTTGTCTTCATATTATACCTAAGCAACAGAGACTAACAAAGGGAATGCTTGTTGAGTAACTTTTCACTTTATGTCCCTTCATTTCTAAACCTGCCCACCTGGAGCAAAATTCGTGAATTAAATCCATGGTTTGGTTGCTGAAATCATAGGTACAAGCTAATGATCTGGAATTAGACAGGGAGTTCTTCGACTTTAGCTCCCATCATAATCCCTGGAAGAGCTTGTGAAAGCACAGACAGCTGGGCCCAACTCCCAGAGTTTCAGATTCAGTAGGTCTGTGGTGAGACCCAATAATTTCCATTTCTAACAAGTCCCCAGGTGATGCTGATGCTGCTGGTCTGGGGACCATGCTTTGAGAGCCACTGGCCTGAACATTTCAAAGTGGACACAGATCAACCACTGATGTTTTCTCATTGGTTTTCTCCTGTGTATTTTTTTTTTCAGAAACCAATCTTACTTTCTCTCAATTTCTGAAGGTAAACACATCTTACAATTTGGATATCCTAGGACTTCATATCAGTACCTAATTTTTACAGGTCTAGTTTGACACAGAGACAAGTGGGACCAATAAAATGACTGACTGCTCAACCAGCTCAGCAGGCAAGTAAACAAAAGACCTTTTAATTGGTCTCCTTTCGACTTTTCTACATCCCTTCTTTCCACTGCTAGTTCTGTGCCACATACTGAGACTCAGCGTGAAAGGATAGAGTTCGCCCTGGAAATTCCCCCTGCAATATAGGAGCTTCTCGAACTCCTGTTAAATCAAAGTGCTGGTGCTCTTTCCCCTGAGTAGCAGACTCTTTGAGCACCCCACACCACAGACCCTCAGCCACCTCTGATTTTGGCTCACTGGGGCGGATAATGTCCCTGCAAGCTGCCAAGCATCCCACCTCACACATCTGCTGGGCCTCTTTGATTTTCTGTAGCGAGGTACTCTCAGAAACCCTGAAAAATGGCTCAGTCTGCACAGGACAACCAGATTAGTGTCCTTAGGGACAATCCTTTAATTGGGAGCAACAGTATATGGATAAATGCCGCCAGCTTCCCATTATTTGGTGAGACAAATCTGAGCCACATTCTCTCAATACATGTTCCTCAGACATCCCCAGAGAGATCAATCCCCAGGTGCCCACAGCCATCACCAGCTCAATGATACACCTCTTATTGACTTTTCTTTCTTTCCTGTTTCACCCTTCTGCTCCCTCACTTTTGATACCTAGGGTCACCTCCCTAATAAGCCACCTGCACCCAAGTCCCCCTCAGGCTCTGCTTTCAGAGAACCCAATCAAAGATCCCATCTTAACAGTGAGTTCCCTGGAGGTCGACTCTGATGAAGAGTTGTGTGCAGAAGTTTCAGGGAGGAGTGACCTCGGGAGACACACCTATAAGGGAGTGATAAAGGGGAAACTGACTCAAAAGGTATCTGCAACCGAAACCTCAGCAGGTCCTAATGCAACTTGTGGAGCTGAGATGGCCCCTTAGAGTTGTCCTCAATTGAGGCTCTGCCAGTTTTTGACCCCAGGCCACCCTTGGGAGGTGGCCTCATCTTGGGTGAGGAAGTTCCCTGAAGCCCCCTGAGGGTTTCCAGGGAGGGGCTCATCTGTGAGCCATCAGCAGTCGATATTCCCAGCAGCCGGGGTAAGAGTATAGTGGCCCTTAAGAGGGGACTGGGTCGAGCACTAGGGATCCCCTAAATCACTGCCTTGTCACCACTTCTTGGCAAATTTTCAACAGCCTTGCAAGTTCAATCATCTCTGTCTCCTGTAGCCAGCCTTAACTTGGAGAGAAAACTTCCCTGCAGACTCAGTATTTAGAGAAAAATAAGTTACATCTGGCATACTGAGTAAATATATTAAAGAAACCTAAAATCGCAAATGTAAAAATTGGCTACAAGGTGCTAAACTTAAGTGTTCATATATAATTAAATTCCATCAATGATGTGATGTTATATTCAAAACATCCTTTCTCAAAAGGGTTTTTCTTCTAAGCTGTGGTGTTTGGGGGTTGTGGAATTTTTTTTTTTTTTCACACATTGAGTGAAGACAAAAGTGTCTGTCAAGGCACTTGTTATAAAAAGGCAATTAAAAAAAAAAGGCAATTAAAACATCCTGGATCCAGTATGACTAATGGGTAGGAGCCCTAGTGCTCCTGAAAATACTGCACTAATTACAGTTTCCTTTAGTGGCAGGCCCAAACAAAAGCAGGCTACCTCATTTTTCAAATTTAAATAAAGAGCACTAGGTACTTAAGAACTCTCTTCAGGAGCAGGCAATTGTGGCCACCTGCATCTCACATGCTGTCAAGAAAACCTCCCCAGTCACTGTCCCCTCTAGGAGTGAAGAGTGGCCCTACTTCCCTCAAACATCTGCTCTTCCTAGGGTTGGGGTATGTGTCCACCATCTACTTCCTTGTTTCTGAAATGGTATCCTTTTTTAATTGAGCTTTTTATTGAAATAACTGTAGATTCCCATGGTGTTTTAGGAAATAATACAGAGAGCACCTGTGTACCCTTTACTCACTTTCCCTCAAAGGTGACATATTACAAAACTCTGGTATAGTATCAGGGTGGTGACATTAATACAATCCATCCATCTTATTCAGATTCCCCCAATTTTACTTGTACTCATTTGCATGTGTATATGTTTAGTTTTAATACAATTTCATCCCATATGTAGGTTTCTGTGACCACCACCACAGTCAAGATACAAACCAGTTCCATCACAAGGATAACTCCGTTGCCCTTTCATAACCAAACCCACCTCCTTCTAGGACCCCCATCTTCTCTCTCCACAACCAAGTCCTTAACCCCTGGCACCTGGCAACCACTAATCTGTTCTCCTTTCTAAACTTGTATAATTTCAAAAATGTTATATACATGGAATCACACAGTATGCAACCTTTGGGGATTGGCTTTTTTCATTTAACATAATTCTCTAGAGAGTCATCCAAGTTGTTGTGTATATCAGTAATTCATTCCTTTTTAATGCTGCAAAGTGCTCCACAGTATGGACATACCACAGTTTACTTAACCACTTACCAGTTGAAAGACATCTAGGTTGTTTCTAGTTTGGGGCTTTTATAAACAAAGCTGCTATGAACATTTATATACAGATTTTTATGTGAACATAAGTTTTCATTTCTCTGGGATAAATGCCCAAGGTTACAACTGCTGGGTCACATGGTAGTTGCATATTTAGTTTCTTTAAGAGACTGTCAAACTGTTTTCCAGAGTCATACAACCATTTTATACTCCCACCAGCAATGTGTGAGTGATCCAGTTTCTCCACATCCTCATCAGCATTTGGTATCATGATTTTAATGTGCATTTCCCTGATGGCTAATGATATGAACGTCTTTTCATGTGCCTATTCGCCATCTGTATATCCTCTTCTTTAGAAATGTCTCTTTTTTTGCATAGATTTTCCATTTTTTCATTTGTGTGTTGCTTGACGGGGCAGAAGGGGTTTCCTAGGGCAGGCAGGCAGGTGTCTGTGGGTGGGGGAGGGGAGTCTTAGGCCCACAGGAACAAAGAGTCTTCCTGGACTGCTAGGCCTCTTGTGCTGAGATCTCCCTTGCTGGTGTTGCCCACCTAGGTCTCTCTCAGTTCCTCTCAGGAGGGAAGGGGAGTCTCAGGCTGTGCAGGGAAGGAGAGCACTTCCCCCAACCAGGCACTGTTGGCAATGCTCCCCATCGATCCCCCTTACCGGTGGTGCTGGGATTGCCTGGTGTTGTCAGAAGGACTTTCATCTGATCTGGGGGAGGAAGGAGCCAACTTGGGCTGTCTTCTATTGCTAAGTTGGGGGTCTGGAAAAAACCAGGTCTGGTTACCTTCTTCTGTTGGTGGGGGTGGTCATAAGACACCCTGCAGCTGTGTGCTTCTTCTAATTCTGGGGTCCCAAACCAGTTTGCCTTTCTCTTACCACCTTTCAGACTTCTCCTTTGGTTGCCTTTTACACTATTTCCAGGGTTTGTAATTCTATTTAGCTGGGGGGAACAGGGAAAAGTATGTCTATACCATCTTGTCTGGACCAGAAGTCTGAAATGTCCTTTTAAGGATGTATTTCAGCTCAGTTACAGCTTAGTTTCACCTTCTGCCATATATAAAGAGAAAAGAGAGCTGATTTTCACCCAAGATTGCTATTCTGTGACCTTAGATGTTGTTCCCAGAACATTACTCATAGAAGTTTGGAAGAAGGCAAATTCTCTCATAGACTCCAAAAATTTTACAGAGTCAAAGGAATCTTAGAGATCATGTAGGCCAATGGTTTTTAAGCATTCCTATTCATGGAACACTTTCTTCTTCAAATGAACTCCAATAGGGAAGGTCAATATTTAGGCATCAGTGAAGCTGTCTGGGGACAGTCCTTCACTGTTCATTCCTCTCTCCCCCCACCAACAGATTCAGAATCTAGAGGATTTAGGAGCACAGTTTCAAAAGACTCATCTAGTCCAACCCCTTCCTTTTACAAATGAAGACTCTGAGGACCAGAGAGGGTATATAAATTAGTGGCAGAGCTGCTATTAAAATCTATGTCTCCCAAGCCAGCAAGTCTAATCCTAGATATTTACCAAGAGGTAAAAATATATGTCCACCCAAAGACATGCACATCAATGTTCATAGTGGCTTTATTCAAGAGTCAAAAGCCAGAGACAACCCATAGGTACATCAACAAGTGAACGAATGAATAAATTGAGGTATATCCATAAAATGGAATACCACTCAGCACTAAAACGGAATGTACTCTCAATGCACACTACAACATGGATGAATCTCAAAAGCATTATTTGTATGAGAATTCCCTGGCAGTCCAGTGGTTAGGACTCCACACTTCCATTGTAGGGGGCACAGGTTCAATCCCTAGTCGGGGAACTAAGATCCCACAAGCCACGCGGCATGGCCAAAAATAAATAAATAAATAAAAAGCATTATTTGTAGCTAAATAAGCCAGACACAAAAACAATCTACCTTGTATTATTCCATTTATATAAGGATCTTACACTGACCTTGACAATCACATGTTTCTTCCTTGGGACTTCACCATAACACTCCCTTCCTAAAATATTTCATTTATAGAATTATTTTATTGTCATAGAAGGTGACCTCAGGATCCCAACTTACAGTGTGCACTTTTAAGCTCTACTCCTAGCTTCCATGTCTTTAAAATGGAGCAGCTGTCTAGATAGCTTCTAAGGCCCTATCCTGAACTAAAATTATAAGATTATAGTGCATGGGAGGGGACAGTAGGAGTTACTAAATGTCCATGAACTTGACTGGAAATATAATACAGGGATAGGACTGGAGGCACTGGTGCCCACCTGAAGGATACCACAGTGGACTCTGTGAGGGTTAAGCTCTGAAGACTCATGGGTCCTTCCACCATGAGTGGAAGGATAAAAGCAGCCCAACCATGGGCTTCCCTGGTGGCGCAGTGGTTGAGAGTCCGCCTGCCGATGCAGGGGACACGGGTTCGTGCCCCGGTCCAGGAAGATCCCACATGCCGAGGAGCGGCTAGGCCCGTGAGCCAAGTGAGAGGCCCGCGTACCGCAAAAAAAAAAAAAAAAAAAAAAAAGCCCAACCATAAGTTTCCATCTCTACTTACCAACATCAAGGCAAGGTGCTCTATGTCCCTGTTCTGTCCACAAGGGATTGGATCAGGGACCAGATATGAGCTGAGGGCAACCATATATGAGTTGAGCAAGGAATTCAGAGCACCCTCAGTAGGACATCCTCCTGGGCAAACAACCCCTCAAATCCTCTCTCTGTACACCTAATTTCTGTTCTGGAACTTGAACAAGAATGAGGCAGGTTCCTATACTCATGGCTGCAGCCCCAAGCCATTTAGGACTATTTTCCAGGTTACCAATGGAGCCCTCAGCTCATATCTCAGCCCAGAGAACTCAGTCCTCATAAGGTTATGTTGCTAAGGGGGCAAATTCTTCTGCCACAAATTCCTCTGTACCCTCAGTCTCAGATCACCTTTGGTAATGGGTATTTATTGTATCCTTTCCCTGGGAGCCTTAGAAATCTGGCCAGCTGGCACAGAAAAACAGGAGAAGAGTGGAAGGATGAACTGAAGGCTGGCCAATCCATACAACTCTCTAGAAACCTTCCGCTGACTTTAAAAGACAAGTAAGGCTTCCATCTTACTGGGTTGGCCAAAAAGTTCATTTGAGTTTTTCTGTAAGATGTTATGGAAAAACCCGAAATTTTTGGCCAACCCAATATTTCTATCCTTCATTTCTCTTCGAAAGATGCATCAAAATCAAGGCTTTTTACTCTACCCACAAGGATGAAGACTAATTTGCTTGGTCAAATTGCAAGACTCTCAATGGATCATATTTTCTAACTGGTGGCATCATTGTGTATTAAAAGGTCTCCTATATCTTACACCACTCAGGGAATGGGGCAGATCAAGACCAACTCTGCTGGGAGGGTGGCAGAGAAGGGGAAGCAGGCCACCAACCTCTCTCTCCTGCCTACAGCAGAGAACTAGGAGTAAGCAGGCTCTTCCTTGAGTCTCATTTTCTGCAACTTCTCTGCCCTCACTCTAGGCCAAACACACCACCTCTCACTGAACTGTAGAGTACACGCATAAGTGGGTTATGGGGAAGGCTTCCTCAGAAGAGGAAGCACAGAGACCAGAATGATTTTTTAAGTAAATTGTATCACGTCTGGCCCATGCTGACCTATAAAGGTCAACATTGCTGGCTTCCTAATCTACTCAGATTATTAATAATTTGGGATTTTATCGTGTTCCGCCTCTCCTTCAGTCACAAGCCACAGAAATCAACCCTAGCTAACTTTAACCAAAACGACTTTGCAGAATTGAAGGAAAGGCTGAACAAGCAGGCCTTGGGAATGGCAGGAGATTCAGTGGCTCTGGGAAGCTCAGTCAGAAACTTACAGAAAATCTCTCTACATAAGGACATGCTGGGAAGTCACATCATCACTTCTGCCACATTCTGTTGGTCAAAGTAAGTCACAAAGCCAGCCAAAATTCAAGGGAGGGAAAATCAACTCTACTTCTTGGTAGGAGGAGGGGCAAAGTCACATTGCAAAAGAGCACGTGACTGGGGAGGAATTGCTACAGCCATTTTTGGTAACAACCTATCATTGAAGGTTACAACCTAGAATGAAAGGCGAGAGTCTTCACCATTCAGCACAGCATCTTCTAGAAACACTCTAGTTTAGAGTGTTATAAAGGGTTATTGGTAAGCAGGAAAATCACAGAAGAATTATAAGTGCTCAAGAAACATTGGAAAAAATGCTCAATGTCAACAGTAATGAAAGCTAAAAGTAGGAGGGCACTTTTCATCTACCAAAGTGGCAAGCACTTTAAAAATTATAAACCCTGAATGTAAAGGATATATAGCATAAACATCTACGATTTCAACTATGTGAAAGGAACCTCAAGGGCTAGATTTGACCGGTAGTAATTTGAAAGTATACTTAGTCCATATTTGAATACCACATGCTAGGAATGCAGAATTGAATCACTAGAACTAGAAATGGAGCCCCAGAGAGCCCCTAAAGAAATAAATCTCAATTCACCTTTGCTATTTTCTGCTACTTCTGCATGTCAGTCTACTTATATGCTAAAAGGAAATGTGCCAAAATATCAAGAATACTTGAATAGTGGGTGATTTATACTGTCTTCAAATTTTTTTGTATTTTTCACATCCTTTGTTTCCAAATATTTCACTTTTATACTCAGCTAAAACGAGTAAAGATTAGGCCTAGGACTGAACACAATATTTCAATTAGGGCTTCTTTCATTTTTCTTGAATAAGACAAGCACATCCCCCATCAAGGTCTTTGAACTTGTGGTTTCCTCTGCCTGGACTGCTCTTCCCCTAGACATCCACCTCTCTTGTTCTTTACTGCCATCAAATCTTTGCCCAAAAGTCACTTTTTCAATGAAGCCATCCCTTGCCACCCTATTTAAAATTGCATATAATCCCTTGCACTTAAGCACTACCTTTCCTCCTTCCCTGTTTATTTTTTCCCAAAGCTTTCATCTCTTTCTGACAGCTCATATAATTTATTTATTTATGTACTGTCTCCTCCCACCACCACCCATAGAATTTAAGCTATAAGGGGGCCAAAAGTTTGTATCCCCAGAACCTAGAACAGGGCCTGGCACATAGTAGGTTTTCAGTAAATCTTGTTGTAGAAATACATGAGCTTTAAAAAATGGGATTCACTGTAGTTTCTTTGCATTATCTGAAGACCCTTATTTGCTCACCCCAGAACGTTTACTGTAGTTTTAGACTGACCTTTTTTTTTTTTTTTTTTTTTTTTTTTTTGCGGTACGCGGGCCTCTCACTGTTGTGGCCTCTCCCATCGTGGAGCACAGGCTCCGGACGCGCAGGCTCAGCGGCCATGGCTCACGGGCCCAGCCGCTCCGCGGCATGTGAGATCCTCCCAGACCGGGGCATGAACCCGTGTCCCCTGCATCAGCAGGTGGACTCTCAACCACTGCGCCACCAGGGAAGCCCCTAGACTGACCATTTTAAAGTCACCTGATTGGGCATTTGATGCTTCATGAGAGTGGAGGAAGAAAACAAAACAACCTCTGGGAAACACGTTCCCACTAATGTGGAATTGGTAATTGTTATGCAATTACCAATGTGGTCTCTACGGCCACATGAGACCTGCATCCTACATTTCTCTTCATTCAGCCTCCAACCACATCAGCTTTCTTAACACTCACAATATACAGCTACCTCTTATTAAATTTGTTGTCAGTGAAACTCCCAGAACTTTCTTTTTTTTTTGTAAATTTATTTGTTTATTTTTGGCTGCATTGGGTCTTCGTTGCCGTGCGCGGGCTTTCTCTAGTTGTGGCGAGCGGGGGCTACTCTTTGCGGTGCGTGGGCTTCTCACTGTGGGGGCTTCTCTTGTTGTGGAGCACAGGCTCTAGGCGCGCGGGCTTTAGTAGTTGTGGCACACGGGCTCAGTAGTTGTGGCTCCCGGGCTCTAGAGCACAGGCTCAGTAGCTGTGGCGCACAGGCTTACTTGCTCCACGGCATGTGGGATCTTCCCGGACCAGGGCTCGAACCCGTGTCCCCTGCATTGGCAGGCGGATTCTTAACCACTGCGTCACCAGGGAAGTCCCTATTTTTTATTAAATTTTAAGTTCAAGTCCCCACATTCATCTTGCAAGTGTCGGCCAACCTTCCGGACTGTCAAAATCTTTGTTGAATTTTGATTCTAACATCTCTTACATCAGCTATACCACCCAGTTTTGTGTCTGTAGATTTGATGAATGTCTTAAACATCTTTATTAAGTTTTGGTGGAGCAGAGTCTAATGAACAAGTGGAAAGTGTTGAATAAATGGTGACTTGTACCAGATAATTTTTTAATGTATGCTTTCCCTCGAATAATCCTCTCAATGACATTAAGTGGATGTTATCTGCAATTTACAAGTGCAACAACTGAAGTTCAGATAAGCATGCAACTTGCTCAAGACCTCACCTGTAGTAAGAGATAGAAGCAGGATTTCTACTTGGGTCACCAAAACCCACACACTGTTGCAATATAAAGGCTGTACTGCATCTTTACGGCCACCAAGAACCCTCAAATTCCAGAAGTACGTTGCTGGCTACAATCCTAATTGAAGTTACAAGCCCTTCACTTAAAGCAGTACTTCTGGGCCAATGGTTAAATTTCACTGTGCATGAGAATCACTTGGGAAACTTTAAAAAAAAAAAAAAACCTGGATGCCCAGGTTCCACCTCCCAGAATTTCTGACTTAACTGGTCTATAGTAAGGCAAACTATTTTATAAAACTTCCCCAAGTGATTCTAATGCACAGCTAAGGTTGAGAGATCCATTGCACATAGACAGAGAAGCAGAAGAAATGCAAAACTGCTAACATCCAATTATTTATAAATTAGAGAAACACTACATTTACAGAACCCCCCAGATGCTCTAAAAAACCCAGGCATATATTACATATGCATATATAAACAAAACATAAACCCCCTCTTTTTTTTCCTGTCTTGACTCCACCCAGGTTTCCACCATCACCCCTGGAGTGGTCTATACTCCTCTCATTTCCTCCCCCCCACACACATACACACAGTGGGACCTTCTTATTCTCTGGGGATAAGTCCTGGGCCAACTCCTTTGATGCCCTTTAAGTCCTACCTTGGGGAAAACCCTAATGCCATTTGGTTTTCTTTAGAGATTGAATAAAACATGCTTTTGTGTCTAAATTATGTAAGATAACCAAACATTTACAACAATGGGTGTTAAATGAACAGATCTATTTCTTCACTATTTTTGTACTTCTGCTTTTCTGCACAAATCTGTTTTATTCCTCATATGCTTAAATCTACTTATTTCTAAAATACCATTTGAATTTGAACATACTTATATATTTTATTATCACTCTTCCCTTTCTTTGTTTTATTCCTTACCTTTTTTTCTCTAGGCCACACTGCCTCTCACTCCATTTTACACTGTGACCCCCAGAGTCAAAAATCTAAAAGAGTGGGCTTCCCTGGTGGCACGGTGGTTGAGAGTCCACCTGCCGATGCAGGGGACACGGGTTCGTGCCCCGGTCCGGGAAGATCCCACATGCCGCGGAGCGGCTAGGCCCGTGAGCCATGGCCGCTGAGCCTGCGCGTCCGGAGCCTGTGCCCTGCAACGGGAGAGGCCACAACAGTGAGAGGCCCGCGTATCGCAAAAAAAAAAAAAAAAAAAAAAAAAAAAAAAAAAAAAAATCTAAAAGAGCAATGTACATTGAACTGACCCAGCTGTGAAATAATAACATAAAGAACACTTACCAATTCCACATTAGTGGGAACGTGTTTCCCAGAGGCTGTTTTGTTTGGTTCCTCCACTCTCATGAAGCATCAAATGCCCAATCAGGTGACTTTAAAATGGTCATGTTTATTGCAGTCTAAAACTACAATAAACATGTTCTGGGGTGAGCAAATAAGGGTCTTCAGAGAATGCAAAGAAACTACAGTGAACATCAATCAAAATCCTCTAAATAGTAGCATATCTTTAATACATCTTCCCTTTAGAGGATGTCAAACTCTAATACTCTGTAATGTTGAGACTTCAGCCGTGCATTTTCTATGTCATGTGGATTGTAGTATGTAGATTGTGTCTCACTTCACTCACCTGATCAGTACAAAGAAATCAGCCCAAGTACCATCTGATGGATGGAAAGGATAAGATAGGTAGTACTTCAATGTCTTTTTCTTAGACTTTCCTGCCTCTCCATTGGGGGTAAGGCACACGCCATGACAGATTTTCTGTTCAAAAATGTGTTTTCTTGGGGACTCCCCTCTTTTTCACATCTTTCTCCTCACCACAACCCCTCTAGCAGACAAATACACAACATCCCCCTTTTCTCAAGCTGGTCCCTTGCCAAAGTCTGCCTTGCCCAGCTTAACAAACCTTTCACTCAATCCCCTCTTTCAAGTAGCTGTCATTGATACCCACTAAGGGCAGAGTACTGGGCTAGGTACAGAACACAGGTAATAAAAAATAGCCCCCTGGCCCTTTACATAACTGTTGTAAAGATTCGAGATAATATAAGTATGTTGTCTCCATAACATACTTCTGAGGAAATGGAGGTATAGAGGGGTTACCTCACTTGCCCAAGGTCATATACAGCTAATAAGTGGTAGAGTAGGGGCGGGAGCTCAAGTAAGCTGACTCCCCCGCATAAACTCTTTCCCCTGTGACTATAGAGGGACAAACACACATAGACAGTTTTCCTGGAAATTTAAGTAGGGTTCTGAGCTCAAAAGTTAACATTCCGATTTCATTGAGAAGCTTCACAAATCTTTGGGAAGTAGGTCTTCGTAGGCTTTTGGGTATCAAAGTGTTGTATTTAAGTTATATTTTATGGAGCCTAATCTAGCTGTGGCCTGCAGAATTAACTAGAGGGAAAAATGAGTCTTAACAGAGACCAGTTTGCAGGCAGAAGTAAAGGCATAGCCTTTGGGGTTCATTAGATCTAGGTTTGAATCCTAGGTCACCAAATACAGGCTGTGTGATCTTGGGCGTGCCACTTAACCTATCTGAGCCTCCGTTTCCTCATCCTCATCCTATAAAAGGGAGAATGTGGCGCCTACCTCACTGAGATGTTGAGAGCATTACAGGAGAAAATGTACATAAGACTTAACACAATGCCTAGCACATAGTAAGGGCTTCCCTATTGCCAGAGGTGATGGCCTGTTGAAAAGAAAATAGCAAGAGGGAGAACGGTATGGAAGGAACTGGACCAACTGTGAAGGAGAAACTGAGCATATTCAATAAATGATTGATGTGAAGGTTGAGCGAGAGGAATGGAGCAGAGAGGACTTGGCTTTGGGTCTCGATGAGCCCCACCTCAATGGAACACCCTAGTAACCAGTACCATAATGCTGATGAGAACAGAACTGGCACGTGTATAGCACTTTTGACTTTACAAGAGCCCTTTCAAATCCCTTCTTTTGTTTTACTGTAATGTTGTGACCCATACTGATTTAATGAGATAGTCCATTTGGGGAAGAGCCTGATAAATATTTGCCTGTTAATAAGAGGAGTAAAGTGATCTTTAGTATTCTCTCCATTAGTCACTGCTTTTGTATAAACATTGTGGTAAAGAGTCACAGTTGGTCTTCTGGGCACCTTCAAGCTCCCAACCCATCCCTTAATGATTGGCAGCCCAATATGAGTCCACACACAACCCTAGTGATACTCCCACAACTATGCAAATACATTATAGGGCTGTTCATTGCTGTATGGTTTGTACTTGAAGAAAAGGAGGAAGTAACCTAGGTAACCATCAGGAAGGGACAGATTAAATAAATTATGGTATATTCACACCTGGAATACTATGTCACTGTTAAAAAGAAGAGAATGTGTAAAGATGAGCTGATACAGAATAATCTTCATGATCCATTATTAAGAGAAAAAACAAGGTATGGAACAATATGATCCTATTAGTATTTTTTTCAAAGAAGATATAGAGATAAATACACTTATGTGTGCATCAAAAATTTTTAGAAGCATTCCAAAAATGGCTAACAGGATTATTTCTGAAGGGTGGGGTGGGGGTTAGAGAAAAAAACTAGTCTACACAGCAGTTTTCATTTTATAAAGTCGTATTCTGCTTGACATATTTACTGTGTGAATGTATTAGTTTTATGCTAAAAAATGAAAAGTAGTTTAAAAAAACTCTATTGTTCTGTGAAGTCCTGCAGGCTGAAAACACTCCATCAAATCCAACAGCTTAAATTAAAAAGACAGATGCACCTCTTGCCCAAGTCGATCACTGTGTTTGTATTCCCTATGCTATTAGGTGATTGTTTTCCTCCAGAGGAGCTTTATTTGATTTTAAATTAGAGATAAGTGAGTTATATTCATAGGGCTATTGTACTGATACCCAGTGTTGGAGTTGAATGGCTATTGGCAAAGGCAGCCTCATTGATAGGTATCCCAAGCAGATCTCTTTTAAGACGTCTGAATAATAGTACCTACAACACAACAACAAAATTAAGAGCAATATCTAATTTAGAGTAATAACTCTCAAAAGCTAATCTTTGGGGGTCTCAAACGTGTGTCCTGCAGCGTCCTAGATGTCTTGCATGCATTATCTCATTTAGTCCCAACGACATCCCTGCAAGGCCGGTATTATTAAAGCCATTTCAAGATGAAGCCAACTATTACCTTCCTAGCCAGAGAAGTCCTTCAAATAGTTTTTTCAAATGTATTAACCTGCAAGTTACTAAAAAGCACATTTAGAAAGCATGCTTCATTCTCATCATAGTGTTGAGGACTTGGCACTTCCCTAAGGCCCCAAGCCCTCTGAGATACCAATTTGTCCGGGAGCTTCTCCCTCCAAAAATCCACCTCTAGGGGCCCTGGAAATCAAACAGGGCATTTGGATAGATTACTGAACCCCTCTTAGCCTCAGTTTCTTCATCTCTAAAACATGTATAGAAAACTCTGTTGAGTTAATTCAGAAATCGTTAAAAGGATTAAATTAGGTACTTATGTGAAAACTCCAAGTACTAGGCGGTGGAACAAAGGAGATATCTGGCTTTTCATCACAGGTCATAAGATTTATAGTCAACAATAATAAACTCTGCAATGCCTTCACTGCAGAGGATCAAAGATTTTTAGTGCTAGAAAAATCCTGGAAACCTTATATCCCTGATTTTAAAGATGAGACCCCTTGGGTGAAAAGAGCCAAAGTAACATATTCATTATCACACAGCAGAGTTAGCCCTCAACCCTCAGTCCTCCAAGTCCAAATCTCAGACACTTTCCACTTCCCTGGCTCTCTCCTTTTCATCCTCATCATTGCCCTCTAAATCCTTTCCATGCTACGTACTGTCTTAGCAAGCAGATCCCCTGAAAGTTAGAGCCATTTCTTTGGCCCTCAGTTTCTTCATCAATTAGATGAGTAGTGAACAACGATGACCTTCCTGGCCCTATTTTTGTATGTCCCATAGCTAGTTGTTAGGAGAGATGGGACTAAAGCTGGGTGTCCAGCCCCCAGAGCTCTTTCCACCATCCCCCAATAGTCATTGTTCACAGAGCAGAGCCAGCTAGACTCATAAGCTAAATGGGCAAGGAACAATTTGCATGACGATTGAAGTTGCCCCCTGAGGAAGTATCTCACACCAACAGTACCAAAAAGTCTGATCCCACAAATAAGGATTCATCTTTTTGGGTTAAAGTTTGGGTCTCAAAATTCTCTGCAAGCTGCTTGTATATTTTGGAGATTAAGCTTCGTCTGCAAATATTTTCTCCCATTCTGAGGGTTGTCTTTTCATCTTGTTTATGGTTTCCTTTCTGTCCAAAAGCTTTTAAGTTTCATTAGGTCCCATTGGTTTATTTTTGTTTTTATTTCCATCTCTCTAGGAGGTGGGTCAAAAAGGATCTTGCTGTAATTTATGTCATAGAGTGTTCTATGTTCTCCTCTAAGAGTTTTATAGTATCTAGCCTTACATTTAGGTCTTTAATCTACTTTGAGTTTATTTTTGTGTATGGGGTTAGGAAGTGTTCTAGCTTCATTCTTTTACTTGTAGCTGTCCAGTTTTCCCACACCACTTACTGAAGAGGCTGTCTTTTCTCCATTGTATATTCTTGCCTCCTTTATCAAAGATAAGGTGACCATATGTGCATGGGTTTACCTCTGGGCTTTCTATCCTGTTCCATTGATCTGTATTTCTGTTTTTGTGCCAGTACCATACTCTCCTGATGACTGTAGCTTTGTAGTATAGTCTGAAGTCAGGGAGCCTGATTCCTCCAGCTCCGTTTTTCTTTCCTAAGATTGCTTTGGCTATTTGGGGTCTTTTGTGTTTCCATACAAATTGTGAAATTTTTTGTTCAGTTCTGTGAAAAATGCCATTGGTAGCTTGATAGGGATTGCACTGAATCTGTAGATTGCTTTGGGTAGTACAGTTATTTTCACAATATTGATTCTTCCAACCCAAGAACATGGTATATCTAAGCAGCTCATGCAGTTCATTATCAAAAAAACAAACAACCCAATCCAAAAATGGGCAGAAGACCTAAGTAGACATTTCTCCAAAGAAGATATACAGATTGCCACCAAACACATGAAGGGATGCTCAACATCACTAATCATTAGAGAAATGCAAATCAAAACTACAATGAGGTATCACCTCACACTGGTCAGAATGGCCATCATCAAAAAATCTAGAATCAATAAATGCTGGAGAGGGTGTGGAGAAAAGGAGGGTACCCTCCTGCACTGTTGGAAGGAATGTAAACTGATACAGCCACTATGGAGAACAGTATGGAGGTTCCTTAAAAATCTAAAAATAGAACTACCATATGACCCAGCAATCCCACTGCTGGGCATATACCCTGAGAAAACCATAATTCAAAAAGAGACAGGTACCACAATGTTCATTGCAGCACTGTTTACAATAGCCAGGACATGGAAGCAATGTAAATATGTCCATCGACAGATGAATGGATAAAGAAGATGTGGCAGATATATACAATGGAATATTACTCAGCCATAAAAAGAAACGAAATTGAGTTATTCGTAATGAGGTGGATGGACACAGAGTCTGTCATACAGAGTGAAGTAAGTCAGAAAGAGAAAAACAAATACCGTATGCTAATGCATATATATGGAATCTAAAAAAAAACGGTACTGATGAACCTAGTGGCAGGGCAGGAATAAAGACGCAGACGTAGAGAACGGACCTGAGGACACAGGGGTGAAGGGGAAGCTGGGATGAAATGAGAAAGTAGCACTGACATATATACACTACCAAATGTAAAATGGATGGCTAGTGGGAAGCAGCTGCATAGCACAGGGAGAACAGCTCGGTGCTTTGTGTTCAGCTAGAGGGGTGGGATAGGGAGGGTGGGAGGGAGGCACAAGAGGGAGGGGATATGGGGATATATGTATACATATAGCTGATTCACTTTGTTATACAGCAGAAACTAACACAACATTGTAAAACAATTATAGCCCAATAAAGATGTTAAAAAAAAATTCTCTGTGAATGTCCCTAAAAGGGATAGCATCCTGGCCAGGACAGGCCATTAAGTTTTGAGCTCAGAAAACTGGGAAATAGATACTGTCTTGGGAATTGGACCTGAGCTCAGATCCAGTCTCTGCCATTCTCCAGATATGTGAATTTGGGAAAGATTTTGAACCACTCCAAACCTCAGTTTTCAGACTGAGTTTAATCACATTCATTTCAACAGGGTGAAGTTAGCAAGGTTGAATGGGTCTGGTGTTTATTGTGTCTGGCTAATTAGCACTCATTAAATGATGTTGCCATTACTATTATTATTGATACAGTCTTTCAATTTGTTTTCTAAAAGCACAATAGAGTGCATGAAAGACCCTGAGGGATTAGGTTTGGTGGGGGTGAAGAGGATTAAGAACATCAGAATATATCAAAACACCAGGCCCAGAGCCAGGCCCAAGAATCTGTTAAAGGATAATTTTGCATAGAAGATATAAACATGACTGTCTTACAGATAGAAAATGAACACATGTCAAAGATTTTATTTAACTCATTAATTAATGAGGGAACCTGTAAAACATTACAAACTGTTCCAAGGAGAATTCAAAGCACCACACATATATAGGCAGATAAGGAATGCCGAAATGAAATTACAAATATATGCAAACTGAGTCAAAAATCAATTGCATTCCACTAGACACAACTAATCTGCATTTCTATGGAAAAAGTAATTTGCATTATTATCAGTTTTCAACAACTTACAGAGTTGTAAAGAAGCTTGAAGACAATGAATTGTGGAGATGACCCTGAAAGGTACACTAGACAAGACAGGGTGATTTTTTTTTTTTCAAAGACTTTTCACAATTTTTCCTGATAAGTCCTACAAAGTGGTCTGGGCCCACAGCTGCTCCTTGAGGTCAGGGCCCTGGGAAAGAAGGACAGAAGTGAGGGGACTTGGAGAGGACCCGGAGAGAGACAATGAAAGAGAATAGGTTTTCCCTCCCTCTGAAACATAAAGACAACCTGTAATCTAAGACCATCCCTGCTGGAGGTCTGTTTGCTTTGCCCTTAATAAAAGACAAGCAGTGTGTGACAGAGAATGTTAATTATCTCTTGATACCCATTCTCCTCTTCTTTCTTAGTAAACCAAATCCTCTATTTTTAGCTGGGCACAGGGTCATCCACAATAAAGACAACATTTCCCAGCCTCACTGATGTGACCACATGACTAAGTCTTCCCGCCAATGGGATGTAAGCTGAACAGTCCTGAGTAACTTCCAGGATTGGTCCTTATAGGGAAAGGACAAGCCCTTCTGTGACCCTTCCACTCTTCTGCCAACTGAAAGGTGGATGTGATGACTGGAGCTTGAGCAGCCAACTTGGTGAAGACCACCTGTTGAGCATAGCTGAGTATCAAGCTGCCAGGAGCCCAAGACTGTGATAACCTTGTAAAACCGCCTCCTACTAAAGAGAGAAATGGACCTTGAGCTTTGATGTTTTACTCTGATCTTTTTACTGTCTGTTATTTTGGGTGCTCTGTCATAGGCAGCTGAAGGTAAGCCTGACTAATGGGGGGAGGAGCCCTGAGGAAAGTTTGGGGTTTTTGTTTTGCTGAAGAATTGAAATTTCATTTTGCAGTGGTTCCTCTGAAAAATACATTTCTATTTATAGCTAAACTTCAACTCAATCTCACCCTCCATTACTACCTTCTGCTACTCACATGTACACAGCTTCCTAGGAACAGAGTAGTCTTTGCCTGTGACCATAAGGGGCATTTGGAGACTTCACCTAAAATTTACAATAGTGGGGAATCGGAACCAAGGTAGCAGAGTAGAAGGATTTGCTCTCATCCCCTCTTGAGAGAACACCAGAATCACAACTAGCTGCTGGACAATCATCGACAGGAAGTCACTGAAACTCACCAAAAAAGATACCCCACATCCAAAGACAAAGGAGAAGCCACAATGAGATGGTAGGAGGGGCACAATCACAATAAAATCAAATCCCATAACTGCTGCGTGGGTGACTCACAGACTGGAGAACACTTATACCACAGAAGTCCACCCACTGGAGTGAAGGTTCTGAGCCCCACGTCAGGCTTCCCAATCTGGGGGTTCGGAAACGGGAGGAGGAATTCCTAGAGAATCAGACTTTGAAGGCTAGCAGGATTTGACTGAAGGACTTCGACAGGACTGGGGGAAACAGAGACTCCACTCTTGGAGGCCACACACAAAGTAGTGTGCGCATCGGGACCCAGGGGTAGAAAAATGGAGGTTCTATGGCTCTCCTCACCCCGAAGATGTTTACTTCTGGAGAATTAATGGTTTGGATGGCCCAGTCATAAATAAACTCTAAACAAATCTATCCCACTTCTGTAGAGCTCCTGTTAGTGCAGGGTGCTGAAAGAAAGCTGGGAAGAATCCATCTCAGTTCCTGCCCTCGAAGGGCTGGAAAGAGGGACAGACACACAAGCACATCCCCGAATAACCAGCACACGGCAAGCAACCTGTCAGATGTCCTTGTAAGTGGCAGAGTGAAAAAAGAATGCAGCGAAAAAGAAGTTAACTCCTCTTAGACATACATGAGTACAATCAGAGAAAAATGGAACTACAAACTGATCCTCAGGAAGGCTTCAAGGAAGAAAGAGTATTTGAGCTGGCATGAGATTAGTGTCCTTAGAAGAGGCAACAGAGAGCTCTCTTTCTGCCATGTGAGGACATGGCAAGAAGCTGTCTGCGAGCCAAGAAGAGAGCTCTTAACGAAACCTGAACATGTTGGCAGCCTGATCTCAAAATTCCAGCCTCCAAAACAGAGAGAAAATAAATTTATGTTGTTCAAGTTTAAAAAAAGGAAAAAAGAGTGTTTGAACTGGAATTTGAAGGATGGGAAGAACCACAGCAAGTGCTTCATAAACATCCACCTCACTCTGGATGATCAGCATCTGATGTTTCATCGGCTCTGGGGCAATGAGGAGGCCTCAGATGAATCACTGCCAAAAGCAGTCTATGGGTCATTAAGCACCTTGTTCTGTGTCCACTTGTGTAAGCCTGGGATGGTGAGAACCCCCAGCATGACCCATCAGGTCAAAGGATGAGGCGCCCCCGTACACAATCTGTTTGCATGATGCCTGCCTTATTTTATTACCCTCTGTCTCACTTATAATACATGGTACACTCAAAACAATATTTTAACTGATTATAAAACAGTAAATCACATGGATTATGTTACTTAATGTTAGTAAAGAGCAAGAAAATAGAAAAACTCAGTTTTTGGTTTTCTGAATATATACAAGTATTTTTTTAAAGTACACCAAATAAAATTTAGCTTAACCAAAATGTCACATTTTATTATTATTAATGCTGACAGCTATATCAATACAAATAAGAAATATACTACAATCTTAGATAAATAGATATAGTTAACATTGTTTTTATGTCAAGAGAAACGAGTATATGATTATAAGATGAAACAGGAAGAAAAGCCATAGAAGTTGACCAAAAAAATGTTTGCAGGTAACTTTTAAATCTTTTAGAGCAGAAGCAAGAAGAACTACAGCCCTGCAGCCTGTGGAAGAAAAACCACATTCACAGAAAGATAGACAAGATGAAAAGGCAGAGGGCTATGTACCAGATGAAGGAACAAGATAAAACCCCAGAAAAACAACTAAATGAAGTGGAGATAGGCAACCTTCCAGAAAAAGAATTCAGAATAATGATAGTGAAGATGATCCAGGACCTCAGAAAAAGAATGGAGGCAAAGATCGAGAAGATGCAAGAAATGTTTAACAAAGACTTAGAAGAATTAAAGAACAAACAAACAGAGATGAACAATACAATAACTGAAATGAGAATTACACTAGAAGGAATCAGTAGCACAATAACTGAGGCAGAAGAACGGATAAGTGACGTGGAAGACAGAATGGTGGAATTCACGGCTGCAGAACAGAATAAAAAAAAAAGAATGAAAAGAAATGAAGATGGCCTAAGAGACCTCTGGGATAACATTAAACACAACAACATTCGCATTATAGGGGTCCCAGAAGGAGAAGAGAGAGAGAAAGGACCCAAGAAAATATATGAAGAGATTATGATCGAAAACTTCCCTAACATGGGAAAGGAAATAGCCACCCAAGTCCAGGAAAGGCAGAGAGTCCCATACAGGATAAACCCAAGGAGAAACACACAGAGACACAGAGTAATCAAACGGGCAAAAATTAAAGACAGAGAAAAATTACTGAAAGCAGCAAGGGAAAAACGACAAATAACATACAAGGGAACTCCCATAAGGTAAACAGCTGATTTCTCTGCAGAAACTGTACAAGCCAGAAGGGAGTGGCATGATATACTTAAAGTGATGAAAGGAAAGAACCTACAACCAAGATTACTCGACCCAGCAAGGATCTCATTCAGATTCAATGGAGAAATCAAAAGCTTTACAGACAAGCAAAAGCTAAGAGAATT
>NC_041234.1:25093298-25094908 GCF_002837175.3 Physeter macrocephalus | reverse complement strand
AGAACAAACAAAACCCAAAGTTAGCAGAAGGAAAGAAATCATAAAGATCAGAGCAGAAATAAATGAAATAGAAACAAAGAAAACAAGAGCAAACATCAATAAAACTAAAAGCTGGTTCTTTGAGAAAAAAAATGGATAAACCGTTAGTCAGACTCATCAAGAAAAAGACGGAGAGGACCCAAATAAATAAAATTAGAAATGAAAAAGGAGAAGTGACAACAGACACCGCAGAAATACAAAGCGTCCTAAAAGACTACTACAAGCAACTCTACGCCAATAAAATGGACAAGCTGGAAGAAATGGACACATTCTTAGAGGGGTAACCTTCCAAGACTGAACCAGGAAGAAATAGAAAATATGTTAAAAATCTTCCAACAAACAAAAGTGTAGGACCAGATGGCTTCACAGGTGAATTCTACTAAACCTTTAGAGAAGAGGTAACACCCATCCTTCTCAAACTCTTCCAAAAATTTGTGGAGGAAGGAACACTCCCAAACTCATTCTATGAGGCCACCATCACCCTGATACCAAAAGCAGACAAAGATACCACAAAAAAAGAAAATTATAGGCCAATATCGCTGATGAACACAGATGCAAAAATCCTCAACAAAATACTAGCAGACTAAATCCAACAACACATTAAAAGGATCATACACCATGATCAGGTGGGATTTATCCCAGGGATGCAAGGATTCTTCAATATATGCAAATCAAACAATGTGATACACCATATTAACAAAGTGAAGAATAAAAAACGTATGATCATCTCAATAGATGCAGACCACAGCAAACATCATTCTCAATGGTGAAAAACTGAAAGCATTTCCTCTAAGATCAGGAACAAGACAAGGATGTACACTCTCACCACTATTACTCAACATAGTTTTGGAAGTCCTAGCCACGGCAAGCAGAGAAAAAAAAGAAATAAAAGGAATACAAATTGGAAAAGAAGAAAAGGAAACACTCCCACTTACCATTGCAACAAAAAGAATAAAATACCTAGGAATAAACCTACCTAGGGAGACAAAAGACCTTTATGCAGAAAACTATAAGACCCTGGATGAAAGAAACTAAAGATGATACCAATAGATGGAGAGATATACCATGTTCTTGCATTGGAAGAATCAATATTGTGAAAATGACTATACAACCTTAAGCAATCTACAGATTCAATGCAATCCCTCTCAAATTACCAATGGCATTTTTTACAGAACCAGAACAAAAAAAATCTTAAAATTTGTATGGAAAGACAGAAGACCCCGAATAGCCACAGCAAGTCTTGAGGGAAAAAAACGGAGCTGGAGGAATCAGGCTCCCTGACTTCAGGCTATACTACAAAGCTACAGTAATCAAGACAGTATGGTGCTGGCACAAAAACAGAAACATAGATCAATGTAACAGGATAGAAAGCCCAGAGATAAACCACGCACCTATGGTCAACTAATCTATGACAAAGGAGGCAAGGATATACAATGGAGAAAAGACAGTCTCTTCAATAAGTGGTGCTGGGAAAAGTGGACAGCTACATGTAAAAGAATGAAATTAGAACACTCCCTAACACCATACACAAAAATAAACTCAAAATGGATTCGAGACCTAAATGTAAGACC
>NC_041234.1:25054268-25092885 GCF_002837175.3 Physeter macrocephalus | reverse complement strand
GGTTGGTGGGGGTGGTGGTGTGATGAATTGGGTGATTGGGATTGACATGTATACACTGATGTGTATTAAATTGATGACTAATAAAAAGAAGAAAAATTTACAGTAGCAATTAACAATAACTGTAGAGAGGGAAGTCCAAGGGGGTTCACTGTGTTTGCCCCACACCTGCATATAAACGCCAGTGGTCTACCTCCCAGCTCAGGAAGCTTGGGTTGGTTCTGAGCAGGAAGGTAGCCCAGTGAAACCAGGGCTATGGAAAGATGACCAAAAGGAAATCGCACGTGCTGGGAGGGAAGATTTCACTCCATTCCTGATTATCTGCATTTTTATAGCCTGAATAATCCCAAACCACATCCAAAAGAAAACCCAGTGGCGTCTGGCTTTGGGACACATTCACTCTTGGAGCAGCTGCAGATTTACCTTGGTGATTATGTTTTCCTGGAGCTAATATTAGAGTCTGTTGGCATTCCCCAAGCACATGCTAACTAATTGTAGGCAAAGCAAGCTGAAAAAGCCATACTGGGATTAACCAAACTATATTAATTTTCAGACTCTGCTAGTCCTTCATATTTCTATTTCCTGTGAGATAGTAGATAGCCCCCCGATTCTTTTATACTTTCTTTTTACAGCACTCAAAATTCCATCCACTTCTTTAAATGTGTTCTGCAAACTCCATAGTCTCACTTTCATCAATGTGAAAATCATGGCGTTATCTTTCAAACTCCATTAAAAATCCATATTTTGAGGAATTGTTTGAAGATCTTTCCCAAATATTTTGCACAAAGAAGCCTAACTCTTCTGAAGACATGTTAACTCTGGGAATCACATTTCCATTTGACTGATGCTGGAAGGCTCAGGTTGTGGACTTCCACAGAGATATGATTAAAACATTGAAAAACAAAACTATATATTCTTTCATTTTTTACCTCTCATAATTCAAAATATGGCTTTCTGTACTTTTTCTGCTTTTTTTTTTGGAACAGAAAGAAGATCTGTCATTTTTGTTTGCTGTGCTCTGAAACTTTTTTATTTTTACTTTTAAAAACCCCATGCAGGGATGAATAGGCAAAGCACAGAGGTTTTTTAGGGTGGTGAAAATACTCTGTATGATACTAAAATGGTGGATAGCTGTCATTTAACATTTGTCAAAACCTACAAAATGTACAACACCAAGAAAAAACCCTGGTGTAAACTATGGACACTGAGTGATGATGTGTCAATGTCAGTTCACTGACTGTAACAAATGTACCACTCTGCTCAGGGATGATGCCATTGGAGGAAGTTAAGTATGTCTGAGGTCAGGGGGAATACGGGAAATCTCTTAACTTCCCCTCGATTTTGCTGTGAACCTAAAACTGCTCTAAAAAATAAAGTCTTTGGAAAAAACCATGCACAGGACAGGGGGGCACCTCAACCCATAATGCCACCACAAGAGGGGATCTTGGTCTATGGTTTTTTGCCAAACTCCGTACGTACCTAATCTCTTCACAGCCAATCGGAAGGTTAGGAACTGAGGCCCCAAGAGGCTGCCCACCTTTCCAGATGTGACTGCCCTCTTGTCCATAGCCCACCTTCACTAGTAAGGTACAAAGTCCAGTTTCTCTGCAAACCACTGGAATCAGTCGCATTCAATAACAAACAAAAATATCCACCTTACTGAAGACAGTAATCTTCATTTCTAAACCTTACCATACACGGTTTTTGACAATTATTTTCTTTCAATTTCCTTAAAAGGCTTATTTCTTCATTTATTTGTATCTTCTTCCCTAGACTCTATCCTTTGGGGTCAGAAAGTACAGTAATGGTTTAGGGCTGCTGAAGTTGCCATTGAGCTCCCACTATACTCATATAACAGGAAGTCTTAAATCAGTGGTCCTCAAAAGGTGAGCCCCAGACCTGAAACAGCAGCCTCACCTTACTGCAAATGCAAATTCTCCGGCCCCAACCCCTGAGTCAGAGGTTGGGATGAGGTGGGGTGGGGTTAGAGCCAAGGCTTCTAGGTGATTCTGAAGCATGCTCAAGTGTGCGAACGCTGCCCTAAAGCAATGGTTATTACTGGGATCACCTGGGGACCTTTCCCAGGCCAAGTCTCCATACCCAGAGTCTGGGATTTACTAGGTCTGGTGGGGAGCCAGAATGTATAGTTATAAAAAGCTCCCAGGTGATTCTTAGACGCAGTCCTAAATGAGATGTATTGTGTAGTCGACCATTATAGCTTTAAAGACTGCATTTGGCCAACTACCTTATTTCCATGATATTTTATTTTGAAGAAACGATTTCGGGGGGCTGGTGGTGGGTGGGCAGAACAACAGAAAGAGATTGGCTTTGTTTCCAGTTATAATAGCCAATACATTTTAGAAGCCTAATTTGAAATCTCAGAACCAAGAGATAACTCCATAAATAATCAAAGATCAAGGTCATTTAAGACCAAAACTCCCTCATCTTCTCCTCTTGACATACAGCCTTCCCTTAATGCATTTCCATCTTTAAACGTTCTTATTTTGGGTAGCAGGAAAGCTGAGAAAAGAAACTGACATTTATGTGCCAGGTGCTTTATATTGAGCAGTTCATTTAGTCATCACAACGACCTCCTCAAGGAGCTAGTACCTCTCACAGAAGAAAAAAATGAGGCTCAGATATTAAGAAACATGCACAGCTTCCAATAACTACTAATTGGCCAAGATGAGATTTGAACCTAAATCCATCTGGCGCCATCTCTTCTCCACACTATCCACTTGCATTTTGCGACAAAGTCATTTCCAAGTAGCAATGTGTTTTCCATGAAAAAATCTGCCTCAGTTTACAGCAAACTTTGTTTCAAAACGATAAGGGTTGGAAAAATTAAAAACTCAGACCAAAAGGGAGAAATCAAAGACATCTGAACTTGCTCAGCCTAGAAGAGAGATTTAAGATTGAGAGCACTTTAATAAGAGTTGTTGAGGTTCTGAAGGATAATTCTACTTCATAAAATGGAAAGTAGAATCAGTGATTCTCTATCCTCACTGGGAAACGAAAAAGAAGTACTGGCCTAGCATTGTCCTGCGTGTGTTTTAGGTTCCAAATAGGCATATTTAGTATATGCCCTGTGAAGTCCTTCCCTGTTTGAACCACCTCATTTGGGGGAAAAAGTGGGGCTCAAACACTTTTAGGAAAGGATTATTTTTTAATCTCTACTTCAGCTAGCACAATGCCCAAGATCAGGTTGGTGCTTTCAATATACGCACATTGAATAAATATAGTTGAATTTATGAGCAATGTTAAATAGAAGAAAGAATCATCTATGATATCCTTTGAGAAGTTGAGAGGTTAACAAATTAATCAATGTATAGATAGATATTCCTCCATCTGAGGTGGCTGAAATAGGCTTTCCACAATGGTAGGGGCTGAGAAGCTCACCTACTGCTCTAAGTCAATATTGGCACTACAACTGTACACCCATCTCACTTCACCTCTTTAATAGTTAGCTAATCGCTTCCCCTCTGTAAGTTTACAAAGTAAACAAATAAAGACGAAAGCACCCAGACACTAGGGAGAATGGTACCCACTGCAAAGATACTGATCGCTACTTTCAGCAAAGAATTCATTCCTTCCATTCTCATAAATCAACATGCTTGATCCTCCTCTATTGAAAAATCTGAAGTACAGAATGGATTAAGAGAACCCCCAAATTCCTGAACACTGCTAGTCCAGCAGGAGTTGCTTCCTCATGCAGATGATGTGCTGCTCTTTTCAAAGGGGTTTCATAAGCGCCTCGATTTATCTCCTCTCCATACACACACCTAATAAGCTATCCAGGAAGTCTCAGGCAGAAGGAAACTGTAAACCTCGCAGAATGCATATACTACTTTCAATTGCATGTCCTTGGTAGGTCATTTGCCAATTGAAGCAGAGAATTACTAACAGATGACCTTGCTTTTGGAGCTGAGGAATCTTACCCTGAAAAAAACGGAGTAAATACAAAGCATATGCATAGCAGATACTCACATATAAAGATCCTGCAAAAGGCAGAATGCAAATTCTTCTGCAACTTGGAGGAGGGGGCAATACTGGACATTGACCCAATGGGGACAAAGATCAGCACTCTCTAAGAGGCATAACTTTGGCCATATCTGGGTGCTGTACACAGTCTTTCTGACAATGAGATTGTAGGCCACCTGAATGGTCATCACCTGGAAAGATGGTTATAAATACAGGTTCATTCCCCAAGCTTCCTGAATCAGGATGCTTAAGGGTAGAGTCTGGGGATGAGCATTTCTGAAAAGCACCCAGATGATTCTTTCCGTGGCACACCAAGACTGAGAATGACTGCTGGCAAAAACTGAAGAACTTCCATTCCAGCTGACCAGCAGAGCTGCATTGCCATGGCAACGTGCTTGACGGCCATTTAGAAGCAACGTGCTCTAATGTCACCATTGGATGGGAAAGCACACTACTGCTCAGAGCTGGAGGAGTCACAGTTGAAGTAATCAAGGAGTGGTCGAGGTTCAATCAGCACTACAAAGTGGTTTGCTGAGTACAGAAAACACAAAACTAAGCGCTTTTAAGAGATCAGAACAATACAGAAGACAGGATTTTTGTAGTTGAAGAATTTAAATCAGATGGTCAGTTTGAATTTATTTTTTTAAAAAAATAGGAAATTCGTAATATTCGCTCTACTAATATCCTGAGATCTGTAAGAAGTAAAAGTAGGAAGAAAAGGCTACAATTAAAACCATTTTCAAAAAGCTAAGTTGTCAAGTTTTTCCCTCCTATGCTTGTAAGCTTTGCCAGAATCCAGCCTATTTTTAAAGACTCTGGAAACCCACTTAAAGTGGTTTTCAGAGGATGTGGCCACAAATGGTGCCCATGCTACATCAGATCCTGAATAATATACGTGTGGATCTGGGCAACTGTAGGGGGAAAATTCTCATCATGAAAGAGCAAATAAAACTGGTGTGTGTGAGGTAACAGTTTTAGCATCCACATTAGTCCCAGATATTTTTCCAAAGGGACTGAGTTTTATTTGAAAGCTGAGACAGACTAAGGTTTCTATTCTGTCTCACCATGCCCTTAATATAGAAAATTTATGCCAATTAAATAACACACACAGATTAATTAATACTTCAAAGTTATTAGCAAAAGGCAAACTCTCTTTTTCAACACTTTGGAGCTGCAACTGTTTTCAGTAAGTTCAGGTATTTTCAGGAAAAAAAATGCAATGAGTAGATGGAAATAAAGAACAAAGGTGTCTCTCTTAGGTGTTGCCCCAAAATCAGAAAAGAGACGAGAAAATTTGTATCACAAACCAATAGCTTTTAAAACAAGAATGAGCCTTTGGGCTCTTAAATATCCCCGAGCTGGTTAGTTTAGGTAGACAAAAGAGGGAAGGGTAGCAATAATTAAGCTGGAAGAGACTCTCAGAAATCATAGCATCATCCAGTGTTCCCTTTTAGCCTGTGTTCAAGGCTCTCCAGGACACACACACGCAGCTCCCTTTCCAACCTTCCCTTTGCTACTCCACTCCCCTAACACCTGATAAACTGGCTTCCTGTGTGTCCGCCAAGTTTACCCTCTACATTGCCACCTGCCACCCTTTGCCCATGTAGTTTCTACCTCACCTCTTTCTACACACCTGACATGTCCTCTCCTCCTCATCCCATCCTTTGAGAGTGATCCATGTCCCCCTGTTCTGTCCTCCAGTTTCCAGGCTCTCTACCTTCCCTTCCACTTTGACACCAACCCCCCCAAGCCCAGACAGTTACTGTCACTACCTGTTATGAGCTGACTTGTGCTCCCGCCAAATTCATATGTTGAAGTCCTAATCCCTCCGGTATCTCAGAATGTGACCTTACTTGGAAACAGGGTAGTTGCAGATATAATTAGTTAAGATGACGTCATTAGGGTGGGTTCTTATCCAATATGATTAATGTCTTTATAAAGAGAATACCATGCAAAGAAAAAGAGACTTGCACAAAGGAAAAAGGATGTGAAGATGCAGGAAGAAGATGGCCATCTTACAGGTCAAGGAGGGAGGCCAGGAACAGGTGCTTCCCTCACAGCCCTCAAAGGGAACCACCACTGCTGACATTTTGATCTTACGCTTTTGGCCCCAGAACTGTGAGACAATACATTTCTGCTATTTAAGCCATCCAGTTTGTGGTTCTTTGTTATGGCGGCCCCAGCAAACTAATATATTCTCACTTGGCATTTAGCAAGTGAGAATGAGGATAGAGGGCTACATTTTGATGTCTGTGGCCATAGACAAAGTTTTGCCTTTGTGGGCCCCCTTCTCCATGCAAAAATATTAAAAATTATATTTTATGACTTCATTATAAAGATGAATATAGAAATATTAGATATTTGAACACATTCCTTGACCTAAAAATTCATTTTTCTCTTCTGATTTTAAAAGAAATTGAAACATTTTCATGGACCCCTGAAAGTATCCTGGGCCCCAGGCACTGTGCCTATTGTGCATAGTGGATAAGTCAGCCCTGCTTGCAGCCTTCTGAGCAGTCACACTGGTGACAACACCTTGTGCTACCAAGTAGACCGTAAGCTTCAGGAGGGCAGATACCATGTATGACCTCCTCTGCATCCTCTACCTGTAGCAGGTGTTCAAGAAAAACCTGTCAATTAATTGATCTGATCTAATCTCCTGTTTCTAGGAAAGGCTACGGCATCTAAAACTCCCAGCATATTTCATTGTGGTGTCTTCTTTCTTTTTATATCTCCAGGGAAGATAACTCCATTTCAATGTTTATTAGAACTTACATCTGGAATCATATTCCCATAGATGACCCAAACGCCCATCAAGACAATCTAAGAACGTTCCTGATTATAAATGTCCCCAACTCCATATAACCTATCATCTCACTGTGTGACCTTGAACAATGACATTAATTGCTCTGAGCCTCAGTTTCCACATATGTAAAATAGGAAGGTAGCTACACATGATCATATAAGGACCCTTCCAATTAACTACTCAAGCAAGAACTAAAACCCAGCTCCAAATCTGGCGCCCTTAAATTCAAAGATGTTCAAAGACAGAGAATCTCAAAGATAAGACAGGGAAGCCCACATAATCTCATTCCTACCAGCTCTTCCAAAATATAAAACAGTCACCCTGGTTATAGGTTTCCTAAGCTCTACCCCCACTCACTGTGGCTTTCCTAGATTCACAGAGGAACTATGGTCGACCTTTTCCTTCCTTTCAGAATCTGAATTTGGGACCCACAGGCACCTAATGAACAGATGATTCTTCCCATGGAACTTGGGGGAGTAAGTTATGCAGACACCACTGTCACCCCCAGCAAATGATCCTACTATCCCCATTCCTGATCCTCAAGCACATGTTGTGCTGAAGTTTATCACCATAACCTTTCAGAAGGATTTCTTAAGCATTTTATTTTTGGTACCAACATTGTAAAAGATGCAATGCAAACTGAGTCTTAACAGAAGTTCATTGCTTCATTGTTAGTGAGAGGGGGAAAAAAACAGGAAAAATAAATATTCATCAGTAGAAAATGGTTACTAAAATAGGATGTATCCATACTGTGAAATGCTAAAAATAATGAGACAAATCTATATGTACTGACATGAAATCTCCAACACTCCAATAAGTGGCAGAACATATTTACATAGATATATTCTAGTGTGCAAACTGTGAGACAAGGATTCAAGTGCAAGTAGTTTGTTTGGGAGGAGATCGCAGGAAACACCAGCCGGGGAGTGAAGATGTGAGACGGGAGGGAAGAAAGCCAATTAAAAAATGTGTTACCAAGCAGGTTAACACTATGGGCAACTGGAGCTTAATTCCTCTGGGGCCATCTGGGGAACCCTAGAACACAACCTAGAATTATTCCAACTGAGAGGTGAGGACATGGGGGGATTATATACAATACCAATGCTCATCAGTTAATTGGTTAAGGTCTGCTCCTGGGGCATGTTACGTCCTTCGCACTGCCGGCTTTTCTTGAATGCAGACAGAACATGCTCCCATGGTCGGAAAAAATCCTTAAATAAAGATCCACACTCGATGATAGAAGTCCAACCAGCATGTACAGAATTGATAAGTGTCATGGGAATTTGCTACAGAGTACCTGCATTTGCTTGTTTGCAAGTGCAGAAGAAAGGCTGAAGGATGCCCATTAAATGGTTGACAGAAGCTACTGACCTAGTGGTCCTTTAAAACAGCTCATGGCCACCTTCCTCCAGGTTATCATCCTCCACTACAGACAACTGAATGACACTTCAAGGTTCTTTGGGCTGGGAAGACAAAACCCACTTTTGTCTCCTTGAAAACAACCATACCTGATATTCCTCTCTGTATGCAGGAGTACACTGCACAATGCTGGGTTTTTATCACCGTAGCTGCTCAGTAACCATTATGGATCATGTGACTGATGAAACAGACCCTTTCCTGGCCCCCTCTAGGAATCTATACCCAACACAGTTAACATATTTTTTAAATAAATAATCATTTATGTCAATCAAAAAGTATTTTAAGATACCATGGTTCTCTACTCCATTCTACTCCAAACTTCCATCTCCACTTGTCTACCATTTCCTATGCTGAGCTTCAATAAATTAGTCACACTACACCCTGACCATTTGAGCAACAGTAAACCAACCACTCACATGACAAGGGGTCTCTGGCTATTTAAAATCCTTTTTCCTTCTACCCAGGGTTCCAGGTCAGTCAGTAACATTTCCTGGGCCTGAAGCACTGTAAGAAGTTCCTGATCACACCCCAGTTGACTTCTTAAGTAGAGACCAACACATATGTGGCAGGTTAGCCTGATTTTTGCCTAACAAGTCCAAAGGAGAACGGTCTGAACAAAGCATAATTCTCTAGGCATTTTTAAAGAATTCCAGCCAAACAAAAAAGAGATGAAAATATGAGGTCTCTAACTAGAGAGAGATCTTGGGAGTCCAGAGAGGTTTGGGGTATCTTGGCTTTGAATATTGGTTTATTCACTCATTCATTCACTCATTCAAACATTTATTGAGGGATTATGATGTGCCAGGCACTATGCTGGGCACTTTGTCATTTCATGGTGAACATAAAGGCGTGGGACAGACTAGAGGGTGACTTGAAGGGGGCACTTTCTAGACTAAGTTCTCTGTCAATCTTATCTACTTTATAATATCAAAGCCTGGCTAATCTCTCTTTAATTTAACCTGTTTATGTAATTGTCAGGCAGTGTACAGTTCTTGCTTATGGCTATACCCTAAAACACAAAGACTAGAGGGCAGGGGATGCTCCATGGCTACAGGGCCTGCCCCTGTGCGCACAGCCAGCAGAGGATCACCTCTAGGGTAGCAGTCAGCTTGTTCCAGCCTCACTGCTCTTGTCATTGGTATGGCTGAGTTTAGTCTTGAGATCTCTGCAGCTTCTTGCCCAAGCTTTCCTTATCTTCTAAAGCGCAGCTCAAAAACCTGCTCACACACAACAGAGCAGCCCCACACGGGCCAAGGGTGGAGCTGCCTCTTAAGCTGACACTATCCCTTTATGGAAAAACAGGCGCTGGGAAAGGAAATGGGAAGCAAGCACAGACTGAATCCATGGCCTTGAGATAAAGCATCAAGCCCCCCAACGTGTGATTTATTACAGAACATAGACCAGAGGTGCTTAGCTAAGCCACCAAAGACTTTATCTCCTCTGGCTTTGTAATAATATGATTCAAAATAGCATGCCTGGATGTGAAAAGACCCATTAATCCATACAGCCTCCATATCACATCTTGCAGTCAAACATGTATTTGGAGCTTAGGACAAAAGGGAGCCTAAAATGCTTTATTCTACTGGGACAGTTTCTTTGACTAGAATTGCTTCCTAAACAGGAGAGTGGGACCAAAGAATGAAAATTGATATAATTTCCCACTCTTTGTGAAGAAACATTTAATTTGACATCTTTTATCCGGTGGAAATCTGGAAACTAATCACTGCTCATTATTGGCTCTTGCTTTGATGCACCCTTCCCACTGCTACTTTGAAATTCCCCTCCCATCCCCCTTAAGTGGGAGGTTACAGGTGGATAATGAAAAACATAATTGCCCTGGTTAAAAAGGAACATTAAACTGCAGACTGGATTTAAGCAACTAGTTCTAAATTAAACAAGTAGAAGCAGGTAACTCTCTCAAAGACCCTTAAGATGTTTGAAGCGCAACTTACCAGGAAGATGAAGAAAATACCTTCATGAATCTTTTCCCCCCTGTATCATCTAATTGTTCAAAAATATCACTAGACAAAGTTCCCATATACAAGTAGATTTATAAATAAAGGAGTGAATTTAACTCTACAAAACCAGCTGTGCAAATAAAAGTTCATTATTTTTCAGAAATCAAATCACATCTAACACTGAGGTCCCATTCCCACTGGACTGAAAAAAATGAACTCTCACTAGGGACTTAACCTCTCCCTGACTCCTAGAAGTTGCTCAAATGCCCCCAGGGATTTAATGCAGGACTGAGGTCAGGGAAAGCCTGCTAGTCTTCAATCCAAGTTCTCTATCATCAATGTTGGAGCCTGCGTTGTTCCTCGAATGCAGATCTGCCATGTCTGTGCCCCACTTGGGCACCTCAGTGCCTGGGGACCTGACAACCTTGCACACCTCCCAGCCATGCCCCTCTCAGTTCTTCTACCTCTCAGGCACTGTGAAATCCAGGGCCATAGGCCTCCATCACCACAAAGCACCAAGCCATCACCCCCTTTCCAGTCTTGGAGACATTTCCCTCTTTTCTTTATGTTTTTGTACCATCCGCTTCCAAAAAAAAAATGCAGTTCTCTGAGTGGATAGAAGGATGGATGATGGTGATAAAGCAAGTGTAGTTGAATGTTAATGGTAAAATCTAGATGGTAGGTAATGGGTATTCACTGTAAAATTCTTTCAATTCTGCCATATGTTTGATATTTTTCATTATCAGCCATGGAAGAAAATGCAAAATCCCTAACAATACATGCTGTGGCTTTTGAAAACAAAAGTCAGAAAGGGAAGTGGAACACAGCAGGGTACTTAGCCCTGTGACATAAATCTCCCCAAGACAGGGGAAATGATCTGGTTAGCAAACCTTCTTGGAACCCAAGAGGCAAAAATGTAGCGAGCACAAAGCATGATTTAATATCTCTTAACCCCTGCCACGTCCCCTTTCTCTGATCCTGCCAGGTGGATGTGCTTGCCACGTGGAGGGCCTAGGGCATGGCAGAGCCACACCAGGGTGCCAGGCAGGAGGTGTTCCTGTTCAGTGGGTCCATCATTAGCAGAAGGAACCACAGATGTAGAGTGAAAGTGAGAGGCCCAGCTTTGCCACTCAGTCTGTCTGGCTCCTGGTTTGAAGGCAGAATAGTGCCAGGGTCGATACTGGTGTGGCTGTCAGCACAAGGGAATCAGAGTCTGTCTGGTGGACTCAAACACTGAATGGGTCTCTGGGTTTGGATTTTGGCCTCAGAGTTATTTCCTGCCCTGGTTCACCCTGTGATTATTTTCAGCAAGCCATTTTACTCTCTCAGAGCGCTGGTTTGCTTATTGCTAGAACATGCAGTGAATATATTTTACTTTTTGGCATACATTGGTACTGGAATGCGCATTCATTCATGCGTTCATTCATTCCTTGAGTGCTCACTATTGTAGATGTTGGGAATGTAGCTCACAACTGAAAGAGTCCTGGCTAACTCTCCCAGCCAAATCCTGACCCAGATTGGAGGAATTTGGAGGCTGTGTTTCTAGTGACTTCACTAGTAATGGCTGAACCAGGGGCAAACCGTTTGGTCCTGTTGCCAGGTGGCAGTCTTTTTAAAGAATTTAAACTCGCTATTGCTTCCTTGAGGAATTGGGAAATAAGGGAATCCTTATTTCTGGAAAAGTGAAATCTTATAGTTGATATCAAGGGGGGGGGTCCTTGTTTCCTTTTGTTCTTTATCACAGATCAAGATGCAAAGTTTGATCTGCTAGTTGAAACATTATTCTTTTTTAAAAAAATTTATTTATTTAATTTATTTATTTTTGGCTGTGTTGGGTCTTTGTTGCTGCACGCGAGCTTTCTCTAGCCTTGTTTCTTTCTTTTTTTTTTTAGATGTTGGGGGTAGGAGTTTATTAATTTATTTATTTACTTTTGGCTGTGTTGGGTCTTCGTTTCTGTGCGAGGGCTTTCTCTAGTTGCGGCAGGCGGGGGCCACTCTGCATCGCTGTGCGCGGGCCTCTCACTGTCGCGGCCTCTCTTGTTGCGGAGCACAGGCTCCAGACGCGCAGGCTCAGTAGTTGTGGCGCACGAGCCCGGTTGCTCTGCGGCATGGGGGATCCTCCCAGACCAGGGCTCGAACCCGTGTCCCCTGCATTAGCAGGCAGATTCTCAACCAGTGCGCCACCAGGGAAGCCCCAGAGTTTGACCTGATAGTTGAAACATTATTCTTTTTTAAAAAATTTATTTATTTTATGTATTTTTGGCTGCCTCACTTCTGCCTCCCATAGCCCAGATGTAAAGGATGAGTTTGGGGCTACAGGACACATAAACTGAAGACATCCCAAATTTCAGTAGCCAAGAATTCAAAGAAACTATCAAGTAGCTCTTGACCTCTGGTAATATCCTGCCAACTGGTTCTTGGGGCTGTATTGGAAAGATCTTAGCATTGCTCTGAATGCTGAGAAATGCTGAGCTCCAGAGGTACTCCTCACTCTTCCCATTTCAGCTGAAAGCAGCTATTGGAAAGCTCTGAACACACAAAGCATAGAGTAAGAATCAAAGTTTCTCATATAAATAAATAAAATCACGCTTCTGTGTGATGGTTGCCACATCACGTGGAAATAATTGAATGGATTTTCATCAGATTTGGAAGATATGTTTTGAATTGCCTGATAAAATATATGCTGAATGGCGTATGGAAATCATATTGAGTTGCCCATCAGAGCTCCTTCTCCATGAGAGAAGTACTCAGTCTCTAGGCCAGGCAAAACTGAGGTGTGACAAGATACCCCTGGGCTTCCCAATGTGGAGAGACACCTGAAAAAGATTGATTTCAACTTTGAGTCCTTAAGTGGATTCTGAGATCTGCAAGCACTGATCTGTGATTGGGATGTTCCTAAGCTGGACAACTCTAAGAAGATGCTCCACGAGGAGTTGCACAGATATTATTTATTTAAAGACAGCTAGTGATTCTCCTGAGTAATGCTAGGAGACTAGCTGGTTAATATAACAAAGGTCAGCAGCAGTAACAGCACTGCAATATACAAAAAAAATACTTAACTTGCACCTACGTATTTTACTTCATTTACTCTTGTTCTCAGCTACATTCCTCTATTGTATTTATCAACTACAGATTATCTAACCACTTTACCAATATTAGAATAAAAGTTCTCTCTCTCATTCTCTCTCTCTCTGTCTGTCTCTCCCTCTCTCATACACATACACACACACACACACACACACACACACACACACACACACACACGAGTTGTCTGACAGATACTATAGCAGCTTCTCTCACCTCCTCCTCAGGCATGTGTTGTTATATATGTCTGTCAACCTCTCCTGGTAGCGCCACGAATTGCAGGAATAATAATAATAATAAAATAATCCTGTGATAACACATCCCCACTCCTCCAATAATATGAATTCAGATATAAGTCTTCATCACAGTACTATCTGACTGGCCCCTCACCCAAGGAGAGAGCAGGCATTTCCACTTCTACCATAAACCCCTCTTTCTGCCTCTCTTCCACAGCCTCAGTGTCCCCTAACCACCACCACCACCCCCCACCCCGGGCTGTTTTTGCTTCCCACTTTGTTTCCTGAATAAGTCAAACTTTACAAATCAAGAGGAAGAAATGTGTTAGAGGACGAGAAGGAGAACAAATAATGGGCAAACTATAGCAGTTTCTCTCTGCTGAGCTGCCATGGAAAGATTTTCATTGTGATGACATGAATACCAGAAAGAAATGCATGGTTTAAATGGTTCCCCTCTGGGAAGGTAGGCAAAATGAAATTGCCAAACATTCTACTATTAAGACAAATGAGAATGAAATTAGGCAGCTTCCAAATGCACAGGAGTGTGTTCTACATAGTGTGTCTTCTTTTGCACTGTATTAAGCTTACACCCACTCAGCGTCTAGGGACACACATTTAGATCTCCTTTCTGTTTACAGTCCTCTTGTGTTCACTCCCATTGGTAGACAGCTCTGGAAGCCAGCACAGAATATGAACCAGAAGAGGACAACTCCTCAAACCAGGTCAGTGAGCATGTTAGACAGAATAATTTGAGATTATAAGCAAGATTTGTCATTGTAAGAATAATGTTTCAGGGACTTCCCTGGTGGCGCGTTGGTTAAGAATCCACCTGCCAATGCAGGGGATGCAGGTTCGAGCCCTGGTCTGGGAAGATCCCACATGCCGCGGAGCAACTAAGCCCGTGCACCACAACTACTGAGCCTGCGCTCTAGAGCCCGCGAGCCACAACTACTGAGCCCATGAGCCACAACTATTGAAGCCCGCGCGCCTAGAGCCCGTGCTCCACAACAAGAGAAGCCACCTCAGTGAGAAGCCCACGCACCACAGTGAAGAGTAGCCCTGCTCGCCACAACTAGAGAAAGCTCGCGTGCAGCAACAAAGACCCAACACAGCCAAAAATAAATAAATTAAATAAATAAATTTTTTTAAAAAAGAATAATGTTTCAACTAGCAGATCAAACTTTGCATCTTGATCTGTGATAAAGAACAAAAGGAAACAAGGACCCCCCCCCTTGATATCAACTATAAGATTTCACTTTTCCAGAAATAAGGATTCCCTTATTTCCCAATTCCTCAAGGAAGCAATAGCGAGTTTAAATTCTTTAAAAAGACTGCCACCTGGCAACAGGACCAAACGGTTTGCCCCTGGTTCAGCCATTACTAGTGAAGTCACTAGAAACACAGCCTCCAAATTCCTCCAATCTGGGTCAGGATTTGGCTGGGAGAGTTAGCCAGGACTCTTTCAGTTGTGAGCTACATTCCCAACATCTACAATAGTGAGCACTCAAGGAATGAATGAACGCATGAATGAATGCGCATTCCAGTACCAATGTATGCCAAAAAGTAAAATATATTCACTGCATGTTCTAGCAATAAGCAAACCAGCGCTCTGAGAGAGTAAAATGGCTTGCTGAAAATAATCACAGGGTGAACCAGGGCAGGAAATAACTCTGAGGCCAAAATCCAAACCCAGAGACCCATTCAGTGTTTGAGTCCACCAGACAGACTCTGATTCCCTTGTGCTGACAGCCACACCAGTATCGACCCTGGCACTATTCTGCCTTCAAACCAGGAGCCAGACAGACTGAGTGGCAAAGCTGGGCCTCTCACTTTCACTCTACATCTGTGGTTCCTTCTGCTAACGATGGACCCACTGAACAGGAACGCCTCCTGCCTGGCACCTTGGTGTGGCTCTGCCATGCCCTAGGCCCTCCACGTGGCAAGCACATCCACCTGGCAGGATCAGAGAAAGGGGACGTGGCAGGGGTTAAGAGAAAACCCCACGTAAATATCTAATCTACCCAGTCAGGCCATAAAGCTAAAGAGCACCCGCCTGACATCACCACTGCGATTTTACATAAATGACATTCAGGCTGGCTACAAAACCCCATGTGAGTCTCAACAGTAAAGGGCCTCTGGGTAATTCACCAGCTGGCTAGCTGATTTTAGCACAGTTAGTAAAACACTGCATTAACATTTAGCTTTTGTGTGTAGAACAAGCTGTGCGGTAAATTTTCCTAAATGTTACTGAAATATATTACCTACAGACTATGGGTTAAGCTGAGGCAGCAACAGGAAACATCTCCGTTCTCAGAAAGCCCAGGTTCTAGAACAAGTTTAAAGTGCATTTGGAAGATGCACATGCCTGGCTCACAGGAAATAGTTCTTAGTATTGGGTGACAGGCATGCCTGGGATGAAGATCCAACCTCTGCCACAGGGCACTCACTCATTTGATCCATCAACTTGTATGTACTATGTGCTTACTGCCTGCTATGGACTGAATTACACGTCCCCCCAATTCATATGTTGAAACCCTAATACCCTAGGTGATGGTACTAGGAGGTGGGGGCCTTTGGAAGGTGATTAGGTCATGAGGATGGAGCCGTCAGGAATGGGATTAGTGCCCTTATAAAAGCGACCCCATAGAACTCCCTTGCCCCTTCCACCGTGTGAGGACAGAGCAAGAAGGCACCACGTATGTGTAAGCAGGCCCTCACCAGACACCAAATCGGCAGGAGCCAGGATCTTGGATTTCTTAGCCTCCAGAACTGTGAGAAATAAATATTGGTTGTTTATAAGCCACCCAGTTAATGACATTTTTGTTACAGCAGCCCAAACAGACTAAGTCACTGCCTGCAAAGCCCTTTATTACAAGCTAGGTTATTTGAGGAGCATTAAGACCAAGCTTGAAAAACATTGTGGAGGAGGAAGTTTTGCATCTGAAACAGCCCTCGGGACTCTGGCGCTGTATCAGCTACTGTCAGTCCCACCCATATCTCCTCAGCATATCTCTGATCCCCATCCATGCCAAGAGCTTCTTGCTGCAAACACCTGCAGCTTCTGTCTGGGGGCTTTTTCTGGCTCAGAGAACATGTTTCTCCTGAGCGCCGGCAGGCTGTAAGCGCTGGGCAGTCAGCAACCCCAGAGGCAGCTCTCAACCAGTTGCAGACTGGAACACCCCAGCTGCCCTGCCCCTCAAGTGGGATCAAACTGAGGCACATCCCCTCACTGTCTCTCATTTGTCTCTCCCAAATGGTAAGTGGCTCGGGAGTGCACCTCCCCTGCGGTGCTTTCTGGGATTTCTACCTCTCAAATAAACCACCTAGTCTCCACTCACATCCTCACCTTAGAGTTGGCTTCTGAGGACCCCATTCTAAGACAAACCTCTTCTTCTCTTTTTTTAGGATCTAATTCTCTCACTCTTTCAACACAAATCACTGTGGAACGCCAACCATGTGCAAAATCTTCTGATAACTTCCTTGGACTCCCCACTAAAAACTGTTCGATTAATTCGTTAATTAATTAACTTTCTTTTCAGGAAAGAGCCCCAGATTTATTCATGCTGAGGTGTGATTGATGCAGAAGATCAAACAGTGACCCCTTCCCCCACCGGACCTCAATGCCGGACCTCAGCCTCAGGAGGCCTTCTGACGGCAGGGCATTCACTGCAGAGATATCCATTTGCTCTAATTTTCACAGAAGTGACCATGATAGGCAGGAACAGGGGATGTGAGAGAACATGGAGAAGGATGCTGGGCAGGGCCCAGCCTGGTGACTCCCCTAGAGGCTCTGCTGCTGAAGGTCAGAGAACTCCACACAGAACAGATTTTAATGGCCATGACAGAAGATACTGGAAATACTGGGACAGAGAAGTTGGCCTTAGTAGCAGAGAAACTGGTGACCACAGGCAAGAATGGGCAGAGGTGTTGGAAAATGTCAGGCAAGGCCAGGAAGCGAGCAGAACACTAGTGCGGGAGGTGCAAAGGGACCTTGTGTGCCATGAGACGTGGTCTTCAGAGAGGTCAGGACCAACATAAATATCTGCACAAGTAAACACAAGGCAGTGCAACCCGGAAACAGTTCGCCCACTCTTAATTATCCTCAACCGGATTATCTAGCTGGTGGACGATCGATAGCACAAATTACACACTAGCCTGGCTTTTCTGTCACATCCACCCTCTAACCGGCAACCTTCCTGAACATGAGCTGATATATATTCAGGCAATGCAAAGCCATTTTAAGAGCAATCTGATGAGGAGGTAAAGGTATTCATGTGCATGCAAAAGCCCTGGAGAAATGATTTCTGATTATTCTCAGTCTTTTTAATTATTTGGGCTCACAGATCCCCTCCATTTGCATGGCAGCTCAGGAAGAGGCACTATACTCAAACAGCTCTGCCAGGAGACACACACCCGTGGCGAGGGTTGGCCACCTTGCCGAGGTTTCCCACGCAAGCCTGACTGCAAACATTCAGCTGGATAAATTTAGAACCACAACATATATAAAAGAAATAGCATATACTGGCAGTCTGACCATTCAACAAATACCTCTGAAGTATCTACCATACGCTAGATGTGGGATCTGCCAGATGAAAGGAGGTTGCCTGACCTCAAGGGGACTTGAGTTTAGTAAATTTTGCCTTTCTTCCCTAAAAAAAATCCATTCTGCTTTTTTGCTTATGTTTTTAAAGTCAACTTTTCATATACATATATATATATGAAGTACTACAACATATTATTTTGGAATTCCAACTTAGCAGTAGGAAGGGCTTTGGTTCAAAACCTGGCTCTGCCACTTACTTGCTATGTGACCATGGGTGAGCTCACTAGCCATAATTACTCCGAGCCTCAGTTTTACCATCTTTAAAATGGACAATAGTAATAACTACTCAGAGTGCTGTTTGTAAGGTAAAACAAAATAATTAAGACTTAGCACAGGTGTCACAGATAGTAAGCACTTATATTAATTGTATTACTTCTAGAGTCCACTTGCATTCCTTGGCTCATGGCCCCATAACTCCAACCTCCACTTCCACTGTCACATCTCCTTCAGTAACTCTGATCCTCCTGCCTCCCTCTGATACAGTCCTTTGTGATTACATGGTGCCCACCAGGATAATCCATGATAATCTCCCTTTCATAAGATCCTTAATTTAATCATATCTGCAAGGTCTCTTTTGCCATGTAAGGTATATTCACCGATTCTGGAGATTCAGACAAGGAAATCTTTGGGGAGCCATTAACCTGATTACCACAGTGCTCATTAACTGTTTGTTTAAAAAAATGTAATCTTGATCCCTTGAAACCTGCTAATTGCTTTGTACATTTTCTAACATACAGGTTGACAACCTATGGCACGTATGACAAAGACAGCATGCCAACTACTGGTGGCTATACCACCACCACCTCACCCACCTGCTGCCAACTCCAAGATGATGGCCAGTGGTCAGCTTGCATTCTGGGTGTTCCCCATCCCACACATACCTCACCCACAAGAAGTTAGAAGGCCCTTTTTACCTCTAGGCATAGTGACACATATTAATAAGTGATTTATAATGTCTTAGATTGTGATGATCACCTCATTACTCTCACTGATAATACAGAAATGAAAACATGCATAACCAATTGATGGAGAAGGAAAAGCCAGAAGTTGATGGGTTATTGTCTGTGGGTGCAAAAAAAAAAAACAAGTTAAATTTCACATATGTCTGATACCCTAATAAAAATTTCATGTAGATTGGTGGCCTTTGCTTCTCTGAACATAATAAGGGAAGTGATGAGAATGTGGCTTTTTAACAAAATGAAGCGTCAGAGGTTTGCAGATACCACCAAGGCCCTCCCACCACTAGGAGAGACATATGTTCAAGACAGTCAGCCTAACAGATGAGTTATGGCCCAGTTCCCCTCATAAGTCAGGAGGTGATGTTACTCTAAAGTGCACCAGCTCCCTCGGTTATATCAGTGATTTCCATCTACCTGTCTACTTCACACCTCCACCTGGATGTCGAATAGCTATCTTAAACTCACCATGGCCCAACCATAAACAAAATGAAAAGACAACCTACAGAATGGGAGAAAAATATTTGCAAATAATGCGACCAACAAGGGATTAATTTCCAAAACATACAAACAGCTCATACAGCTCAATATCAAAAAAACAAACAACCCAATCAAAAAATGGGTAGAAGACCTAAACAGACATTTCTCCAAAGAAGACATAGAGATGGCCAACAGACACATGAAAAGATGCTCAACATCGCTAATTAGTAGAGAAATGCAAATCAAAACTACAATGAGGTATCACATCACACCGGTCAGAACAGCCATCATCAAAAAATCTACACATAATAAATGCTGGAGAAGGTGTGGAGAAAAGGGAACCCTCCTACACTGTCGGTGGGAATGTAAATTAGTGCAGCCGCTATGGAGAACAATATGGAGGTTCCTTAAAAAACTAAAAATAGAGTTACCATATGATCCAGCAATCCCACTCCTGGGCATATATCCAGAAAAGATGAAAACTCTAATTTGAAAGATACATGCACCCCAATGTTCATTGCAGCACTAGTTACAATAGCCAAGACATGGAAGCAATCTAAATGTTCATCGATAGATGAGTGGATAAAGAAGATGTGGTGTGTATACATACATACATATATATATATATATATATATATACACACACACACATACATATACGTGTATGTATATATATGTATGTATATATATATAATGGAATATTACTCAGCCATAAAAAGAATGAAATAATGCCATTTGCAGCAACATGGATGGACCTAGAGATTATCATACTAAGTGAAGTAAGTTAGACAAAGTATCATATGATGTCACTTATATGTGGAATCTAAAAAAAGATACAAATGAAATTATTTACAAAACAGAAACAGAGGGCTTCCCTGGTGGGGCAGTGGTTAAGAATCGGCCTGCCAATGCAGGGGACATGGGTTCAAGCCCTAGTCCGGGAGGATCCCACATGCCGCAGAGCAACTAAGCCCGTGCGCCACAACTCCTGAGCCTGCGCTCTAGAGCCCGCACACCACAACTACTGAAGCCTGTGCACCTAGAGCCTGTGCTCTGCAACAAGAGAAGCCAGCACAATAAGAAGCCCGTGCACCGCAATGAAGAGTAGCCCCCACTCACGGCAACTAGAGAAAGCCCGCACACAGCAACAAAGACCCAACACAGCCAAAAATAAATAAATTTTTTTAAAAAATTTAAAAACAGAAACAGACTCACAGACATAGAAAAGGAACTTATGGTTACCAAAGAGGAAGGGATTAGCAGATACAAACTACTAAATATAAAATAGATAACCAACAGGGACCTACTGTATAGCACAGGGAACTATATTCAGTATCTTGATACACACACACACACACACACACACACACACACACATATATATACATCTGAATCACTTTGCTATACACCAGAAACTAACACAACATTGTAAATCAACTATACTTCAACTAAAAAGAAAAAAAAACAAACTCACCATGGCCCAAACTAAATTCCAACTCCCACTCCAAACCCACTCTTCCCCAGTCTCCTCCTTCCCAGTAAGCGACAACTCTGGTCTTCCAGACGTTGAGGCCAAGACCTTGGTCTTACCCTTGATTCATCTCATTCTCTCACACCCCACATTTAATTGGTCAGCAAATCCTGCTGGTTCTACCTTGAAAGCATATAGGGAGGGATTCAGCCACTTCTCACCTCCACTACTACGTCAGCGTGGTCCAAGCCACCATCATCTGTCTCCAGGAATACTGAAATAGTCCTTCTACGAGGTCTCTTTGTGTCTGCCCATGCCCCAACTCAGTATGTTCTCTAAGCAGGCAGCATGATATTTTAAAAACACAAGTCAATTCATGCCAACCCTCTGTTCAAAGTCCTCCAATGGCTTCTCACCTCACTCGGAGGAAAAGCCAAAGTCCCACAAGAGCTTTCAAGATCCTATGTGACCTGCCCCCAATCTCATCTCATATTACTCCCTCCTCTGCTTATTCTGCCTCAGCTACACTGGCATCCTTGCTATTCTTCAAACATGCCAGGCATGGTCCTACATCGAAGCTTTTGCAAATGCTCTTCCTCCTGCATAGAAATCACTTCTCCAGATAGCCACTTGGCTCACTCGCTCTCCAGGGCTCTGCCGCAAATCCCCTAATCATAAGGCTTTCCCTGACCACTCTATTGAAAATAGCAGCTCTTGGGCTTCCCTGGTGGCGCAGCGGTTGCGCGTCCGCCTGCCGATGCAGGGGAACCGGGTTCGCGCCCCGGTCTGGGAGGATCCCACGTGCTGCCGAGCGGCTGGGCCCGTGGGCCATGGCCGCTGGGCCTGCGCGTCCGGAGCCTGTGCTCCGCAACGGGAGAGGCCACGACAGAGGGAGGCCCGCGTACCACAAAAAAAAAAAAAAAAAAAAATTAAAAAAAAATGAAAATAGCAGCTCTTCCCCATACCCTGTAACCAGTTTTAATTTTTTTCCCTAGTACTCATCACTTCCCAACATAGTATATAGTTGTCTTGGTAATTATCTTCCTCTCCCACACGAATGCAAGCTCCATGAAGGCAGAGGTTTTTGTCTTGTCTGTTTATTTCTGTATCTACAGCACCTAGAGGAATATCTGGCACATAGCAGGTACTTAGTAAATAAATAATCGCTTTAATGAATTAAAAGGATGAATGGATGTACTTCTAGGATAATGATATTTAAGAAAGCAAAAAGAAATGTGCATGTTTTAGGGCTGAGGAACATGTCCTAGAATTTACCTGATCCTAAAATACAATTTAAAGTATAACATGCAATTGGGTCATAATTTGGGGTTAATTTATTTGCTTGCCTAAGAATTTTGATCATGAGTTTTAAGAAACAAAATATAATGGTTTTAGGCAAGGTTGTGCTGGCATAGAAGAAGTTTAAATATTGGTCCCAGCTCCTATTCTAGGCTGCCCTTGTGCAGTGAAACCGGGTATGTGGAGTCTTTGAAACTGTCCTCTGTTCACTGGCCGACCCAAATGCATTCGTTCATTCTTTCATCATATGAATGAAACAAAGAACCTTGCCCTCATGGACTGTGTACTCTGCTGGGAGACACAAATAATAAATGTGATCGATATAAGAGTACAAAGTATGTTAAATGGTGACCAATGCTAAGGACTGGTGGGGGGAAGGTGGTGATGGGGGTGGGTGCGCTGCAGGGAAGGTAAGCATGAAGAGGAAAGCATTCTAGGCAGAGGGAAAAAGAAATCCAAAAGCAGGGAGTTGGATTGTGCCTGGCAGGGTCCCCTACCAATAAGTGAATGAGGGGGAGTGAGCAGGAAGAGGATGCCATCAGAAGGGTCTCAGACGACTGGGACGTGGAGCGCCTAAGTAAGGACAGGGGCATTTACGCTGTGTGACGTGGGAAGTCTAGGAGAGTTTTGCACACACGAGGCACATATTCTGATTTGCATTTTAACAATCCCTACAAGGCCCACCCTTGGTCACTCTGTTAGGGCTTTCTTTCAAAGACCCATTTGTTCAGAATTGAAGTTCCTTGAAAGCCAAAAACGCATCTTACACATCTCTTTTCTTCCTGAGCCCTAAACTCTCAGCATCTTCCTCACTTAGTTTGTCCTCAACAGATGTTTATTGATACACTCACTGTAGTTACCTGGGCAGGGTTGTACATTGGCTAACTTATCAGTAGAGATTAATGGATCCAATTAGGCAGACAGTTGGCACGGCTGAGCGTGCACCCATTGGCACAGTAGAAAATACTCTCTCCTTGGGCAGAAGGTCATTCAAGACCCCCTTTTCACAATATCAAAGCTCTTATCTTCTCAATAGACGTAGGAATTCTTCACACCAAAAATGTCATGTTTAAGAGATGTTAGATCTGTGAAGCACCATCAATACCAAACACAATCTGTACAGGTCTGTCATTAAAGGAAGTAGGGCAAGTAGATGAGGCAGACAGCAGAAGAATTACTCAAAGTGACCAAGTAAATCACTAAAAGGAATTTGCTGCCTTTCTGCGTCATTGAATCATTTTGATTCAAGATCTTCCATAACCTTAACTTCAAAGAAAAGAGATCATTAACTTGACATTCAATTCAATACAGCATTACATCTTATAAGACAATCTATTCCCTGTGTCCCTTTTATCTGTACCGGAAATTTAATATGAAGCCCCTTTGCAACTCAAATTATTTTTTTACTGAGAAAGAAATTCCCCAAAGGCAAAGAAAAGGTGAGTCGTTCATGGAACAAATGCTCACCAAAATTCGAGTTATTAAAAATCTCTTAGGTCATCATTCCCACGGTTCATTTTTTTTTTTTTCCTACACCACCCACTTCCACCCACTTTCACAACCAGGTGCTGAAAGAGACCAGGTCAATCTTAGCAAGTGAACGCAGGCAACAATTGCACTGTTCTTGGATAGAGTGTTCCACCTGATTTTTATTTGACCATGTTGGCTTCTATTTGGATGAGAGAAAAGGACAATGTTACTAGAAGCAGTGGGCACAAACTCTCCTAAAGCAGTGGTTCTCAAGCTTGCGTGTGCATCAGAATCCCCTGGATGGCCAGTTAAAATGCATTGAGTTCTGGGCTTCATCCCAGAGTTGGGATGGGGCCTGAGACTCCTCATGTCTCAAAAGTTCCCAGTGATGTTGATGCTGTTGGACCACACTCTGAGAACCACTGGCCTAAAGATAGAAAAATCTGAAACATCTAGTTGTGATTTAAAGTACCCAGCTGTTTGGACATAGAAGCTGGTTGGATGAACGTCATAGAAGGCCTAACGTATATGTGCACAATTTAATATATATACAGAAGGATCCACTCCTGAAGAGCCTGTAGTTGTCACATCTTTCTTCCCAAGCCTCCTTTATGTCTTCAGGTCTCCTTAACATGTCTATCTTGCTCCATATTGTACCCTCAGTACCCAGCCCTCCACACAAGGGTTTGGCACATGGTGGGTACCTTTAGTCTAAGTGGCCTGGGCCCTGAAAAAGAAGGCAAAGCCCTGTGAAGACTGACATTTCCTGATCACCGTCTTGTTAGGACTTGCCCAGCTGGAGGCAGAAAAAGACTTTTGTTTCCAGCTCTTTGATTCAGTAGATGTCTGAGCACTTGTTGATATAATGTTGTGATCAAAGGCTGAACCCTGGTCTTCTGAATTCCCCTAACACCATTAGAAAAACATCATAAAAATATGTATCTGTTGAAATAGATTCAGCATCATCCCTGGCCTCCTCCCAAGCCCTCAATGACATTCCAGAACACACAAAGAGGCCAATTAAAGGATGGTGGCTTCTCCAGAGTTTGGGGGTTTTCACACACACACACACACACACACACACACACACAGTTGTGAAACACCCTGGGAAAAACCCTGGTGGAACACGGCGTCCACTCCTTTCTGGCTCTGTGGCTGCCTCCTTTTTATCCCATGGTACCCAGGGGGCTGGCACACACTCTGCTTTTATTTTCTGCTCCAGTGTGAGTGAGAAGAATTATATGCCAGTGGCATCACCATCACAGTGTCAGGGCTGCACAGGAAAGAGCAGAAGGCATGAATCAGATGTGTGCTCCACGAGCGAGAGACATTCAGCTCATTGCAATTAACGGATTATTTGAGAGGCCTCAATGTGGTCAGCTGCCAAAAACAACAGGAAAAATGCAAGACTGATTTCAAGTAGAAAAATTCCCCCTACTCATAGGCACTGCTGTTCTTTGTATGGGCTTTGTTAAGCTTTTTATTGTCTTAAGGGAAAGTGGGGGATGCAAATGAATTCTTCCAGGCTGGGAAATACAGCAGTGCTCACGCTGTGGTAGGGGGAGCAGCATTGAGCAGCAGGTGCAAAAAAATAGAGGCCGGGATTTTCCGTGGTTGTCTAAAACCAAGATGCTTAGACATCTGGGGGCATCAGGAGATCTCACTTGCTTTACCAACTGAGGTACAGAAAAAGGGCTGAGTGGTGAGGTTTCCAAATGTCATAGGAAGGCTTCGCTTTACCTGCTTTGAAACTCTAGAAGGAAAAGCTACAAAAAATCAAGACAGACATCTGAAGGGGGAAGAAGAGCATTCTGTATCTGATATCCCAAAGGGACCAAGAAGAATTATAAGTGCTATCTCCCCACAAATCAGATGGGCCCGGGAGCGGGGTGGATGAACATGATCATTCTCCTTCACAAAGAACTCTTAAGGGACTACAACCCTTGACAGAGGCTTGCGCTGAGAATGGAATCCCATGGGAAGCTTGGGCGAACGCTGATTCCAAGTGCGAGTTCAAACCATTGAGACCAGAGTGCTTTACGAAGTCTGTTTTAAAGAGACCGTGCATGGCTAGGACTACAGCCTTGGGGTTGATCTGCTCACGGTGGCAGTCTTGGTTTTGGTCATCAGATGAGCCTCAGCCCCGGGCCTGAACCACAGTACAGCAGTAGGCAGTAAGCATGCCCAGGGAAGGGGCCTGGGCTGCACACAAGGGGACAAATGGGAGAAAAAAAGACCCCATCCACCCTGGGAATCCTGCACTGAAGAAGAAACCAGTTCTGAAACAAAAGAGCCCTTGTCATTCCTGAGATCAATCCTGCATCCCTGTCTGGCCCAGAATGAAACAAGGGCAATGGCCTGGGTCCAAGCTGTGGGGACCCTCAGTCCCTAGATGGCTCGAAACCGTGTCAGGTTCACAGTGCCTGCTAGAAAGACTTGCAAGAATGCAGAGTAGCATGGCAGATGGAAGGGAAAGTCAATTTTGATATAGGAGTACCGGGTTCTAGTTCTGGACCTGACACCAAGGCACCATGTAACCGTGGACACATTAATTCACTTCTCTAGGAACTGGCTTCCCTGTTCTAAAATGAGGGGTGACTAGTGACCTTTAAGGTTGCTTTAATCTCTAACATGTTATCATTTTAGAAAGTGAAAATGTGAAAACACACCTCCTCTAGAAGGGACTGGATGAACTGGATATATTGGGCAAATCAATATGCTTTCTTCATCCTACCCTCCCTTGCCCCTGAATTTTGTGGTACAGAAGAGCCACACCTTCATTTTACAGAGTGTTAGCTTCAGCAACCAGTACATAAGGCAAAAACCCCATACTGTGAAAATAACCCTTGAAAAGTGCTTTAAATGAACAGTACAGGTGATTTTGTATATACAGTACAACCCTATATACTTATATGAATTTCTATATGTATTTTATACATATAAAGTATATAGTGGTGGAGAATATTTAATAAAGCAGAGGTGCAAAATAGAATTTTAAGTATTTTAAATTATATGAGGTAGACTGACGAACGTGGAAGAATGTAGCAATGTATACAGTTGAACCCACACAAGTTAAATGCCTGTGGAACTGGTTTATTAAACAGGCTGAACCTGACTGGGTATTAACAGGAAATGGCTGTATTTTTCTTCATTATCGCCTTCAACCTGGTTACATCAAACCAGTTTCCCTGCCTCTTGAAAACACCTTAGACAAATCTCCTGACTTTTTAAAAATTGACCTATAGTTGATTTACAATACTGTGTTAGTTTCAGATGTAAAATCTCCTGACTTTTAGGCCACTTTAAGAACAAGCCCTATTCTGGTATTTAAAAAATCCAGTCTAAGTCAATATTTTAATCTCATATCCAATACAAAGCTTCTCCCCTTCCCCTGGCTCAGAGAACCAAAAAGTTGGATAAGAAGTCATAACAGGACTTCCCTGGCGGTCCAGTGGTTAAGACTCTGCACTTCCACTGCAGGGGGTGCAGGTTCGACCCCTGGTCAAGGAACTAAGATCCCACATGCCACGGGGTGCCAAAAAGAAAAAAAAAAAAAAGATTTCTGTGTTTCAATTCATGTAAAATATACTTCAGTAAAATATATATATTTTTTAAAGTCATAACAGTTCTTTCCACTCTTTCTCCTGTAGTGCAGCCTGGAACTACTTTTCCCAGAATTCCCTCCCCTGTATGGGTCTGAGTTAGGAAGGAGCACAGGAGAAATTTGCATAAGATGGAAGTGAAGGAGCCGCCATTTTCATGCTCTCAAGGTGGGAGCAGGGCGCCAGGAACAGCAGCAGCTCACATGCACTGCTGCTGATCTGCTGGCTCACCTCGTTGGTGTGGGCAACACCCAGGCCCGCAGCTCCTCCAAATCCCGCTGGATCTCCTCCTTCATCTGCTCTAGGTCCTGGGCCAGGCATGCCTGCAGCTCTGCAGCAGACAGTGCCAGCCTCCCCCACAGGTCACCTCTGACATCAAGTTCCAGTTTGTCCTCACATGTTCCAGTTTGTCCTTGCTCTTCCACATTTCACATCCAGCTTCCCTTCCTGACTAGTTGACCTGGCTGACCTATAGAGATGCTGGCCCCAACACCAGACATAGAAGCAACAGTCCCACGTAGATTTCTCCATCAGCTCCCGCAAAGTATAAGGTTTAATTCCTATGATAAACCCCTATTCTTTATTACTCATCATAATTCTACTCCCCTCATCAAACCCAGGCTGGTACACTTCCCCTTCTTGCACACTTCTGCTTGCTTCTCTGGGATAGAGACAAGATTATAGGAAAAGGGCAACATCGCATGTCAATGATGCTATTATAAAATGCCTCTGTCATGGCAGCCACCAAAGTGCTGGATCTTCTGTGGGTTGCAGCTGCAAGGGGAGTGGGATCTTTGGACTTCTGGATAGTGCACAGGGACCTCTGAGTGGCAGTCTCCTGGCTCTGGTGACACACTCTGGCGGATCAGTTCTGACTCCCTTCAGCTTTTCCAACTGCAAGAAATCCTGAAGCCTCTTACTTCTAGAATCCCCCTGTTCCAATAAGCCACCTTCTGGGGCAGGGTCCCTGAAAGATGACTCCAGCTACCTTGCCCACAGTCCTCTTGGCCCCCAGGATCTGTATTCCTGCCCACTGAATGGTGGGAACACAGCCTAGCCTGCTCGCCCTACCCTTGGGCTGCTCTTGTTGCTGCTCCAGCCAGCTTTTGCCCTTCAGACTTCTCCAGGTGACACGCAGGCAGCAGTCTCTTTAATCCTAAACACCCTTAAATTCCAAGGGAAGCACACAGATTTCTCCCAAGAGCTGCATCACCGTGCTCTGTTCCATCCCAAGGAAACACCAGGATGGCTGGAGAAAAGCCAAGTACTTACTGATTCCTTAAATCCCCTTCTTGAATTTCTAGCCTCCTCTCAACTTTGCTGCTGGGGTGATAGTCTCTGGATGGTTTTTGTTCAATTTTAATGAGTTCTGCTTATGTTTTTTTGAACATGGGGGTTTTATCACCTATTATAGTTGGCTTTGGTTCTTCAGTTCTATTGAATATCCTTATACTATTTCTTTAAACCTCAGCTTTGAGTAAAACTGTCCTTAAAATTAATAAATAAAAGTCTATGATATCATTTTAGGAATCCTAGGAAGGTCTGCCTGCCCAAATATTTTCCTCCCTCCTTCCTTCTGTGATGCCTTGGACGCCACCATTAGAAATGTATTTCACCTGATCTGACAGATTAGGCCCTCAAGGGTCCTTGGGGGGAACACATTCAGCTATTATCCTTTAGCGACACTTTGCCATGAATAAGTTAGTCAGATTGCTTTCCAGAGAGACAATTAGTTGAGTAGTGGGTGAGCATAAACTTCAACACAGGAAAGCTTTGAGGAGAGAAAGCTAAGTTTGCATCACAGGGTGTATAGGTGCCGAGTCTAAGCCATCAGGGACCAGCACGAGAGCCCTGGAGCCAAGACCAGGAGGGCAAGGAAGGATGTTGAAAGGTAGAAAGAAAGAAAAGGTTCCCTCATTCAAATTTTTCTAGGTAGTTCTTGATACAAAGAGTACATTATGTGCTAAATAAATGCTTCTTTTAATTGTTTAAGAGCATAATAATCCCATTTCTGAGGATAAAATATTTAAATGCCTTTTTAAATCTCACATCTACAGTTTGTCCTCCTTCACCCCAATACTTGTTCCCCCAAATTATTTCATTACCTAATGGATATTTGAACTAAGGTGATAAAAATTTTAGAAAACAGGTTTCTTTGGTGGCTAGGGAGCAAGTCCACAGGAAATTCATTTTGGGGTGCATCCCTGCTGACGCTTAGCTACAGAAACAAGAGGAAGTTTGATGTGTTGAGCCAGATTCAGTCACACAATGTTATCCTTTCCCTCGTTATTTCTGCCACTGCTATGGAGGGAGAGAGAGCGGGATAAAGATAACATGGACCAGGGTGGTGGTTCTCAAACTTGAGTGAGCATCGGAATCACCTGGGAGCTTGTTGGAAACAGATCCCCGGGCCCCACCCTCGAAGACCAGACTTAGAAAAACTCTGAGCTGGGGCTTACAAAGGCAGGCCCCTAGGTCTGCCCACCCCCAAGACACGCGCCTACACGTCTGTCAGGCATTTGTTGAGCTTCCTGCCTAACCCCACTGGGTCCTTTTTCAGTGCACATCAACTCCCAAAAGTTTGGTCCTGACAAGTTTCCTTTCCTCACCTACATTTTTCTGACCCAAACGATTCAATGGCACCTCCAGGAAAGGTTTATGGATTTGTCTCTCCAGGACAGACCCCCATTAACCACATCCTTCAGGGAGATTAATATGTAAAACAGGAATGCCAGATTACTGATTCACCACGAAATATCTGTCCACAGGGGAGGGCTGAACACTTGCACCCCTGCATTCTCTCCCTAGAAGAAATCTAACATGGGAAGAAGCTTATAATCAACAGTTTGCTTACCGGGCATGGAATCAGGCAAGGGCTTTGGGTAGAGGAATCATTATTGGGAGCTGAGAGGTTAAGAGTGCCTGGTGCATCTGTCTGCATAATCGGGATCCACTTCCCCCCAGGACCCAACGGGACAAGGCAGCCTGTGTCTTGGATAAGGCTTGGAAGAGAACTGCCATTAGCCCGGGTGACATGTGTTTGTCTATGTGTCCAGGAGGGGACCAACTTCTCCTCTGGTGGACACACTTCCTCATTAGGAGTCATAAAATAAATATCTATTGAATTATTAATTAACCCAAAATGACTGAATCCCTTCACTCTGGATACATTATGTAGTGGCTTACAGACATGAAAGTCATCCTGTCTCTTTAAAGAAACTTATCTCTCTGAGAATTAAGCTGTAACATCACCACATAAAGGATCAGAGGGAAGAGATGGAATCTGTCTTCCATTAATTCTTGGGGAGCAAATTTAAGTTCTGGATTACAACAGTTTTAAGGTCCCAGCACCCAGAACAGAGAAGGAAGAAGAAAATTCCTGGCAGAGGGTGAGGAAGTGGAGCAACAGCAGCCATCGTTCTACATGTGGTCCCTGTGGCATTGTGGCCAGAGACAAACAAAGGAACCCTGAAGAACATTCCTAAAGCCCTCCAGAGGGCCGTCCTGAGTCATCAGAGATTGAAAATTTATAGGGCCAAGGTACTGGTCTGATTTTGTATTTGCCTTTGGTACTTTTAAGGTTTATCCAAAATGGCATCTCAATTCTACAAAATATAGTCTTTTAAATTTTTCGTCTCAAAATGATAAGATTATGCTAGTTATGCAAAGAGAAAAGATTCATTAATAAATGCACCAGGGGAGGTATACATTTATGGGCCAAAGTACTGTTAAAAGGGATAGATATTTTATAAAGAATTTGCAACGGTGAATGAACCGTTACCTCTGGTGACTCGAGCTTCCGGTTTCCTTTGTGGCGCCTGCACCCCCTTAACTCTAGACTATCTCCCCCTCCCTACTCACCAGCTTGAGCCATTGAGATCTCCTGTTGCTACTCACCAGCGTGGCCCAGAGCTCACAGGCACAACATCCATCCAAAATGACACTTGACTACCCAGAAAACACAGAACAAAAAATGACTATCTTAACCACCCTAGAAACATCTCATTTCTAGTATAAAATAGGAACTAAGACCAAAGTCCAGCTACTGTCAACAGGATCTGAAATCAAGAGTTTTAAGACCATGACTACGGACATCCTCACCACCCTCACCCCTGAACCCTCCCAACAGCTAATGCCCTGGCCTGTCACTGTGTGCTGAAAGTTACCACAAAGGGACCAAACCCTTAACCAAAAACCAATAATAACATTGGTATCTACTGAAGCATATCCCAGGGCACAATTCCCATCCCTCTGAACAACTCTCTTTTGTGAAGACCAATAATAAAAGATCATCCCACCTGTGATTCCAGGACAAAAGGGATGATGAGTGAAAACTCAAGGCCTCTGTATATGAGTCATATTCTGCTTTGCTTTTTCAATAACTAAGGCACATCTATAATTAAAACAAGCAAGGAAACAGTGACAAGGTTTTTCTATTCAGCACAGAGATAGAGCCTTTCTCCTAATTTATACTCTGCCATCAATTTTCTGTGTGATGCAGACAATCTCCCCTCTCTGGGCCTCTGATTTCACACCTGAAAATACAGGGATTAGCCTAGGTGATCTTTAAAGTCTCTTTCCAATGCGATAATCTGTGTTTCTATAAAATAAAGTCTAATACAGAGGACTCATGATATTAATGGTAGCATAGTGCTTGGCACTTAATAAAATCATTTAGTCCTTTCAACTTGATGTACATCATTTCATTTAATCCTCCCCCAACCTTGTGAGGAATGTGTTGTTAACTCCGCTATTCTGGCTGCTATTGAGGCATCAGTTTTTAATATTAATAAATAATATGGTAAGTATTATAAATATATAAATAATGACAATAAGATATATTAAATATTTTTGTTTAAAAACATAGTTATTGTATCTCACAGTTTCTCAGGGTCAGGAATGTGGGAGGCTCTCTTGGACTGTGTGGCTCAGGGTCTTTCATGCAGCTGCAGTCAGACAGTGACTATAGCTGGAACTGCAAGAGGCTGGAGTAGCTGGGGGCTGACAGAGCATCCTCCACGTTCATGTTCAGTCTATTCTCATTATTTGAGGTATTTATGTCCTATAAAGTCACCATAAACATTAAATTAGCAAATGCTGAACCATTGCTCCTGGGGGAAATAACGGGTTAGGTTCCTGCAAGCCTCTGGTCACAATATTTTCAACAACTGAACAGTATGTGACCTTGTCTTGTGTGTGTTTCTGTTTCAAGACACCTTATTTGATACATATTGTTGGTTCATTAACATTGAACTCACAGCCAACAGCAATATAACACATGCCTGAAGGACACTTATCAAACACATGTATTTTCTCCATAAAGTACATCACAACCTTCTTGCGCTTAGGAACACTAGCCAGCACTTCTGCACTACGCTTGGGGGCCACTTTAAACAGCAAAAACACCAATAAAAAAACACACAAACACACAAAAAACCATGGCACTAAATATCAGACTGCAAAAAGGACACTTGTTTACAGTATGAGCACTGAAACAAGAAGGCGGAGGGTTGCCTTGTTCGACCTCAGCTGGGAAGTGTGTATCGGGCGACTCAAATCATTTGTCACTATGCACATGTCCCCAAAGGACCACAAAAGCCTTGCAAGCACTGATTTGGGGTTCCACATAAATTTTGGCAAGTAGGGAGAGTCACCAATACAAAATGTGCAAATACTGAGGATCTACTGTACTTTCAGAGCTTCTCAATATGGTTTCTAACCAGAATTCATTTGGGCTTCCTCACAGCATTGTGGGTTCTAGGCAGCCAGACAGCTTATGTGGCAGGTCATGGCTTCAGCGTGAGTGTTCCAGCAAGCAAGGTGGAAGCTGCATCACCTTTTCTGACCTACCCTCTAAGGTCATGTAGCATTATATCCACTGCATTCAACTGATTACAAGCAAGCCACAAACCCATCCAGATTCAAAAGCAAGGGGCATAGGCCCCATCTTCTGAGAGGAAGTGGCAAGGTTCTAGAAGAGAATGGGGGATGGGAGATTGTTGTGGCCATCTTTGGAAAATACAATTTGTTACACCCATTTTACAGATGAGGAAATAGAGGTTTGGAAAGTTAAACAACTTGATCAATATCACCCAGTTAATATGTAGCAGAGCCAGAATTTGAACCCAGGCTTCTCTGACTCCAAAGCCTATGCCCTAACCATTTTGCATCCTGCTCCATGTAGTATCCCTTTGGTTTATAATCCATAGTTTTAACACAGTGCAAACAAAAACTGGAGAGCACCAGTGTGGCTGAGCAAAGGGCTTCATGAAACATGGAATTTTAGGAGGAATCTGTAGAAGGGAAAGGAAGTTGCTTGGCAACTGCTGTCGGGGAGGTCGATCAAAGCATGAAACTGAATACGAAGAAGTCAAGGAAAATAGAACAAAAGTCGAGCAAAGCAAGGATTTAGCTTAGACACAATATAAAGAAGGGATAAAAGAGAAATCTTGAGTCCTGAGACCTAGTAAAGCATACAGAGGAACAGAGCCACATGGACAGAAATGCAGTAGAACTTGGACAGTGGAAGCAGAACAAAAACCCACAGATGAGCCGGTCAGCACAGAATGACCTTTAGCACGTTAATAAAATTCTATCACAAGACAAGCCCCTATTTTCACCCATCACTTGAGAAGTAGATTCTGACTCTGGGGGTCCCGGGAATAAACTAGGAAACTGAAAACTATGGTGTAGAATTCAGGGTCTGCCAGAAACATGCTACCCATAGGGCCGTTGACTATAAAATGGGGGAGCAGAGGTACCTGCTTCTTGGTGAAGTTATGCAAGCTAGCGCCATGTTTTCCAATGACAACTAGCCCCCAGTTCAGGCAAAGCAGCCTGTTGATAATAGGGCAAACCAAGGATCACTGCCTTCATTACAATAGTTAACTGTGATTATCCCTGACACAATTTCTCCCATGAAAATGATTATTTGAACATTCAGATAAAATCACCATTTTGGTTACTCAAATGTAGGTTTATCTTAACCAAGTACCTCAGCATGAAAGAGGGACCCCAACCCTCAGTGGAAACCTGGAAATACAATGCCTCTGATGAAGGGCTCCATGGGGGCCATCTTCCTGATGATAATTCTCTTCCTGATGATAATTCTGAGTCTCAGATTCCTCACTGCTCTTATTGGGTGACCAATATTCATTTTCTTTTTCTTGTTGATTATTCTATTTTTTTTATTGATGTACAACAACTTAGCAAATTTAGTGGCTTTAAAACAGTAGTTTGATTTTGTTCATGATTTTGTGGGTCAGGACTTCAGGAAAGGCTTGTCTATGCAGTTCTTGCTTGGAGTCTTCATGTGGATGCAGTCAGATGCCAGCTGAGGCTGCAGTCATCTGAAGGCTTGAATGGGCTGAATGTCCAACATGGTGTACACACAGGGCAGACGTTGATGCCAGCTGTTGGCCAGGAGCTCAGCTGGGACCAAAGACTGGAGCACCTACATCTCCAGGACAGTGATCTCAGGATGGTCAGACTTCTAACATGGTGACTGGCTTCTTCCAGAGTTTACCAAGAGAGCCAAGCAGGGGCTATAAGGCCTTCTACAACCTAGCCTTGGAAGTCACTTCCACCATACTCTATTAGTAGACATAATCATGAGCAATCAGATTCAAAGGGAGGGGCAAGACCTACCTCCTGATGGGAGGAGTGTTGAAGAATGTGAAGGCCATGTTTTAAAACCACCTACTATTGGTCGAAATGTGTTCCCCTAAAGATGTTGAAATCCTAGCCCCAGGCCTGTGAATGTGACCTTATTTGGAAATAGGGTCTTCGCAGATGATCAAATTAAGATGAGGTCATTAGGGTGGGCCTTATTCACCTAATCCAATATGACTATGTCCTTATAAAAAACGGAAATTTGGACACAGAGAACACACACACAGGGAGAATGCCATGTGGAGATGAAGGCAGAGATCTAGGTGATCCCAAGGAACAAGCCAAGGGATGCCAAAGATTGCCAACAAACCACCAGAAGCTATGAAAAATACATAGAACAGATCCTTCCCTCACAGCCCTCAGAAGGAATTCACCCTGCCGACATCCTGATCTCAGACTTCTGGCCCCCAGAACTGTGAGACAATAAATATCTACTGTTTAAGCCACCTAATTTGTAGTACTTTGTTACAGCAGCCCTAGAAAACGAATACACTCCCTTACCAGCTAAAAGCACCTTGATTTTGTTTAAGAAAACAAGCCCAGCTGAAAACATCCACCTTCCCAGACTCTCTTGCTGCTTAGAGATGGCCATATAACACTGATCTGCCAGGGATTTCTGTTTATTTGCTAAAAGGTCATCCTCTCCACCTTCTCCATTTCTCCTTCTTACTGCCTGTAATACAGATATTAGCTATAGGAACAAATCAGCCATTTTGCAACTACGAGGACACAAGCAGATCCAGAAGATGGAAAGAACCTGAGTCCCTGAGGGTAGCCCTCTCAGTCCAACAAACAGGTCACCGTTGACAGAGCATCTCTTGTGTACCAGGCACCATGCTAGATGCTGGGGACGGTATTCCCTATCTGCCTCTAATGATCTGTCTTTAACTTCAGTGGCAGATCTCAACTTAATGAGATAAATGGAGGCCTAAGATGTGGATGTGATGTATGGACTCGCAGAGGGAAGCCTCCTACCCAGCCTGCCAGAAGAACTTCCTGGAACTCCCTTTGGGGAGGAACCCAAGAGATGTGCATCCTTAAAAGTCTCTGTCAGTCTCTGGGGAGCTGAGAGCCAGGGGAATGTCCTTCTCTCCCTCAACAACACGGCTTCCTGGGGTATGAGGTGGTCAGACCCGGGCTCTCTGAAGCCCCCAGGTGCTGAGCACGACGTGGCTGAGGCTGCCCACAGTTCTCCTGGCAGCTGCCACCTCAGGACTCCTAGCCACCAGGGCCTCCCAGGCTGTCCTGGGAGACACCTCAGGCTGCCACAGAGTAGCCAAGCTTGCACTGTTCTCAAAAGGGCTAATCAACAGCAACCTGAAAGAAGCCACACCACAGATAAAACCAAGCAGGCCCAGAACCTGGTTGCTAAACATCCGTTTAGCTGTGAGGCTCTGCAATCAGCCTGTTTCTCATAATCGCTTCAATTCTCAGCATCACCAGCAGCAGCAACGTGGTGGCTTCCAGGGTTTTCTACATAAAGTTAGGACACTAGGCTTCCTGCCGACCCAGGTCTGGCTTTCCTCATGCCACTGGGAATCCAGGCAGATTATCAGTGTGGCCCTGAGGAGCCTGAGAACGGAAGTCACTCTAGAAAGTTCACCGCCCTTGGCCCTTCCTGAACTTCCACCAGTCCAAGGCAATCGCCACCCTCCAGGACCCAGGCCAATGCGCATGTCTCCTTTCAGAGGCAACAGCTTACTGGAACCTGCTCCTCATTCACTTCCAGAACCCTCACCTCCCTCTGAGAAGAATCAGAAATGAGGTCCTCAAAACAGCTGGAGAGGGACGATCATGGGTTTCCATGGTCCCTCTGCCAATGGATGTAAAGATAGTGAAGGCAGAGTGGGGTCAAATGTCAACCAAACAGATCTGTCCTCAAATCTCTAGTTTTATGGCCTTGCACCAGTTACTGAAACTCTCTGAGCCACAATTTTCTCATCTATAAGACAAGGTAATAATACTTACCACTCTGGTTGAGAGGATTAGACAAGAAAATGTATGTACAGTGTCCAGCAGGCTACCTGGCATGTAGCAGGAGGTACTCAACAACCGGTGGTCTCCTTCTCTACTTCCCTCATCACACTTTGATTTCCAAAGTCCTCTGGGGAAAAAGCCATGAGGAATTGGAGGTGCCCTGCCGTGTCCCTTTAAGAGTGAGGTTCATGTTGTCTCTTTTCTATGTTCCCCATGGCACCTGCCATGGTGTTTACCCATGTTACGTGTCCAGCGGCACAGTAATAAAGGAGTTAAGAAGAGTGAGGGGAGAGGAAAGAGGGAGGACAAGGAAAAGACAGTCTCATCAAAATGGTATTTGCAATTAAAAAAGCATTTTTGAAGCCGGTATAAAACCAGTGGTGCAGTGAGGTAGCAATAAAAGCCAGCTCTCTCTGGCGTGCTGAACAAGCCCAATATTTTCCCCACAGGCAGAGGTGGTGTGAAAGAGGACTACAGCATGCCCCAGACTTGGGAAAGGAACCTCAAACCCACCCACTCACACCCCATCCACACCTTCACCAGGCCCCATTGAGTCTCCACTAGCCTTCTCCGCTCTCTCTCTCTTTTCTGAATTTTTTCAACTTACATTCCATTTATTTTAAAATTAAACATTATATAAATAGTATGTTTCTTCAGCTAGGTTGTATAATTTTTTTCCAGTTTTATTGAGAAATAAGTGATATATAATTGAATTAGTGTAAGGCATACAACATAATGATTTGGTATATGTATACACTGTGAAATGATTGCCACAATAAATTTATTTAACATCCATCACCTCACATAGTTACAAATTTTTTTCTTTGTGATGAGAACTTTTAAAATCTACAATACAGTAATGTTAACTATAGTCATCATGCTGTACATGACATCGCCAGAACTTATTCATCTTATAACTGGAAGCTTGTACCTCCTGACCATCTTCACACACTACTCTCTCTTACACTTGACTCCCTCCCTACTCACTGTCACCACCAGCATCTCAGCCCTTCCTATCTTGCCTTCGCACCCTTGAGCACCTCCATCCAAGCCACTCTGCCAGCCTCCCACCCCTGCCTTCTCAGATTCATTGTCCTAATGGCAACTGTTGACCTTCCAAAGAGACTGATCATGTCAAACAACTCACATTTCATAAGATATTTTAAAATAACACACATAATGGATAATTACCGTAGAAAGATTTTAAAACCAAAAATGAGCCCCTCTAAAAAGTTTCATAGGGCCACTCCCCTCCCCCAGAGATAAGAAAACCAAAGCATGGAGAGGCTCAGTAACCTTGCAGAAATGCTCAGCCCTTCTATGAAGTGGTAGTTGCAGGAGTCAATCCTAAACAGTCTCCACCAGAGCGGCAGCCCTAACCACTACACACACTGCCTGTGAGACAAAAACAAGACTGAAGAGAAGGTTTGGGGTCAAATCATAGATCATGGATCAAACACCATCGTCAGACATTGAAATCTTGTTATGTTGGCTTAAAAAGTCATTGTAGGGCTTCCCTGGTGGTGCAGTGGTTGCTAGTCTGCCTGCCGATGCAGGGAACACGGGTTCGTGCCCCGGTCCGGGAAGATCCCACATGCCGCGGAGCG